>NC_142438.1:11216071-11529642 GCF_059453495.1 Arachis ipaensis
TATCCCATCATCTCTCAAAGATTGACCAGCCTACAGAATAAAACAAAAATGGTAAAACACGAATATTAATATATAAGCATTAACCCAAGTGGCCAATCAAAATTACTTTGTCTGGATGATGTCTAAGTGCCGCTTTCCGATAGGCCTTCTTGATTTCAGATGATGAAGCAGATGGCTCAACTCCCCTGCCAACATCAAACAGCAGACACACCATCAGTGACAGATATGACTTGCACACTGATTTATTCCCCCAGATACAATTAACCTTTCTAGGCTATCGACATTGCATATTTTCAAGATAAATGTGAAGATGTCGAGAATTTGCATGCTTATAGCCTTCACATTGAAATTTATCAGAAAGGTAGAGGGGCGGTGCCGTTGAAGAAAATGATCTTGATAACTTGTAACATGGGATTGTATTGGTACAGATGAAAAGTTATTATAAACAGGCCAGTGTTAATAAGAAAAGAACTTACAAAATGAGGTACATATCAAGAGGGATCTCCTTTCTGGCTTCCTCCTCTATTTCATAAAGCCGAATACGATTTTGTTTCAATTCATTAGTATAACTAGTTGACCGATCAGATAACCCAGGTTGATTGGTACTATCGTCCACTTCCTTACTAAGGAGGGAGACAAGTCTCCTAAGATCACTTGCTGCTTGATCATAATCCCTTATAATTTCATATAGTGTTGCACGCCTAGAAAGTGCCTGCATGAGTAATGAAGACATATCTTTCATACATATATTTATCCAATTAACATGCAATTGAAATCCTAAATAAAATCATTCATTTAGTCCGGAGTTCAAAAAGAATAAATTTTAGAAAATGAAAATACATATACAAAGTAGAAAGTTTGCAACAATACAAAGATAGCATCTAGGGGAACCTGCTATCAAGCATGGATAATATTAATATCTGGCAAAGTTTCAGTTCAAGGTTAAAGAGAAAAAAAAAAAAAAAAACCTTCAAATAATTTCCATCGAGTGCTATAGCTAGACTGCAATCTGCAATAGCATCAGTTATTTGACCTAATGCTTTATATGCAGCAGCACGGTTACAGTAACAGACAGCTGCAAATGGACGAGACTCCACATTGCAAGATAAAGCAGATGTATAATGCTCAACAGCTTCTGTGTGCTTTCCGGCCTGAAATGCTTCATTCCCTGCTACCTGCATTTAAATAAATTCACATCAAAATTTAAAATAAATGAATAAAATAAATAATTCCTTGTTGCAGAGAAAGGACAGAATGAATAAAACTGAAGCTGAAAAAATTTTAAATTAAAAAAAATTGGTCGGTCAAGTAAAACTACTATTTTACCTATTTAACTTGCATTACAACAAAACCTAAAATGGTAATGTTATATTGAAAAATGGCAGAAAGTTTCCCGGCACCATTTACTATAAAATAGAATGATAAAGTAAATAATCAACAACAATTTGGCATGAAAGACAATATAAGCTAACCTTGTGACGCAAAAGTTCTTGTATAGTTACAACTAGTGGTATGAGTGGTTCCAAAACCTTGCCTCCACTCCTTCAGGGACAATACCAAAGTTAAGATTAAAAACCACAAATAAAAATAAAAACAAACAAACAAGAAAAGCTGCTATTACATATTCAAGGGAATGGATATTGCCACTCGTATTTTGATGATACTACTCCTTTTTTCTACAAACGCATGCATACATACAATGTAAAAAGATCATGTGTGGAGTGGCATTATCAAAAATGGAAATGGCATTATTAATTCCCTATATTCAATCCCTTTTTGCCTTTTTTGGGTTCTCTCTTGAAGGGTCCACAAGAGGTTAAATAGTCATAGGTTAGTAAAATTACTTGTTTATGGCAGATAACTTTTCCTCTTGTTTCTCCAGGAAAGAAAGACCTTCTTCAAGCTTTCCTAGGTAAAAGTAGGCTTTAACCACCATTGAGCACCGCCATAATCTGAAGTACAATCTTGTTGAGCGTTCTTCATTATCCATATATGCGACTTGGGTACTGCCATCAAATGGATAAGAATTCTTCTCGGCAGAAACAAGGGTCTCGTCACACAGCTGAATCACCTCCTCATATCTACACAGCTGATATTTGAAGCAAAAGTAATCCAGATTAGCCAGATTAGCCACAGTTGGTATAAAACATTATATTACTACATGTAGCTTTATGCCGACTTTTAACATTATCTTAGCTTCAACAAGTTTCCAGCATACTAAGAGCGAGAGGAACCAACCATTGAAAGAGCCTCTGCTTTCATTTCAAGCAATTTTTCAGAGTGTGAACTTATCATCAGTGCATCATTAATGTGCTCCAGTGCACCCTCTGCGTCGGAGGATGTTCTTCTTTGTAAAAGCTCAGCAGAATGATTGATCAAATCTGACACTTTCTGCCATATGTTAAAGACAGAAACGCTAAATCAGTTACGGAAGAAAGGGAGGTACCTTCAGACCCTGTCCAGTTCAAAATTTATAACGGAAAAACCTTGGCAGCACTAATGTCAAAAATTAATTTACCGACAAATTGAAAAAAATGAACTTCAGACTGTTGTGAAACTGTACCACTTGATGGGTAATATAATCTAAAGTGTCGAACAAGTTGGATTTAAGAGGTTTCAACATTAAACCATTGTATGTGGAATCTGTAGCTAATAAATAACCTTTAACAAAAACGTAACGCTAATAATTGAAGCCTCCACAACATTAAATTCACAATAATTATAAAATAACCAAACCTGTGCCTTTTGTAAGCCTTCGGAGGCTTCCACAGCAATTTTTCTATCTACGCAAACATCAATTCCAGATTGCAAGCACTTTTTGAAGTATTGTGATGCATCTTCAACTTCCCCGAGGGCAAGGTAACAACTTAAACAAGAAAAATAATAAAAAGACTTAACGGATACAATCATCTGTCTCATATTTAAAACTATACATATTATTTAACATGTAAACTGTATTTAGGTAAAACATTGTAGGACCTAGGAAAGTATATACCTATTATTTAACATGTAAACTGTATTTAGATAAATAATTGTAGGACCTAGGAAGGTGCTTAAGATATTGTGGGAGCTATCAATATTTAAAACTATACACTTGCATATTTCCATATTATACATAACACATAAGGCATAAGGCATCATGCTTCTTTGTCTATCTAGATCTGTTCTTTCCTTACAAGATGAATAAAAAATAAAATTAGTAGTGTCACAGCACTCGAGTAGTCATCAATCTTAGAGTGCCTGCACAACACCACTACCTTCAGCTATACCCAACAACCTTTATACAACTATTTTCCACCCTACAAAACCATAACTGTGATCAATTATATCCTAAGCCTTCTGTTGTCCTACAAAACTAAAATATGTACAACTTAAATCACTAAGCACTATAACATCAGAAGCTGAAATGAAACTTACTTTGCAGCTCTAAGTTGCACCTTGAGGAAATTTGGATCTATGTTGGCAGCCGTCATACAATCTTCTAGTGCATCCCTCATCCTACCAAGAGACATATGCGTGGCAGCAAGGTTGCTATAACATAGCACCAAAGCCCTAAGACAGCCCCGAGGTGCTGCTTCTTTAGGAATACAACTAATTCCTTCTTTGTAAAAGTTCTCAGCCATACCCAGGTCTCCATTTTTATAGGCTTGGTTTCCTCTGGTATAAAGCAGAATGAGATAATAGTTGTAAAGTAATTTGAAGTTATCTAATTTGTTACACAGACACAAACAACCTAAAAAGGAAGAAATTGTAATGCAGTATCCAAAGATAAGTACATATCAAGTAACTGACTGCGCCTGCAAATATAATAAATAGCACAAACTGTCAAAATATATACTCACCTGAGCCGCCACTTTTCACAGGCTTCCTGAGAAGCAATGGCTGCAGCAGAAACAGAAGAAGTCTCCTTCAGCCCCTGCTCCTTATTCAACTCAGAATCCCTTGTTTTGGGTTGAGGCAAAGATACTTTGGCATTTGGACCAGGGCCTGATGTGAAAAGAGATGAAGTTGTAGAAAGGGGAGAAAATGCCACGGATGATGATGAATAAGGGACCTTTATGTTTGAAGTGTAGTTGTAAGTATCATGGCCGAAATTTAGCCAAGATTTCTTTTTGTAATGCCGTTTTGGGCTCAATGATTGAACTTCAGCTGATGGAGCAGCAGCAAATGTGAAGCCGGATCCACTTATATTTCTTGGACTGGAAACGGGACTTTGATGCAACATTATATTACTATCGTCGGCTTCAGTTTCTGCTGATGTACAAGATGCAACACTTACGCTCAGTTCATCGATAGCAGACTTAAAGCTTTCAGTTTCAAACTCTGAAATAGAGTCATTCCGTTTGTGTTCAACACTATTAGTTTCATGCATAGGATGCTCAGAGTTCCCTTCCTTTGTTTCCCTGCATGGAACCTCTCTCCCATAAATATTCAAGCACTCAGTAGCTGCAATTAGATCTTCATCTATAGGATCAACCAATGTTGTTTGTTCTGAATCATTAACCATAGAGTTGCTATCAATACTAAATGACTCGCTGTTGGATGCCACAGAATTTTCACTTAAGCATTGGTTTTCAACCAGTTTTTCCTGATATGGAGACACATCCATTGGTGAATAAGCATTTGGAGAACCCTGAGAGTTCTCTTGGGGAACATTGTCCTTCAGAACAAAACCTTGACCACTCCATGGCTGGGTTGGGGAGGCATACTGATTCAATTTCGCTCTACTTTTATTCACTTTGATGTTCCCACCTTTTCCCTTCTTTGCATTAGACTTCAATTTCTCATCAACACCTCCAAAAAGATTAGTCTTTGGCATCGTCGCAGGCGCTTTAAACTCAACCGAAGACAACCCTGAAGCATCTTGTTTCCCCGTGAAGACAAACTCAAATTCATCTCTCTTGGTAGCTTCAAAGGCACCTCCAACAGGCTGAGGCTGAAAATTCAAGCCACCAAATATAGGAGATGGTGCTGATGAAGACACTCTAGTTTCTTCCACTGGTTTTTGAAAAGGATTGTGAGAATGCGATTCATGAGAGTCCTTGCTCTCATTCACAAGTTTCAAATGCTCCATCTCCCTCAATAGAATCGCTTCTGTCCCTGTTCCTTTCCCAAATTTCATTCCATCAACTTGAGATTCTTCTATCATATTCAGATTCTTCATCTGGTTAATAACCGCATTAGCCGAATTCTCAGCAACAGAATCACCACTCTTATGCGCCTCTCCAGTGCTCAATTTCTCCTTCAGCTCATTTTGCAGCTCCGACTCAACAAAACTTCTGTTCGTATCAATATTCAACTTGCTCATCTCTTTCAAAACAAAATCATCATCGACAAAAAGCGAAGAACAACCAACCTTCTCGAAGCCCTCAACTTTCTTCGCCGCATTCCCAATACTAAGACTCCTCAATTGATCACTGATCCCTTTATCGACACCCGCGCCAAAATCGCCGCTCTTGTTGCTGTTACCTCCAAAGGAAAATGAGCCATATCTAGGGGAGGAAAACGGTGCCGGCGCCGCCGTAACCGGAGCCGTAGAGTCGCGAAATGGAGTGAAAGCAGGGGCATTGTTGTGCTTACGAAGCTTCACCAATCGCGGTCTCGAAAGGCCCGAAGCTGAAGAGGTCGTGAACGTGAACGCCGACGGAGGCGCGTTCGGAATCGAGAAACCATCGCTGCTACTAGCGGCGGCGTTGTTCTTGTCGCTATTGAAAGCTTCCATCGCGTTTAACCGTTAAATTCGAAGAATCGAAAGGGGAGAAGAGATAATCGGCGCGAATACGAGAGGTGAGATCGTGGTACGGTGGAGGTGCGGCGGCGGAGAGGGCGGGATATAACGGCGGCGCCGGAGAAGACATGTTACGTTGGGATCGGAGGAGGAGTCATGAGAAATTGTTGATGGACGGTGGAGATTGATTCTGGGGTGTGTGTCTAATAATCGTTGCTTGTTTGGGTTTTCGCCAATGATTGAAAATTTTGAAAAAGAAAACACCAAATGCAAACCCACAAAGAAGAAGATGTGTCTCAAAAATGTCTTAATCTAATTACCAAAAATTATTTATCCAATTGTTATTTTATTATTATTGTTTTTTGGATAAATAAAGGGTACAAGGGAAAGTATAAGACTTTGCCAAGAGAATATTTTATGATTTGTTCACACTTTTTAGATTTCGAATTCTCAAATCTTAAAAGTAAATATTGTCAAAAACTTAGTATACTTTTAACTCTCTCTAGATCTATTTTGCTTTATTATTGTTAAATAATGGGGTTAATGTATTTTTAGTAAAAGTTAGCATCAATCAAATGCATTTAGTATTTAAATTTTAATGTCATTGTATATATAATTTATCAAATTTCTTAATAATGTTTTGGCATAGGCAGTAAAGTAATTAATAATATAGAAACTTTTACACCAATAAAATGTAGACTTAGCAATATATAACGTTTCGCATTTATTCGATGTATATATAATTAATCAAATATTTTAATCATATTTTGGTATAGGTAGTAAAATAATTAATAATATAAAATAGAGAAATATTAGGGTTAATACTTTTTATTAAGAGTGTTTAGAATTTGATTAGACTCAAACTCATCTTTAAATTATAATATACTTTTTAATCTCATATCCAATCTTAGATCCGACAAAACTTTTATATTTCAGACTATTTTTTCACCAAATCATCATTTATCAGCAACAAAATCAACATATTTATATATAGATTTAAACATCATCTACAATATATATCAAACAATAGATATAAACAATATCATTAGTCGCAACAAAAATTAAACAATATTTCACCACAACGTATTATAAAAGAAAAAGAGGGAATTACATCTGGAACAGACACGAATTTGAAAAACAACTCACTATAATAGATCTAGTAGAACTTGAAAAGAAAAAAGGAGGACAGATATGAAACATATGCAAGTTTCAGGAACAGTGTAAGCTTAAGAAACAACTACACAGCAAAGGCCGCAAAGTGCGAGGTATGTCCTAATTGAGATTTTTTTTTTTCTAGTTAGGAGTAAGATTTGAATTTGTAAATTTTTAAATAAATATAAAAAAATTATGCTTTTTGAGTTATAATTTAGAGTAAAGTATTAATTTGGTCCTGTTCATTTTCCAAAATGACAAGACGACCCTTAACTAAAAACACGTTCCATTAGGTCCCGAATCCTGTACTTTATCTGCTAACCCGGTCCTTCTGTCAGTTTCACGGCGAAAACTCGACGGAAATTGCTGATGTGTCAGGTTAAAAAATGGACAGGGACCTAGTTGTCTCTAAATTTAAATTGGTTAGGGGTTTATTTGTTCGTATTATTCTTTAAACAATATTTTTTAATTATTTTTTATTTATTATATTAATATTCTTTTTTTAATAAATAAGTAAAAATTAATTAATAAATTATTTAAATTTAAAAATATCATTTATTATGAAACCAAATAAATAATTTTAAAATATAATTTTTAAATATATAAATAATAAACATTAAAATTCAGTTAATACATTAATAATAATAACCCTATGATATATTATTAATATTATGATCTAGCTAATTTTCACAATAAAGTGAAAACTAATGAACACATTATTTGATATATAGTAAATTTTTTTTTTACTAATAACAAATTTAATTTTTTATCTCTTTAAACTAAATTAATAATTCTATTTGATATCTTTACACTAAAATACACTATGAGTAGGCTACTAATACTAAATGAAATAAAACATAATAGAATTATCAATTTAGTTTAAAGAGATAAAAAATTAAATTTGTTACTAGTCAAAAAAAATTTACTATATATCAAATAATGTGTTCATTAGTTATAATACTAATAGTATATCATAGGATTATTATTATTATTAATATATTAACTGAATTTTAATGTTTATTATTTATATATTTAAAAATTATATTTAAAAATTATTTATTTGGTTTCATAATAAATGATATTTTTAAATTTGAATAATTTATTAATTAGTTCGTACTTCTTTATTAAAAAAAATATTAATATAATGAATAAAAATATAATTAAAAATATTGTTTAAAGAATAATAAGGACAAATAAACCCCTAACCAATTTAAATTTCGAGACAATTAAGTTCCTGTCCATTTTTTAACCTGACACGTCAGCAATTTTAATCGAGTTTTCGCCGTGAAACTAACAGAATGACCGGGTTAGCAGACAGAGTATAGAATCAGGGACCATAATGAAACAAATTTTTGATTAAAAGTCGTCTTATCATTTTTGGAAATGGACAAAGATCGAATTGATACTTTACTCTTATAATTTATTGACATGTTCTAATTAAGACTTGAGTAGATTAAATATAGTGTGTATGTTATTTTTTGTTTAGGCACTCTTTCATTGGACTAGGTCAAATGACTCAAACTCTAACCTAAACTTGCTTGAATATTTTTTCTGATGATATTTTTTTTCTTAGGTCTAACTTAAGTCACTTTGAAACTAAACTAAAATTCACCAAAGAAATTCAGGCCTAAACTCGGATCTTTAGATTGAACCTGATCCTATACATTCTTATTTTTTATTAATATTAGTTAACAATATTTTATTTTTATACTATTAGAATCTTAGTCAAATATTATCCATAAATAATAAATTTTATTAGTGAGGTAACATTGTTCTATAAAAAAATTTTACTATTGAAAAATATAGTTATGTATTTTTAAATTATTAAATTACATTTGAATATATTTAGTGTGTTATGTATAAAATAATAAAAAAAAACATGATTTGACAAAGTGAATACACTGACATCTTAACTAAGTTTAAAATATTTTATATTATGTTAGTTAAATATGTTGGAATAAAATTTTCATTTTCATCCTCATCCTCGCAGTTCACATAATATCTTTAGGGAGTAAATAGTCAAATTAATCTCTCAAAGATCACGCGATATTTAATTTAGTATTCGAAAAATTTTTTTAGTCAAATTCATCCCCAAAAATTTTTAGTTTAGTCACGTTAGTCATTCCATCACTCTCTACGTTAACGACATTAACGGAAAGTGACGTGGCTCATTAAGAGACAGATCAACATCAAAATGCCGTCATTTTTAAAAGTGAGGGACAGTGATTTAAACTACATCGTTTTGATCTCTCACTTCCATTCACTCACAAGGAACAATAACACACAAGACGAAGAGTCTCCCTTTCCTCTCTTTTCCACGTCGCTATGGAGATGAAGAAGTCTTCATCCTTGTCGCTGATTGAAACATCCGGTACGGCGTCCCTATTTCTCTCACAAGACTCTCCCTCTCACTTTTCTTTTGACGTCGCTGAGCAGAAGACGAAGAAGCCTTCATCATCGTCGCCGATTTAAGTATTCGGCGCAGCGTGTTTGTGAGTTCGCCGTTGAGGAGTGACTTTGCAATGATTGAAGATGTGACTGACGGTCATTTTTGTCGTTGTTTAAGGTTTTATTTTGTTCTGGTTACTAAACTTGTTTTTAGGGTTGTGCCGTTGAGAAAATTTATTTCTTGTTAGTGTTTTTTGTTGGAATTGGAAATCAATTGTGGGGTTAGGATTTTACTCTTTTGTTGATTCATGAAAATTGATCAAGAGTTCTAGTTTTCTGAATATTAAAGGAGCACTAGTTATCAATTTTCCTTATCATTATTTATGTTTAGTGTTTGTTTTATTGTTTGGTTTTGGGGATCGTATTTTCTTTGTGGAATTCAATTTTGTGGAAGAAAAGTTTTATTTATTTATTTTTTCTGTTACTGAACTTTTTTTTAGGATTGTGCCATTGTTAAATTCTGTTTCTTGTTGGTGTTTCTTGGCTGAAATTGACAATTGTTTAGGGCTTAGGGTTTCGTTCTAGTTGCTTAAACATTTTTCAATAGCTAAAAGTTGACTAGTTCCACCACTGTGACTTCCATCTTCACGAGCCATCGGCAACCTCAAATTTTGCCATTTGAATCGCTGCAACTACACTGTATAGGAAGGGAATATATATGCAACATTTTGGGATTAGGGTTTGTCATTTAGGGACTAATTTGACCAAATTTTATAAAAATATTGTGTTGGCTGCTAATGAGGATGTAGAGAGATGTACTGACAGATAATTTCATGTGCCACATCACTTTTTATTAACGTAAAAAGTGACAGAAGGACTAACGTGACTAAACTAAAATCTTTTGGGAATGAATTTAACTAAAAAAATATTTCGGAGACCAAATTAAAAATTGCGTAATTTTTCAGAAACCAATTTAACTATTTACTCTAGGTAAATAGTTATTTTTTTAATTCGCAAAACTATTATTTATTATTTTTTAGTTGTTGTTCAGTGTATTTTTTTTTTTTCTGATATGCGATATTCAGCAAATCATTTGGGCCTCTATAACCAGCAAGTTGGTTAAGTCATTTGAATTTATCCAAATTAGGCTAAAGAGAAAAAGGCCATAATCTAAAGTGGTTTTTCTATATTCAGTTTTTAAAAATAAAATAATCCAATATGTTGGGTTTCGGTCTGCATCCCTAAGACAGGTTCTTAATCACTACACACACTGTTGATTATTTTTACTTACTTTTCTTTTAATTTTGTATTTCTCAAGATTTTATAATACTAGTTTACGTTGCTCATTATTATCGTTTTTATCCCTCTTTTAAATTAGAACAGAACAGTATTTGACAATGTACGGATGCATAGTATAAGTACAAGATAATGTATTTGACAGTATATGGATACCTAGTATAAGTACAAGATGCAGCCTAACCAACTTAGAATTTGTTGTCTCCCGAAAAAGAGAGGGAAAAAAAACTAACTTGTCTTTTGGGTTAAGTTATTTTAAATTGATAGAACTACTAGACTTATAATAAATGTGTGGAATTGTTCGTGTAGCTTGGGCTTGGAGGAAGAATTGGTGGTCTAATTAAGGTGCAAAGCATATCAAATTTTCAGTGTATTAAGATAAGATTGATAATAACCAATTTGGGTTGGTCGAGTGGTCTTATCCGCTTAAATAAGTGTCGGGGGTTCGAATCATGCCTTGTGCATGCAGCGATTTATTGGCCAGCAGCAGACCCTTAAATGGAGCTCAGATCCGCGACGGATTAGTACTTGACCTATCGGGTTGGGAGATACCGTGGACAACTAAAAAAAATAATAAGATTGATATTTTTAAATATTTTTTAGATTACTTTGTGTACATTTTGTATAATATATGCACTTTTAATTTTTGGTATTAAATATGATATAAAAAAATCTGGAAACATAAAATACTTTTTTATATATATACTGAAGAATTATGCATTTGATAATGTACTAACGAGTTATACAAATACAATTTCTCTCTATTTACTAACATTTATAATATTTTGAAAAGTAGTGGTGGATTGCGTTCTTTATACGTACACAATTTTACAAATAACACTTAAATCTAATTAGAGAGAAATAATGGGTACATATATAGCATGCATTAGAGCAAAAATATACGCCTAACTTTTCTTTGGGGTTACGTTATTTGATAGAATTAGACTAGTACAAAATGTGTGGCATTATTGTACACGTTACACGTAGCTAGGAGGGAGAATGGTGTGGAATTTTTCGTCAAACATAAAATCTAAATGGGGTTTGGACTTTGGAGTATTTGACGGGGCCAAAACCTTCTTTGTCATTGTAGGGTATTCCTGTCTCCTCAACATTATGTATCATTTTAATTTGTGTGTATATATATGGGGTCTAACTAAGGAGCTAAGGGTATGAATCCAGAGTATTAAAACTAAGATTTGCTTTATACTAACAACGCCATGATTGCCATATTGCTGCTTCTTGGAATATTATCATTCACTCAAGTAGAACTTACAGGTACATAGTACGGTTTATCTCTTTTACTTTAATTATTTAACGCAAGCTAGAGTAGTGTAATATGCTTATTAGACTTTCCTTTGAATATTTTTTAATTAAACTATGGTGGGTGAGAAACCAACACTTAACAAGACACTTGTTAATTAAGGACACTAAAGTTATTTATTTTTGATACTTTTTATACATTTAATATTTTAAAAGTTTATTGAAAAGTATAAAACTTTAATTTTCAATAAAAAATTATCTCTTTTTCTTCTTTGTTAACACATTTATAATGGTCTTTATTAAAACTTAATACATATTTTTATGTAAAATTGATAATTAAAAATCATTAAACGATAATTTAAACAAATTTATTAAATTATCTTATAATTTTTAAATATTAACTTTATATAAAAATAATTACACGTGAATTTTATGTCAGAATTAATTTTTACACTCTTATATGTATATGCATACAGGTGCTGTGGTAGGAGTGTGTTATGGAAGAAATGGGGACAACTTACCATCTCAGCAACAAGTGATAGACTTATACAAATCAAATGGAATCACAAGAATGCGCATATATGATCCAGACCAAGCAACACTCCAAGCCCTCAAAGGTTCAAACATAGAACTCATACTCGATGTTCCAAAAGACAAACTCCAATCCCTTACCGACGCCACAACCGCCGCTAATTGGGTCAACACCAATATCAAAGCCTATTCGCCAGATGTCAAATTTAAGTACATTGCCGTTGGTAACGAAGTGGAACCCAACGATGGTTATTCCAATTATGTTTTACAAGCAATGCAGAATATTCAAAACGCAATTAATTCGGCTAATTTACAAATTAAAGTCTCAACGGCAATTAAAACAGATTTAGTAGCTAGTCCTGCTTATCCACCAGATAGCGGCGTTTTCAGTGACGCCGCGATTAATTACATAAGGCCTATTATAAAGTTCCTAGTGAGTAACGGATCACCACTTCTTGCAAATGTGTACCCTTATTTTGCCTATAAAGATAACCCAAGTATTGGCTTAGACTATTCTTTGTTTACTAAACAAGACAAGAATGATGCTGGGTACACTAATTTGTTTGATGCCATATTGGATGCTCTTTATGCCGCTCTTGAGAAAGAAGGCGCCAACAATGTTAATGTTGTTGTGTCGGAAAGTGGCTGGCCTTCTGCCGGAGGGAACGTTGGAGCAACGGTTGAGAATGCTGGAACTTATTATAAAAATTTGATTAGTCATGTTAAGGGTGGCACTGTTAAGAGGCCCAATGGGCCCATTGAGACTTATCTGTTTGCTATGTTTGATGAAGATTTGAAGACGGGTGATGAAAGTGAGAAACATTTTGGTGTGTTTAATCCAGATCGGTCACCTAAGTACCAACTCAGTTTCAATTGAAAATGTGTTCTCTATTGTAATATGGTCATTAGCGATTAGTGATATTATTATTGTTTTGCATTTTGTCTTATTAAGGAATAAATTTTAATTAAGTACAAGAAAAATGATTCATGTAATAACTATTTTTCTTGTTATAATCATCTATCTCTGTATTAAGGGTGTTAGCACTTAGCACTGACACTCGTCTTTAGCTGAATGTATTGCCCACTACTTGATACTTTTTTCAAGTGATAATAAATATTTTGTTTCGCTTCTGCGGTATTTTTCAGCCCGATAGATTAAGATCTAATTTGTCGTGAATTTAAACTCTATTTAAAAATTTGTTATTAATAAATGAATAATTAATAATAAATAGTTAAATATATTCCTACTAACTTATTATCATTTTTCTTTTTTTTCCAAAAAATTGCTCTAAGAATTTGACTGAATATTTTATTTAATTTAATCTTGTGAAAATGTAATGATAAAGGAAACAACCATAATTTAAAAAAAATCATTCAAACCGTAAAAACGCGA
Source organism: Arachis ipaensis (assembly GCF_059453495.1). Lineage (NCBI taxonomy): Eukaryota > Viridiplantae > Streptophyta > Magnoliopsida > Fabales > Fabaceae > Arachis > Arachis ipaensis. The sequence continues at coordinate 11,229,820 of NC_142438.1, forward strand.
AAAAAAATTGTATAATTCAATTTCAAATTGAATAAAATGATAAGAAAAAATTGAAATGAACCTATATCTTTTCTGGACATTAACAGGTCAGTATCTTGTATTAGTAATCCATCGTATATTTGTTTGTAATTAGAATTCAAACAAAGAACTTTCTAACTTAATCCGTTGAAAAAAAATGTATCTAACAGTAATAACAAATATAATTTTCACATTGAAGATTAGGACGGCTGCGCAAAAACAGAGTCACTTAATTAGGATTGAGGAATCAAAATTCAAAAGAAAGACCAACACCATGACTAATCACACTTGATTTCTCATGGATGAATAAAATGAAAACACATTGTAAGTAGCAATGAAATTTTAGAGAATGAAAAACAAACTTTTTTTGGGTTTTGTTGACAACTACTTTAAGGAATTTTTATTTTAAGATTCAAGATCAATTCTTATTTTTCAAAGCATTCAGTGCTATTATTTTTTAAAAAATAAAACATAAAAAGATTTCACGAGGTTAATTAGTAGAATTTTTTTTAGAATTTTATTAAAGAATACTCTAAAAGACATTTGTTAAGAATATTATAAATTAAAAAGTTTTCCAACAAAAAAGTTATATATTTTAAAATTTTAATAATTAAATGTATTGGATCCAAGCAGGTTGGTCGAAATGGCGAAGTACACCTAGTTTTATATGTAACAAAAAAGTACCTTTAAAACTTAAAAGTAAATTCTATCGCACTGCTATAAGACCGGCTATGCTTTATCGTACGAAGTGTTGGGTGGTCAAAAGGGAGCACGAACATAAGATAAGTGTGGTAGAGACGAAGATATTGAGATGGATGAGTGGTCATACGCGATTGGATAAAATAAGGAACGAAGATATAAGAGAGAAAGTTGAAGTAGCACCAATTGTGAAAAAGTTGGTAGAATTGCGTCTCAGGTGGTTTGAATATGTGAGAAGAAGACCGAACACCCAATCAAGAGGGTGGATGAAATGGAAGATGGACAATGGGTAAAAGGCAGGAAGACCTAGGAAAACTATCTATGAGGTGGTCGAACGAGATTTACATGTAAACAGTCTCTCTGTATACATAATATATATGACAGAACTCAATAACATCGTTTGATTCATGTAATCGACCCGGCTTTGTTGTTGTTATTTTTGAAATTTTACTCTACTAACAAATACCCTTCTTAAACTAGTAGAGCACTTAAGAAATTAATAACAGATAAATTTCAAAGATGGTTTAACTCAACTTCCACAACTCAAGATTTTGGTTTATTTATTTTCTTCAAAATAATATAAAGAAATATAGTAAATTGTTGCAAATATATTAATTAAAATATACATTCGATACAATTATATTAGGTGTATATAAAAAATTATTCGCCCATATAAAATATATATTCAAATAAAAATATTAGAATAAAGTCAATAAAATTTATTATTTTTTGTCAATATATAGTTAATTATTAATATTTAAAAATATAAACTAACATATATTGTTAAATTATTAAAATAAAAAAATTGGATTAACGATAAAAAATAATGGTAAAAAATAGTAATCTTCTGTATTTCCATAATTTTTTTTATTAGAGTTAGATACTGAATTCTCTTGCGGACTTTGGAATTTTTGGTGTAGTAAAAGTACAAAGGATTAGTTTCTGTGGATATATTATATAAATGTAAGAAGTTTCTATACGTATGACATTTGTTTGGTTGTTTTTCAATTAAATATGAATGCCTTGTTGTGTTTGTAATTATTAAAATATTCTCCATTTAAATATAAACAGAACAAATAGACTTCTACCAAATGTAAGAGAGAATTTTACACGTAGCTAGGTCGAAGATGAAGATTTGTGTGTATATATAAGGAGCAAAGGCAAATGGTTTGATCTTTCACTTAACTAATAACTAGAGATATATATGGATTTACTTCTTTCAAGAAGAGTTAACAGTGCCATGATGAATGCTATATTGTTCCTATTTGGAATAATTTTATCCTTCCCTCAACTACAATTTACAGGTGATCTCATCAATACTGCTGCTATATACATATATCTTTCTCTTCCTCTAATTTTTTTTTTTCAATTGTCTACGATATCCTCCAGTCCAATAAGTCAACTACTAATTTATTATAAACCGAAATTCCATTTAAAAGTCTGCTAATAGCTAATAAATTACTTTTCTTCCTCTAATTTAGTCCTAGTTTAGTGGTTTATATCCCAAAAAAAAAAATATTTACATTTATATGTTTAGATTTTCTTTTGAAAATTTTGTTATAGATAAAACTTTTCTCTCTTGTATACAAATCATAGTTAAAGTGTTTGAAATGAAAGTAATTATAGAAGTATAACTATATTAGGTATACAATAAAATCAATAATCAAAATCAGTTATCAATAAAAAAATATATATTATAATATAAAATATACATTAAAAATAAATTATATTATATGTATATTTATATATAAATATATAATTACTAGTTTAGTGACTGATTTTTTGTATATTAATAATATTTTTGCTAAAAATAACTCATAATTGATGTCTCACTTTATTTTTGGAAGTGACCTAATTTACAATTTGGTATTTGTTTATTTGGGGTGTATCTTGTTTTCTATTTATGAGTGAGTGTGATTGTTTAACTCTGTAAATATATAATTTAGAGTGAACTATCAATTTTTTTTGTGTACACTGATAAATCTATTTATAAAAAAATAAAATTAATATTATATCTATAAAAGATAAGTTTTGATGGACAAAACTATTCCAATACTAAAAAATTTTCTAAAATTTTTAAACTACTACTCCATTTAATTACTTAACCTAATTTCAAATTTCTAATTCCTATCTCTGCATATATACATGTATTATTTCATATATTTTTTACATATATTTTATATTTAATATATATTTTATATATAAGTAATTAATTTAATGATTGATTTTTTTTTATATATACACGTAACATGATTGACTATGCAGAATACAGAAATAACGCAACTTCTATTACCAATTTGACATACTTATCAGTTGTATCACTCACAACATGCTCACATAATAATCACATAATTTTTGCTTAATTATGATTTATAATATGCAGAAGCCCAAATAGGTGCATGCTATGGAAGAGATGGAAACAATCTACCACCTCAGCAACAAGTCATAAACTTATACAAATCAAAAGGAATCACAAGAATGCGAATATACGATCCAGATGAAGCAACACTACAAGCTCTCAAAGGTTCAAACATAGAATTAATACTTGGTGTCCCCAATGACAAGATTCAATCCCTCACAGATTCTAAAACCGCCACAAATTGGGTCAACACAAATGTTAAACCATATTCACCAAGTGTCAAATTTAGGTACATTACTGTTGGCAATGAAATTGAACCTAGTGACCCTTTATCAAAAAATGTTGTCACAGCAATGCAGAACATTCAGAAAGCAATTAATTCGGCGAATTTACAAAACCAAATCAAAGTGTCAACAGCAATAAAAACAGATCTAGTAACAAATCCTTACCCACCTAATAAAGGTGTTTTTAGTGATCCTGCATTACCATATATAAAGCCAATTGTGAATTTCTTAGTTCAAAATGGTGCACCACTTCTTGTAAATGTGTACCCTTATTTTTCCTATGTTGGTAACCAAAAAAGCATTAGTCTTGAATATGCACTGTTTACTCAAAAAGGGAAAAATGATGCTGGGTACCAGAATTTGTTTGATGCAATATTGGATTCTGTTTATGCTGCTCTTGAGAAAGTGAATGCACCCAATTTGAAGATTGTTGTGTCTGAGAGTGGTTGGCCATCACAAGGGGGTGTTGGAGCTAGTGATCAAAATGCAGGAACTTACTATAAGAATTTGATTAATCATGTTAAGGGTGGAACTATAAAGAGGCCTAAGGGACCAATAGAGACTTATTTGTTTGCTATGTTTGATGAAGATTTGAAGAAAGGTGCTGAAACTGAGAAACACTTTGGTCTCTTTAGACCAGACAAATCTCCTAAGTACCAAATCACTTTCAATTGAAAGTTGAAACTGTTGCATGCATGTGATTGTACTTTGAGTGCATTTGATTCTCTGTTTTTTGTAACTCTTATTTATTTAAAATTTTATATGTATACAAAAATAAGTTGCAAAATAAGGATATTTTTGCCCACTTGGCTTTACTCGAATGGTAGAAACTCAAGTGTAGTCAATTTCATATGAAGTTGATAATCGAAAACTGTTAAATAATTTAACTTATTTGACTAAATTTTCATTTAATAACTCTCAGTTATTAACTTCACGTGAAGTTGAGTGCAGTTGAATTTTCACTTTAATTATTATATTTTCTAAATACAAACACTTGGCCTCAATGTTATTTATTTATTTATTTATTTTTTCCCTGCTGAACGAAAGAATCTTTCATTGCCTTCACGTTTTTAACTAAAATGGGAATGAAAATGATGAAAAAAATTATTTTAGCAATAATTCATAGCATACGATAAAAGAAAGCCCGGAATTCCCTATACTTTTCTTACTGATAATTATCAACAAGAGCTTCCTAAAATCCTAATATAAATACACATTATTTTGCTGTCATAAGTAGCACACTTAGGCTCCGATTGGTTGATGTATAGGATGAGACATAGACAAAAAGACACAAACATTAAAGACATAGACATAAAATATTTGTGTCTATGTATTGTGTTTGGTAAAAATAATGAACAAGACACAAATATTTGAAAAAGACTGAATTATCCTTCATTTAACCACAATTTTATCAACACCACTGCACACCCATCACTTCTACATGTCATTATCATTAAATTTTTATTTCTTTTCGTATTTTTTTTCTTTTAATATCATCTCAAATTATCATTCAAATATTAAATATACAGTTTTTTTACAAAAAATAGAAAACCAAAACCTAAAATTTATCAAAGATTAATTAAAAATTTAAATAAATAAAAAATTAAATGTATAATTTTTTTTTGAAAAAAACGGGAGAACAAATTTAGTTGTAAAATAAAAAAAAGGAAGTAAAAAAAGAAATATTTGAAGAGATAAGAGGACAAATTTTAAAAATTTAAAAATTGAATAAGGGTAAAAGAGTAAAAAATTAGTGTCTCACAAGTTGTGTCTCAGTGTCTTATCAAATTGGAGGTACACAAATTTAGTGTCTCCGTGTCCATCTGTGTCCTCCCGTGTCCATCAAAAATCTGTCTCACTAAACCAAACAGCAGACATGTGTCACCGTGTCCATATCTAAATGAGACATGGACATCAACCAAACACTATCTTAAAGACAGAAACAGAGTCTCTATGGTTATCAGGTCATTTTGCATTGTAATTATTTAACTTGAATATGATTTGTGATATGTGAGAAACTTTTTTAGATATTTAAGTCCAATCTAAAATTTATGAACTAATAAGCCTGTTAACAAATAAAAAATTAAAATTGAATTAAAAATTTAAATGAATCTAAAAATTATTAATGAGGTGCAAATATTTTTTATATATTTATTAAAAAAATTTATAAACAGGTAATAAATAAAAAGTAATAAAGTATTTAGCCTTTTAACATGAGGTGTGGGCATGATAAAGTTGAAATGTATCCAAAGATGTGATATTAGGGCATGAAATTATTTTATCAAGACAGAATGGCCAAACCAAAGGCCCCTAATATTCTCAATACACATGTACAACTCTTCTTTTTTAACAGGGATACATATGTATTATTTTGTTTTTAAAAATATAGAAAATACTGACTCATTTTTAAACACTCTTTGTTAACTACACAATTATTGTTATGTGTTATATGAAAGGTTGGGATTTAATTATTCCGATGGTTTTATAGTTTCGTTAAATTTTTAGTTAGATCATTATATATTTTTTTAATTAATTTTTTATATTATTTTTAATTTTATAATTAAATTATTTTTATATAAAAAATATTAAAATTAATAGAATATTTTTTTTCAAAATCTATGCGATTAAATATCTAATTAGATTTATAATTATGAATACTTTTAATTTGTGAAAAAATATTCAATTAACTCTAACATTTTTTACATCAGAAAGAACTTAATTATAAAATTAAAAGCAATATTCTACCTTAAAGGATGAGACACTTGAATTAAGATCTGAAACTCAAAAAAGAAAAAAAATACCGGATTTGAGGGTTTGTTCTAGAATATTTCTATAAGGCCAATACTAAGAACCGGGTTCAAGAGTATAAAAGTTCGAAGAAATCGGTTTGATGATTAAGTATTATTTTGAATTTCAAAGCATATGTTATAAAGAGGACATTAACTCCTCATAACTCATTCTAATGTCTAATAACTCAAATTTATGAGATTAATTGTTACATTTTAACTATCATTCTACTATTAAAGGAGAATAATGTTACAACAATAACTATATATAGACCTAAGAGCATCATATCAAAGGAGACCACAATAAGGCATCAAACATCTTATGATGAGAGTAGTTCATGAAAAGAGAAACCCACATAAGAGAAGCTTATAACATCATAACCTCGTAATATATGCACTATTTCAAATACATGCACTAAGGTATGATTTTTAATTTAGTTTTTCTTGTGACCCATGCTAACTTGAGCGTCCGAGTTCTTGGAGGAACACTCCCCACCATCGAGACACATTAGAAACTCGAAATAGGAGGATGAACAAAAATTTGGAAGAGCAAAAACTCTCTACAACTTTATTAAGATAATTCCTAAATTTGGAAGAGCAAAAACTCTTTTCAACAGGATAATAGAAGAAAAAAAAGATATTACTGAGAATGAAAGAGCAATTAATATAAAAATGATATTTTGTTTTAGTATATATGATTTTTTTCATTGTGAATAAGTTATGAAAAAAAATAGATAAAATAAATTTGAAAAGATTAAAATTGTGTTTTTTTAATAAATTGAAAAAATATTCACGATCATATAATTGATAGTGGATATATAATTATTAGATAATAAAATACAGAAAAATATTAATAAAAATATTAGATTTGATACTAACATAAAAAAAATAAACAATGAATAAAAATATGAAATATAAAATAAAAATATTTAAGATCAAGAAAAAAATAAGGAAAAATTTTTGGTAAACAACTATTCAAACGTTAATATGACGATAAATTAAGTTAAACGACATATATTTAAATTAATTAAATTAAATAATTGACACCATAAATTAATTATAACTGAATCAAATCAAATAAATAATTGATTATAATACTTTTAAAAATTATTAATCAAAATATATAAGATAAAAATTTAAAGCAAATTAAAATAAAATCAATTTATTTATTATAGTTAAATAAAATCATTAATATAATTAATTATTTATAATTAATATATTTATATAAAACATTAAGTAATTTAATATTTATTTCAATCAAATAAAATAAATAAAAAATATCTTTAAAAATATGTGACGTCAGTTATGCTATTAATTAAAAAATTTGATTTTAATAATAGATAATAGATATTGCAATACATTTTAATAAAATATTTTTAATCTAAGTAAATGAATTAAAAGTAAACATTTAGTTAGAAACAAGAGAAGCACTACATTCTGCATCTTACTATTTTTTCTTAAGGTTGTGCTAAATAATCAATACAATAAAGGGTGGAAATACTATTGTCATTATTGTGGTTGAAAGGAGAGTGACGGGGGCGGCTAACATATTAAGGGTTGAACTTTGAACACGAGTATGGCCAAATGTAGGGGTGTGCATGGCCGGGTGAAATCGGGTTTGATGTGATTCAGACTCGCTCCAAAATATATATCGGACCTATTTATTAGACCCGAATCCAACCTTAGATCCGATGAAATCTATACACTTTTGGGTCACGATTATACCGGGTAAAAATCGGGTGAAAACCGAGCCGTTAACACTACATTATCTTGATACCTTCTTATAAGCTAGCATGTAAAAATATCCAAATTTCCAAGACTCCGACCATTATTTGACATGGTAAAATTCACTTAGAAAAATATAACAAGAACCAACTCTTTTCTAAAATTAAAGCATAACGATAATCAATACTAATATTGTCTAATAACACCAAATATTTAAATCAATATAAGTAACACAATATTATACATTAGTCTAAAATCTTATGCATTTTAAACATAAAACATTAACTTATAGTCTTATAATAACTAATAACACAAAATATTAAGACTTACAATACTTAAATTCCACATAAGAATAGCCATCATCCATCACTAATAACACAAAATATTAATTGTGTATGATGACCGAGCCGACTTCAGGTGGCCCGAGACATGACCTGGACCGACCTGAAATAATGACCGAGTCTATTTTTGAGACCCTTACCTAACCCTAAACCCAGTAAAATCACACCAAAATAGCCTCTAAAGTGTTCGGAATCGGACCGGATCTTCGGATCGGACAGGGCCATGCACACCCCTAGCCAAACAATAGCTATGGTGAGGACATATATGTATTGGTAATTTATATATAATATATTATAAAATACATATAATATATAAAACACTAAATATATTGTCATTAATTTTTAGTATGGATAAAACATATATTTTTATATTATTGGTATACTAAAATTAGTTATTAATATAAATTATATATTAAAATATAAATTATATATTTAAAATAAATTAAATTAATAATATATATATATAAATATATAGATAAATATATAATAATTAATTTGATAATTAATTATATATATAATATTTTTGTTGTTAAAATGATATTCGAAAATTTATATCACTTAAAAAATAATTCAAAAGATATGATTGACAAATTCTAAAATTTTAAAACTTAACATTTATAACCATATATACTTTTGCTAGATACAAAAAATACTTATCATTTATAAAAAAAAAAAAAATTATTACTTTTATCATATTTGAATCGTTAAAAGTGTATCTATTATTAATATTTTTAAAATTATTTTTGTTAGCCTTATAAATTTATAGATACTGTGTTTTGATAATATATCCTTTTTATTAATATAAGTTGGCTGCTCCTTGTTTAACACGTATGCGACTATTCGCTATTCGACCTAGCTAGCTCCATCTAGTAGCACAATTGATTAATTCATGCAATTATACAAAGCAAGTCGTTTCAATTAATTGACTGCGCTATAAGTGAACAAAATTGAGCTTCTTCAAGTTGAACAGAATGCCCTTCATCAATTCTCATATATTTGTTTCTTTGCTCCGTGATTGACGGTCACAAAATTTCTTTTAACGAAAATATTTAAAAGACAATAAAAATCAATTCTCATTACTGTTTGTTTAATTTGTGACGTACCCAACTTGTGTGGACTCTTTCCCACTTAGCCAGCTTGCATGCAAATATATATAGAGATAGAGAGATGATCAGAGGGATCAACTCAGAGCATTAGTGTTTGTTAAGAATTCGTTTATATATCTTTCACATACAATAATTAAGTAGAGATATATAATGGATAAAACCTCCATGACTGCTATATTCCTTCTTATTGGAATCTTTTCCTCCGTGCAATTTGCAGGTATATTAGTTTCTCACCCTCATTTACTTTTTTATTTATGGTTTCTCAAATAATGTGGTCTATATATGACAAAATATGGTGTGATAATACATTATTATGCGTTACAAAAATGCTATGTGAATTTAAAAACTAGTTATCAAATCAGTCATTATGTATTTTAATATAAATATATTGATTATATTATATTTATATCAAAATTAGTTATCAACGTCAGCTATTAGTATAAAATATATGTTAGAATACAAATATATATTGAAAGCAAATTAAACTATATATGTATTTATACACAAATACATTAGTAATTGATTTTAGTATACGAATAATATTTTTATAAATTTATATATTACTAATTCATTTTTTATGTGTATTTTGTATATATAATATATTTTATATAAATAATTAATTTAGTAACTAAATTTTTGGATGAATTATCTAATTTTTAATTAAAATGAACATAAAAACCTTCTCTTTCCCATGTTTCGTATCTAATCGTTATAAGGAGTTTCAATTTTAGCGTTTTATTTGTATCAATTTTTATTTTCAATAATCAAAAAATAAAAACATAAATAAAAATATAAGGGAGTAAAATAATTATATTTTTTATTTAGAAAAAAATTTTAAACTATGTTAAAATTTGTTTGAAAAATTGAAGTAAAAATTAATATAAATTAAATATTAGATTTTAAATCAACCATTTCATCCTATTTGCCACCAATTTTAATGTGTCACTAAAAAACTGTCACAAATGAAAATCACACATTTTTCATTTTTGGGTTGCAGATGCACAAGTTGGAGTGTGTTATGGAAGAAATGGAGACAACCTACCAAGTCAGCAACAAGTGATAAACTTATACAAATCAAATGGAATCACGAGAATGCGCATATATGATCCAGATCAAGCAACCCTCCAAGCCCTCAAAGGTTCAAACATAGAATTAATCCTTGATGTCCCCAATGACAACCTTCAATCCCTCACTGATTCCACAACCGCCACTAATTGGGTCAACACAAATATCAAAGCCTTTTCAGATGTCAAATTCAAATACATAGCCGTTGGTAATGAAGTCGACCCCAGTGACTCTAACTCACAAAACATTCTCCCCGCAATGCAAAACATTCAGAATGCAATTAATTCCGCAAATTTACAAAATCAAATCAAAGTCTCCACCGCAATTCAAACCGGCCTAGTAACGAATTCTTACCCGCCAAGCAACGGTGTTTTCACCGATTCAGCATCGAATTTCATCAAGCCAATCGTGAATTTCTTAGTCCAAAATGGTGCACCACTTCTTGTAAACGTGTACCCTTATTTTTCATATGCTCAAAACCAACAGAGCATTAGTATTGAGTATGCTCTGTTCACTCAACAAGGTAACAATGATGTTGGATACCAGAATCTGTTCGACGCAATACTCGATTCTGTTTACGCGGCGCTCGAGAAATTAGGCGCCAATAATTTGAACATTGTTGTGTCTGAGAGTGGGTGGCCATCAGCAGGGGGTGTTGCTGCTAGTGTTGATAATGCAGGAACTTATTATAAGAATTTGATTAATCATGTTAAGGGTGGAACTGTTAAGAGACCTAATGGACCAATTGAGACTTATTTGTTTGCTATGTTTGATGAAGATTTGAAGACGGGTGATGAAACTGAGAAACATTTTGGCGTGTTTAATCCTGATCAGTCACCTAAGTATCAACTTAGTTTCAATTGAAGTAAAGACTTATATACAGATCTTTATGTGAAGTTGATAGTTGAAAATTATTAGATAAATTAAATTATCTAACAATTCTCAAATATCAACTTTACATGAACACAAATCCACAGTTAGTTTTTACCTTTACCTTCGATTGAACATTGTGTTTGTGTTTGTGCTGTCTAGAACTACAATAAGGGTATAATAGTACTTGTGCCCATGGCAAAAACAGATCAATAATGTAATGTACTATATACAATTTGTAAACTTGCAATCCAATAAATAAAAACTATATATTGTGATATGTTTCGAGTATTAGGCGTTCAAAGTATTTATTTTTTGATTAAACATAAAATGGTTGGTAAAAGTTATAAAATAAGTGATTAAACTCATCTTTAAGCTTGTTCTGTTTGTTTATAAGGCCTTTTCTCAAGTAAATAAACAATCTAGAAAATCCAAGATTAGGCTTCGAAGTAGATTTGAATTGAGACTACGGCAAGTTCTTTTGAAGCCCAACATTATGATCATCGATCGGGAAGCATTATTGGTGACTGTGGTGGCCAATTCATGAAAAATGTCAATTTTCATGGCCATGTTTTCCAAAGTTATTACCTTTTGATTAACTTATTGATTGAGAAAATTGCTAATATTCGAATAGAGTTTAACCTTATATCTAAGGTTTTCTATAGATTTTGCAAGTGTGCCACTTTTTTTTGTTGTTGTCTTGATTGTGCCACCTTCTTCTTGTCTAGTTTAATCTAATAATATATATGTCCTTTAATTTCAAGGATATATATATATATATATATATGTATATATGTATGTATGTATGAACTTGTTCAATGAAGATGAAGTCTGAACGAAATCTTTCATACAGCCTAAATTCCTAATCCATGCCACAATTTTGTTCTTTATCCTAATTTTAATCTATGTAAAAGACTCACATACATATTCAATCAGTGCATAGAGTGTATTCATTACAGAGAAAAAAAAAACAAAAAAATAAAAAGAGAAATTCACCTATTTGTTTTTTCTCATTCTATGTATACTTAATTACTTATAATATGTATTGAAGTAAGCATCTTAACCTATACATTTTTTTTTCTATGTATGTGTTATAAGATCTCAATTTTTTTTAATCATGTTCATTATTTAATATTATATATATATTTAGTTAATTAATTATTGAATAATAAATATTACTCAAAAGAATTGAGATGTTACATCTGCGTCTTTTTTTTATTTTATGTTATTTTCTTGAATAGTTAACATCAAGATATATTGAGAAGAGATTGGGTCCATATAAAACCAGCTATGAGTCAATAAATTTTCCACATTTTGTGTGAAAATATAATCTCTTATACACATATTTGCATTATTTTATTAATAATTAAGAGTGAAAATACCACTATTAATGATCGATTTGAAGAAAAAAATGGTACCTACACAGCCACCATAAGATTGAACTTTCAACATTAGCATACCCCGCATAATAGGGAAGATGTAACGTCTAAATTCTAATGTGTTAACGTGTCTTTATATGCGACTATTCGACCTAGTACATATAAATGCAAAGGATGCATGTCAATTTAATTTGTTGACTACATAGCTAAGTGAACAAAAATTAGTGACGTTTGAATTTGATTGCTTACACATTGTGGCTAGTTTTAGTGGGTTGGAACATTTCAATTCCTTCGTGTTAGGCTGAATGACACAATGAACTACACTAATGGATGTGTCATATATTATTAGAATAATGTTAAGGAAAAAATAATACAAATTTATCTTATTTAATTTAATATTCATAATTTTATATATAAAATAAGAAAATAAATATATTAAAAAAGCAAAAAAAAAAAAACTCTCTTTAATTCCTAATAAATTATGTGTTCCAAACATTTTCGTATTATTATTGCTTCCTACTTATTAAAGTCATCGGTACTATACGGAACTATAGAATAAATTTGTATATATCAATTCAAAGTGAGACATAAATTTAATTAGCATATAGTTTCCATGGAGTGATTGACGGGGCACTAAAATTAAAGTCTTTGGCATCTACTTATATCCAAATCAATTCATGCCAACCCTTTGCCACCACCTTAGCCCTATATATAGAGGTACGAATTTTGGAGCAAAAGAGACATATCGGGAGTGTTGAGTTTGGTTTATAATTTTCATACAATACAATTAATAGTGTTGAGAAATTTCAAGAAGCATGGCTATCCTATTGCTGCTTGTTGGAGTATTGTTCTCCACTTTAGTACACTTCACAGGTCTGAAATAATTGTATTATTTGTATTTTTTCCCTGGTTTTAGACGTTAAATTAACTCTTTTTTTTGTTCTATTAATGGTAGAAGAAAATAAACAACTATAGGTTAGGTTTTCAGAAAAAAATTACAAAAAATATAGTTTATATATTTTAATTATACATTTATTATTGGCTGTTAATGAATGCACAGAAATTAAATAAACACTCTAATATTGCGCTTTTTTTTCTATGCATATAAAAAATTAGGTGAATGCTACCCAACCACTTCTAAAATAACATGTAAGTTACTATTCATTATGTGTCATATTGTAATTGGTCTTTATCTTAACCATGGTTGGAGCGCCAACGTCATCGCCATCTACTGCCCTCCCACACAACTTCTCTTTCCAGTGTAGCCAGCACCTCTTTTTGCCATAGATCACTTCTTACCCACATAATTAATGGTTAATTTGGTTATTAATTTTTTTATTAAAAAAATATATTTTTATTTAATTACGTGATGAAACATATATTTATATGTAAAATATAATATAATAAAATAAATCTATTCAAAATATTTAAAAGTATAATTAAAATCATGAACATACAAATATAATAATAAAATTTGTACTCCAAACAAATAAACATATTTTTTTATCATACATATATTATTTAAAAAATAAATATATTATTAAAATTAATAACAGAAATTTAAAATGATAAAATTTAACTTTTTTACCGTATTTTTTATAGTATTTTTATTTTTTTAATTTTTAATTTATTAGTACTTTATTATTTAATTAATAATTAAACAAATTATTTTTATGAAAATTTTTTTATTATATTAGAGAAGAGACCAATATAGCAGTTTAAAAAATAAATTATATAAATATTTAAGAGATATATATGAAATACATACCTAAAATAAATAAAACAGACAAAATAGGAGTACTCTTGAGAATTATTTTTATCTGTTTTATTTATTTTAGGCATGTATTTCATATTTATCTCTTAAATATCTATCTATATAATTTACTTTTGTATTTAAAAATTTTAATATTATCTATTTTTTATTTAAAAATTATTTTTATATTATTTTTTAAACTGTTATATTGGTCTCTTCTTTAAGATAATACAAAAAATAATTTCTCATGAAGATAATTTATTTAATCATTAATTAAATAATAAAGTACGAATAAATTAAAAATTAAAAGAATAAAAATACTATAAAAAATACTTGTAAGAAAGTTAGATTTTATCATTTTAAACTTGTGTTATTAATTTTAACAATTTATTTTTTTTTAAAATAATTTATGTACGATAAAAAATATGTTTTTTCTGATTTTAATTATACTTTTAAGTACTCTAAATAGAGTTATTATATTATATTTTACATATGAATATATGTTCTATCATGTAATTAAATAAAGATTTGTTTTAATAAAAAAATTTAATAACCAAACTAAACATTACTTTCATATTTATCTCTTAAATATTTATACAATTTATTTTTTAAACTGTTATATTGGTCTCTTCTCTAATATAATACAAAAAATAAAATTTCATAAAAATAATTTGTTTAATTATTAATTAAATAATAAAGTACTAATAAATTAAAAATTAAAAAAATAAAAATACTATAAAAAATACGGTAAAAAAGTTGAATTTTATCATTTTAAATTTCTGTTATTAATTTTAATAATATATTTATTTTTTTAAATAATATATGTATGATAAAAAAATATGTTTATTTGTTTGGAGTACAAATTTTATTATTATATTTGTATGTTCATAATTTTAATTATACTTTTAAATACTTTGAATAGATTTATTTTATTATATTATATTTTACATATAAATATATGTTCCATCACGTAATTAAATAAAAATATATTTTTTAATAAAAAAATTTAATAACCAAATTAACAATTAATTATGTGGGTAAGAAGTGATCCATGGCAAAAAAGAGGCGCTGGCTATACTGAGAAGAGAGGTTGTGTAGGAGGGCAGTAGATGGCGATGACATTGGCGCCCCAACTATGGTTAAGATAATGACCAATTACAATGTGATACATAATAAATGGTAACTTACATGTTATTTTAGAGGGGTTGTGTAGCATTCACAAAAAAATTAACAACTAAATTAATTACTATGTATTTATATATAAATATATATTATTTAATTTATTTTTAATGTATAAATATATTGTAACTGATGATTTAATAACTAATTTTTAGTGTATATATATCATAATTGATTATCGTGATTTGGGTGTGCTTCAACACTTAATAATTAATAATATACGACACAACAGGTGCACAATCTGTGGGTGTATGCTATGGTGGAAATGGAAACAACTTACCAAGCAAGCAAGATGTGATAAATCTATACAAATCAAACAGAATAAGCAAAATACGGTTATATTATCCAGATGAAGGAGCCCTTCAAGCCCTAAGAGGATCAAACATAGAAGTGATAATTGGTGTCCCCAATGACCAACTCCAATCCCTCACAAATGCAAACGCAGCCAATAATTGGGTCAACAAATACATCAAACCCTACTCCTCAGCCGTTAAGTTCAAGTACATCGCAGTAGGCAACGAAGTTCACCCAGGTAATAACCTTAGAATGTTAAGTCAATTCTAAATTATAAAGTTTCACGTTAGTTAAGTTTAAGAGTTATGCTACATGTACACTAAAATCAGTCACCAAAGTCAGCCACCAGTATAAAATACATGCTGGAATATATAAATACATATTAAAAATAAATTAAATCATACATATATTTATATACAAATACATTGGTGACTGATTTTAGTGACTGATTTTAGTGTACAAATAGTATTTTTGTAAATTTAAATAGCATAAACTTTTTTTTTAACAAGTAATGCTAACTAATCAATTTCTTTCAGTTAACATTAGTCATTTTTTCTAAATTATTTCATTTATCTAAAATTTTAGATGTTAAATGATAAATTTTTTAACTCTAAACCCTAAATATTAAAGTTAGCTAATATATATTGACTATCTAAATGTTAGTTTTTTTTATACCATTTATAGATTCACTACATTAATATGTTGGTCAAGATGTAATAGATTCTTGTTTTTAGTTGAATAAAATTGCTCCTAACTTAAAGTTCTAACTATTTCAGCAAGAGAAATGATGAAGTTTGAATTTGAATCCCATGATGAAGTGAAAAAAACTTTACATTAGTTAAGTTTGGACGTTGGATGACTAAATAATTTATATATATATATATAAATCTAAAAAAAATAATATTTTAATATTTTTGGTGAATGTTGAAACCATTTATGCAACAGGTGATGGTGCAGCAGGATCTGTTCTACCAGCAATACAAAACATCCAAAGAGCAATTTCTTCAGCCAATTTACAAAAACAAATCAAGGTATCCACAGCAATAGACACAACCCTTTTGGGAAACTCATACCCACCAAAAGATGGTGTTTTCAGTAACAATGCACTTTCATACATAAGACCCATCATTAACTTTCTATCAAGCAATGGTGCACCACTTCTTGCAAACATTTACCCATACTTTGCATATGTTAATAACCAACAAAGCATTGGTCTTGACTATGCATTATTCACAAAGAAAAATCCAAATGAAGTTGGATACAAAAGCTTATTTGATGCACTTTTGGATTCTCTCTATGCTGCTCTTGAAAAAGTGAATGCACCTAATTTGAAGATTGTTGTGTCTGAGAGTGGTTGGCCATCACAAGGAGGTGTTGCAGCTAGTGATCAAAATGCAGGAACTTATTATAAGAATTTGATTAATCATGCTAAGGGTGGGACCCCAAAGAGGCCTAATGGACCCATTGAGACTTATTTGTTTGCTATGTTTGATGAGAATCAGAAGCAAGGTGCTGAAATTGAGAGGCACTTTGGATTATTCAGACCTGATAAATCACCAAAATATGGCCAACTCAATTTCACTTGAAAATATATAGGTTGGGTAATAATTATAATTATAGATACAATAAATGGTACCTTGATGCACCTAATAAGGTTTTAGGCCAATAATAATGTGAATGGTGCCGCTTGTGATTACTCTGCAAATGTATGCTTGTCTCTACAAATAAAATTGAATAATATTTTAAATAAATCCAAGGAAAAATTAGCAAAAAATTTGTCTTTAATAACAAAGTTTAATGATTAAATTAGTCAAAATTTTATTTATTAAACAAATTAGTTTTTGTGTCAAATTTGTTAAAGAATCAGACAAATTAACTTTTATTATTATGTTTGGTTTGGTAAAAAATATTTAAAAATAGGACCATTTATATAAATAAATCAAAATGGTTTTGAATTTACGCAATTACAACTTTCTAAAAGAGGTTACATCTTTGTCCTGTTTTAAATCTATGTAAACTGCTACTTGGTGTAGCGGTTTACAATTTGCACGTAATTCACTACAGGGTAGTGCGGATTACGTTGAAATTCGTGCAATGCAGAAATTGTTACAGGGTGTTGCGGTTTCTGAAGGAACTGGGCCATGCCTAAACTGCTATAGGGTCTAGCGATTTATGAAAAAACAGGGGTTAGCGTAATCCGTTGCACCATGTACCAGGCAGATTATGTATATGTGGATTCTCTATATATACCAGTGGAAGGCAATTGTGAAGAAGTAGAGTATCATTTTTACAAGTGATAGTGATGAGAGTTTCCTAGCTTGTGCATTACTCTGAAAAAATTCAAAAAAAAAAAAGTAAAAAGGCACAATGTTAAGTTTACTAATAGAGAATTACTGAGTGTCTTTATCTTGTCATCGAATACCTTGTCAAAGCTAAAAATCAGTATATTGTAAAAGTTTGGGGTGTGTGGGATCAAGGGGTAAAGAAGTTATTTTACAATATCCCTATTGCTATTGTGTCAACTAGTGTGAAGTATGGTACATTTGTGATAGAGTCCAATGAAAATATGCAGGTTTTGTTTCTTTGTCAGCAAAGTTTTTCGGAAGCGAGAATACACAAGTTGTATGCCAAGTTGGAAGATGGTGTCGACAGTTTTAGGACATCAGCTCCAAATTCTCAATCGACTTCGTTAGGGGGTGCTTCTACTTTGATGCCTGTGGTTGTACCTGCTTGTCCGTTGGTTGAACCTCCATCTATTGCAGTTGGGATGGCTAGTTCACCTCGTCTAATTCCTGATTTTGCAGGTGAGGGCGAATTGGATCTAGGTGAAAATGCGATGTAAGAGAAGATTAGGATGAAGAACCTATTGACATACTTGGGGGTAGTGATAAAGATATTCGAAGCAATCCACTTACACATCATGACCCATCAAGATTCGACTCATAGCAGCAACATCCTTCACATTTCTCAACCTTAAACTTGGAAGCCATCGGCCAACAGTCAGACGTAGATCCTACCTTTGGGGGTCAAGGATTGCATGATAGAATCGCTCCTATAAAATTTTAGATTGGCCAATATTTTCAGAGTAAAGAAGAAGCCGTGTTGAGTGTAAAGAATTATAGCATCCGCCGTGAAGTTGAGTACAGAGTAGTAGAGTCAAATCATCTTAGGTACCATGGGAGATGCAAGGAGTTCGATAAAGGTTGCACGTGGTTGATTCGCATCACACTTCGGTAATAAATGGTACCTGAGAAGTTAGAAGGTACAACGGACCTCACACTTGTTTGGCTATATCGATTTCAAGCAATCACTGGCAGCTTGATTATCATGTCATTTGTGCGAGGATTTTTCCGTTCGTTTGAGCCGATGATTCAGTTACAATAAAGGTATTGCAACAAACCACAGAAGTAATCTATAGATTCAAACCTACTTATAAGAAGGTTTGGCTGGTAAAGCAGAAGGCAATAGCACAGATCTATGGAGATTGGGAAAAGTCTTATGGTGAGTTTAGATTAATAACTTGAAACAAACAAATGATACACTTAGTGCATTAAACGATACCTGGATGCTAATGAAAAAGTAAAATTGTCAAACCTATGCGGCCTCAGTTGAAGAAGACCAGCCAAATTGGTGACATTTCTGTTGGCTACTCGACACATGCATTTATACAACCATGCCAATGCAGCTGAACTCTAGCTATAACTGTCCATCTTATCAAGCTTTGCGACAAATGGCAACCACCGAATGTAAATCCGATTCGCACTCTTGTCACCAAACAGGTGGGTGAATAGCAGCATCGTGATGTACGCACGTGTGTATATGCGAACAGTATCATCACTTGCATCGGCTGGTAGAACCCGAAACTTTTCATGGAACCATGTGAAATGGACTGTCATTGGCTTGACTTTAGTCGGCGGTGGCAACTCACTGAATAACTCCTAAAACCACTCCCAAGCTGGTCTGCCATCCTCCATAAAGTACTCGAAATCAATGAAGCACCCATTAATGACCTTCCCATTCACGGGCAACCCTAGCAGATACGCCACATCCTTCAGGATTTCCTTCAGATTCATAAGACAAAATGGAATTGTCTCTCGAATTTTCAGCAGTTGCAGTTTCTGGTTCAGTTTGACCAGAATTTCCTTTTTCATTATTTTGAGTGGTTTCATCTTCCTTTTGAGCTTGATTTCCTGCATCACAATCTTCCAAAATGCTTTGTACCAAGTTAGTATCACAGAATGTAACATGTATAGACTCTTCAATAATTCTAGCATCTTGATGATAAACCCTATATGCTTTACTAGTTGTGGAATATCCTACAAACAAACACTCATAAGCCTTTGGATCAAATTTTTCCAAATTTTCTTTGTTATTTAAAACAAAACATTTGCATCCAAAGATGTGCAAGTAATCTAAGTTTGGTGGGTAGCCTTTCCAAAGTTCATAAGGGGTTTTCTTCAAAAATTTCCTTATGATTGTTCTATTTAAAATGTGGCAAGCTGTGTTAACTGCTTCAGCCCAAAGGAATTTTGGAACATTACTCTCACAAAGCATAGCTCTTGTCATCTCTTGTATGCTTCTATTTCTTCTTTCCACAACACCATTTTGTTGTGGTGTTCTTGGACAAGAGAAGTTGTGAGATATTCCAAATTCCTCACAAAAGGATTCAAACAAATTATTTTCAAATTCAGTTCCATGATAGCTTCGTATAAAAGAGATTTTCAAATCCTTTTCATTTTGAATTTTCTTGCAAAAAGGTTCAAAGGCCGAAAAGGCTTCGTTTTTGTGTGCAAGAAATAAAACCCAACCAAACCTAGTGTAGTCATCCACAATTACTAAACTATAATGTTTACCACCTAGGCTTTGAGTTCTTGTTGGACCAAATAAATCAATGTGTAGCAACTCAAGTGGTCTTTTAGTAGAGATGTCTTCCTTTGGTTTAAAAGAACTTTTTGTTTGTTTTCCCATTTGGCAAGCATCACAAGTGATGTCTTTGTCAAACTTTATCAAAGGAAGACCTCTTACTAATTCTTTCTTTACAAGTTTGTTTATTTGAAACATACTTGCATGGCCCAATCTCTTGTGCCATAACCACTTTTCAGATTCTTTAGAGTGAAGACAAGCTACATTTTGATCTTTTAGTTCATCAAGAGTAAGTCAATACATATTATTGAAGCGCTTGGCAACAAACATCACTTCATTTGTCTTTTCATTAACAACACATCATTCAAGCTTTTTGAAAACAACTAAATATCCTAAATCACACAGCTGACTTATGCTCAAAAGATTGTGCTTTAAATCACATACCAAAAGTACATCATCAATGAAAGTAGATTGCTCATTACCTACTTTTCCAACAGCAATGATTTTACCTTTACCATCATCTCCAAAGGTCACAAAACCTCCATCATACTTATTTAGTTTGATGAAGTAGGTTGACCTTCCAGTCATGTGCCTTGAACATCCACTATCCATGTACCACATGTCCTTTTTGCTCTTGGATGCTAAGCAAATCTGCATGATGAGTTTCAAGTAGCCTTAGGTATCCAAATTAATTTGGATCCTTTGAAGTTAATCCATCTTGGTTGCCCAAGTGCATTGAAATCGCAAACAACATTGTAGACTTTGTTTCCTACAACTCTCTTTTCAATGAAGCATTGTGCATATGAGTGACCAAATTTCTTACAATTAACACAATGATTTTCTCGTGCGTGTTGCTGAAACTGATGTGAGTTATATTGCTTGAAATGATTAAAGTTTTGAAATTTTCTGGTTTTTGGAGGAGATGCATTTCTCTTAACAAACTGATTTTTATTAAAGTTATTCCTCTTTGCAAAAGCATTTTCACCAGAATTTTTTTTAACATTTTTACCTTTCGAATATGAGATTTTGTTGTAAAATGGTGGTTTCTTGAAAACAGCCTCATTTTTCGAAACATAACCCAAACCTGGCCGGTTTGAACTCGGTTCAGTTTTTGGTGAAGGGCCAGTTTCACTTGTGTATACTTCATCAAATTTTTCTTCAAGTGTTGGAGCATTTTCAATACCAGATTTGTTTGGTATGGTTTTGGTATTTGATGAAGAAGCCACAAACTTTATAGAGGAAATATTAGAAAATGCATCTTCCTTGACTATGTAGCCTAAACCAGATTTTTTAAACAATGGTCTTTGACTTGCAAGTAATTTGTCCAAGTTACTAGAACCTTGAGCAAATTTTGCTAAGTCACCATTCAGCCTTTTAATCATATCATTTAATTTTTTATTTTCAGCAATTAACTCATGTGAAGGATCCACAATGTGCTTTCCTTTTAATTTTTCAAGTTCAGATTTTAGAAATCTGTTTTCTTCAATGATGTCCAAAGCACATTCAGTTTCCTTCACTTTTTCTTTTAAAAATTCATTTTCAGCTCTTAATATATCTCTTTCAGATCTACATTTATTGTATTTATCAAGCAGTTTTGATGTGTTTAAAGTGAGATCATCAATAATAACATGCAAATCCTCAATGGTCAAATCATAATAGTTTACCTCATCAAGATTATTGTTTCCAGCTATGAAGCAGTCTTTGTCATCTCCTTCTGATTCTTCTTCTTCATTTGAGTCATTCTCAATATCCTCCCAAGCTGCCATGAGTACTCTCTTCCTTTCCCTCTTGCCTTTGTCCTCCTTTTTGAGCTTTGGACAGTTTGACTTGAAGTGTCCAGCCTCCTTGCAATGATGGCATGTCACCTTGCTCAAGTCCATCTTTTGCTCCTTTGAACTTGAACCCTTGTATTTGCCCTTGCTTTTCATCATCCTTCTAAATCTCCTAGCAAAAAACAAAAGCTCGTCATCTGAAATACCATCACTAGACTCACTCTCTTTTGGTTCTATTTGTGACTTGAGGGCTATTCCCTTTTTCTTTGAGTCTGTGTTTGTGTGTGTGGCTTCATAGGCAAGGAGTTTTCCTCTCAGCTCATCATAGGTTATGGGACTTATGTTGTTACTCTCGGTTAGGACAGTGGCAGTGTTTTTCCACTCTTTTGTGAGGCTTCTGAGGAGTTTTTTCACCAAGATTTGTTCTGCATAGTTTGTACCCATAGCATCAAGGTTATTGATTATGATTGAGAATCTCTCAAATGCTTCATCAATGCTTTCTCCATCCTTCATGCTAAACATCTCATACTCTTTTCGCAGCATATCAATCCTCGTTTCTTTGACTTGTTTAGTGCCTTCATGTGTAACCTGGAGTTTTTCCCAGATTTCTTTGGCTGTCTTGCATCTAGACACCTTCCGATACTCTTCAAAGCTGATAGCACAGTGAAGAAGGTTGATTGCTTTAGCGTTCAGCTCTATCTTCTTCTTGTCATCTTCATTCCATTCAGCTTCTTCTTTCGGAGTCACCACTCCATCAGCACTTGTTTTTGTTGGGATCTTGGGACCACTCACAACGATCTTCCATAAGTTGTAGTCAATGGATTGGATGAAGATCCTTATCCTTTCTTTCCAGTAGGAATAGTTCTTTCCGTTAAAGAAAGGTGGCCGGTTGTTTGACTGGCCTTCAGTGAGGGTGTAGGCAACTGTGGTTGTGCCCAGATTGTTCGCCATTGGATCTTTGCTCCAAGCGGTTAAGCTTGATTCTTGAGACCTTAGCTCCTGATACCAATTGAAGGTTGTGGTAGGCTTAGAGAAGGGGGGTTGAATCTATGCCTTCCTTTTCGTTGCTGTTATTACCCTTTTAAAACAAATTTGCAATTTTGATTCTGTTTGAACTCAGCAGCGGAAATTTATGAGACAATTTATTTTTGTCTCATGAATATCAGAAAACAGAACACAGCAGAGAAAGAAAAGCTAACACCAGCATGTATCCTGGTTCGGTTGCCTTGTGCTATGCAACCTACATCCAGTCTCCTCCACAACTATGGAAGAATTTCACTATAGTTAACAATATTACATACACCAATAACACAGGATTGACCCAATTCTTTCACACTCAAGTTCTAACCTAACTTGACATTGGCTATGCTAATACCTAACTATTCACTCTTAGTACTAACCCAACTAAGAAAGGGATACCTCCCAGGTACAAGATGCAAGACATAAACACACCTAAAGAAATCAGAAAATAACTCTAGGCTTTTTTCTCAAGTGTTTCACTCAGCCTTTTTCCACTCATGGCTTTTACTTGAGTTTTCTCACAATGCCTTTTCACTCAAGAAATTATAGAAAGATAAACATTGAAAAGTAAATTACAATCTGTAAAACATGAAGGAGATTGACTTCATCAACAGCCTTTGTGCTATGCGAAAAACCAGATTAGCAAGCCTCTGATTTAGTTCTTCATACTGGCGGAATGCACCTTTGATTAGGAAGCACTGTCCAGTTAGATGAACTTCTTCAAAGTGCTATCTCTCAGAACAAAACCTCTACTCACTGGTTTTCTCTCCTTGCTTTCTGAATGAACAGCTAGCTTCTTTTATCTCCTTGCATGTTGCTTGGTTCTTCTTCCAAGGTCAACACCTTTAGCCTTGAGCTTCACCAACCCACTGTCTCACTTTTTCCCATTAAACCTCACAATGGAAACTTTGCTTCTGACTTCTTCAACTTGACCGAAAGCCATATAAGAGTAACCGAAATTTTCTTCCAATGGTCAACCAAATCTGAACCATAGAGATGCAACTTGGTCCCCAATAATCTCTTGTGACAGTGAATTTGTAGCAGTGAAGAACAGAGATCAACTTTCCCTTGAATGCTATTTTCGAATAGAGCAGAGAGTTGGGAAGAAGGGATGAAGATCTGATGCATGCAAGATGAGATGGATTACCTTTAACCTAAGCTTGATTTGGATTAGATTTTCTGCTTTAGCTTCTGTGCTTCAAGCTTAGATTTTCTCTTTCTTGCTTCTTTGGTTACTAGCTTATGGAGGAAGCTTTTTCTCTTTCTCTTTCTTACTTTTCTGAAGTCTTGATGTGACTTGATTAGAGAGGAGAGGAACGTTGCTTTGGTTGGAGCAAGATGGAGGGAATTGAAATCAATTCGGGCTTAGATCAGGTATTGGTATGCTTGGCCCGATTTAATTTCTTTGGCTTCTTTCTTTGCTTTTTGCTTGAGCTCTTTATTTTGCTTTCAGCCAAATACTCTTTGCTGATTGCTTTTTATTCCATTTGGGCTATTAACATTTGGCCTGCAACAATAAACAATTAGTTAATAAGTAAATATAATTAATCAACACTAATTATTTATTTTGCTCAAAAATAATGTTTGTCATCACTAATTAATTTAGTTAATTTCTTAACTCAACAACCCCTTTCAAAAAGTATAAAGGTCGTTTGGTAGCAAAGGGATACCACCAAATTGAGGGAGTGAATCATTCACCCTACTACTATTTGAGTTATATTTTCTATTGCAATTTTTAAAGGATAGATTTTGCGTCAGTTTGATTTCAATAATGCATTTTTTAATGAAAACTTGCTTGAAAATGTTTATATGTCATAACCACAGGTTTTATTTTTTCAGATTCTTCTCTTGTATGTAAATTAGACAAGGCCATCTATGACTTAAAATAAACACCTCGTGCTTGATTTAATAAATTACACACTACTCCACAATTTTAATTTTCATAACACTAAATCAGATTCATCCTTATTATATTTGTTAGATTTACTGCTCATTCTGCTATATCTTTATTAGCTTATGTAGATGATATAGTAATTACAGGAGACAATAATGATGAAATACAAACTTTTATCCATCAATTGAATTTCTTATTCTGTTTAGAGGATTTGGGAACTTTACATCATTTTCTGAGATTAGAATTTAATTTTCTATCTAATGGAGGGTGATCTTCATATCTCACAAGCTAAGTACATTAATGATTTGTTATCTAACACTCTGAATTTTTAAAAATTAAATTGTTAATTATTTATGAATAATTATTATATTATATTAAGATTTTATTTTTTAAAAAATTATTTTTAACAAAAATAATTAAATAAAATTTTAAAATTTTTGAAATATAATTTAATTATAACTTATTTTATTAGTTTAAATTACTTATTAAAAACTAGTTTGATAGACAAATTTTAAATTGATTATTATTATTATTATTATTATTATTATTATTATTATTATTATTATTATTATTATTATTATCTTAGTTTAATCCGTATTTGGCGAAGGCCATAAACAAACCAAAGACATCTAAAACCTCGTAAGTGTAACTTTTTTCCCTAAATCATGATGATTAGTACCTCAGCCTTGCATGCTTCATTTTGGCTAAGGCAAGAAAGAAAGAACCAGAGACACAACTAGAAAATAGATTAATACAGACAGATTTACAGATAGATTTAGTCTTTATTACAGACGGATTTTTGGTTACAGACAAAATTATCGATAGATTTTGTCCCTCTGTAAAAGCTCCGTCGAAAATTATTTACCGACGGATTTTTTTCCATCGGAAAATTACCGACGGATTTTTTCTCTGTAAATTCTCCATCCATTTCCCAAAGGCGACGAACTATCCGACGGATTTTTCGTCTGTAATTACAGAGGATTTTTCGTCTATAATTATAGACGGATTTTCCGTCTGTAATTATAGACGGATTTTCAGACGAATTTTCCGTCTGTAATTTGAACTTTGGAAAATCATCTCACATTTTGATTACAGACAGAAAATCCGTCTGTAAATCCGTCGGTAAGGTAAAATAGAATTTTTTTTAAAATTTTTCTATTGCAAAATAAATACTTTAGATTTGTTTTTTAAATTTACTCCATCAAACACAC
Organism: Arachis ipaensis; assembly: GCF_059453495.1. NCBI lineage: Eukaryota > Viridiplantae > Streptophyta > Magnoliopsida > Fabales > Fabaceae > Arachis > Arachis ipaensis. The sequence continues at coordinate 11,256,438 of NC_142438.1, forward strand.
TGTAAATTGAAAAAAAGAAAGCCAAAAATCACATAGATAAACATAATATTCATTACATGATACCTATAAAATTGGATGTTATTTTTCAACACCATTATTCAATATCTCACTATCTCGATAAAAAAATACCCCAAAATTTCTTTTAAACTACAACAGAGAAGGGCAGGACTTTCAGCCTAAATTATAAAACTATTTCCTCATGCTCTCTTTAAAGTTTAAACTCTCCAATCTAATCTGAGTTACATGATTCTTCACTCCATGGTAGACTCTTATGTGGCTGAAACTTGAAAGTATTTGTTCATCTAGTTCTTCTTCTTTGATTTGTTTGCATTGGACTGAGCATATGCAGTTCCCTGGTGTCAAAAAATAGGACGTGGACAGATTTCAGAAGCCTAGCAATGTTTTATAGGATTAAAAAAAGTGAAGGAGGATAACAAAAACACAACTTTAAAACAGAACTGCAAGAGAGAGAGTTACTTGCATGCTCTTGAAGCACATTTAATTTGTTCTACAGGAACACTCACATTTAAGAGAGATGCTTGCATGCTTGCATGCTCTTCAATCATGGTCATGCACATAATGCATAAAAACAAACATGCATACAAGTTATTTGTCAGATTGAGTGAGATCCAATTCTTAGGGAATGAGAGCAAATAAACCAAAAGATCACAGAGAGAGTAAAATACTAAAATACAATCTCTATCAAGCTTATCATCAAAACCATGCTAACAGAACAACCATGCATATGAACAAAACCAAATAAATGTAGCATTCATTTAGTGGCATAACATTTTGTCAACGTTTCACGAGATTCACCAAATTCCAGGAGAACTAGTTGTAATGATGCAACTGTAAGGATGGGTCTTTCCTAAACTGGAAAAGTGAAGGAAACATACAGAGAAAGAGATCTAGTTACTATAATTTAGAGTGTGAAGCAATGAAACCTCCAACCTTACCTGTTGTATAGCATAAGCATAGGTAAACACAGATTGCATGAAAAGAAGTTCTACAAGTGACAGAACAAAAAAAAAACTATTATATATTTATATGCACATCATTTCAAACATGATACATTGAATATTTCAAACTAAAACAAACTGCTTTCCTGAGTAAAATATATATAGTTACAGTCTCGAAGATTAGCTTCTCAAAGAACATTATTCTGAAAAGGCTATTTATATGCAGAACCAATAGCCTCTAAGATGGCTTAATGTACATTTCGTGAAGGTTAGATCCAAGAACAAAATGATAAAAGACTTACCCACAAGAGACAACACTATTAAAAAGCAAGCTCCCAGTTGAACTGCCCTGCGGCTTCCCATTTTAGTCACAGCAATTGTGTGGACATTTTCAGTTATAGTTGTCGACCCAGTTCCAGTTCCCCAGAGACCAGCCAAGACACTTGTAAGACCTTCCAAACCAATTCCTCAGAACTCCAGGAGTTGGAGGTCTGGATGCCACCAGTAAAGAAGAGGCATGGTATGATCCAACCTACAAAGTTTAAAGAAGAGGCATGGTATGATCCAACCTTTGATGGTTTTACATGGTTTAATAATAACTAACAACTTCAAGCTAGGAAAAATTCTACCAATCACAAATGCAAAACATGAGAAAACTTACACCCAATTTCATAAGCAATCCAAGAGGAAAAGTACCTAAATCTTGTGAATTGGGAAAAGGAAGCACAGAAAACAAGTTCCGCTCTTTTCCATCTCTCTCAGAAAATTCATCAAACACATGGCAAGCATAACAATACTGAAGCGAGACAATCTCTCAAGCATGTTCCTCCAACAACAATAACAACACAATTAACAGGGAAATTGAAATTGCTTCTATTGGTGGTAAAATTTATCAAAACCTTCAGAAATTTTAAGTGAAAGATAGTGAGGTTTTAATCTTAGCAAGTAACCTCAAACAAGCAAGTAACTCTAACAAGCAAGTAACCTCAAACAAGAAAAGCTTGTACCTTCCTTCTCATCAATTTTTGTTCAGTCAACTGTCAAACAAGAACACATTCAAATAATTAGAATAAAGCAACAAAATTTGGAGAGAAGAATGTTAGAGAGAAGAAAACTTAACTCAAAAGGTAGGAAAATTTGGAGCCACCTTCAAGCATTGCTATCCCACGTTGTACATCTTGCGATCATTTTGAGTGAACAAGAGCCCACGATAATTACAGGAGACACTCCTGCAAGAACTCATCGGATTGCTTCCCAGCCTCAGCAACCTCCCTCTCACATCCCTGCACAAAAACTCGAGTTATAAAAAGCAGCAAAGGAACAATAAAAAGACAAGGAGGTTTTAATTGTTATCAACAATTTCTTTTGTGAATGAAACATATCATGCTCTAAGCTATAGCTTTAACTGATTACACAATGATCCCTCACAACAGGGAATTGTTTCATAGAAGCTGCAATTCCTCCTCCTTAACTAAAATAACAAAAGATATGTGATTGAATTATATGTGATTTAGAATTGTGACATGACATCATTAGAGAAAATAATGTGACTTAAATTTATTGTATAAAGAGTTAGTATCAATTTTTGTATATATATCAATTTTTGAAAATAGTCACATGAATTTGCAAAGTAACAAGATCTTAAGAAACAAAGTAACAAATAGATGGAGTGTGTGACCTGAAGGAATCGGAGGGGAAAGTCTCCCCTGGTCTTGGGTTCCGAAAGGTTTTCAAGTTCCCTGAAATTGGTGAGGAAAGCCACCCTTCCATCTCTGGTGGAGCCCAACCATGTGCCACTGCCGAGCTCAAAATCCAAAAATTTTCACTCAAAATCAGAACCTATCTTGATCAAAAGCAGAGCATGGCAGAAATGATTAAAAAATCCAGTTCCATCAAGTCCATCAAGTCCATAATAAATTGGAACTTGGAGGCTTTATGGTAACCAATATATCTGCAAAATAAATTAAAAAAAAAAAGCAACCCAGCTACTAGAAAACATATAATTCAAAATTTAGACAATATATGAATGATGAACAAAATGGCAAAGTCATTGTTTTATTGTTTTCACAGATCACAGATATTTAAAACCAATCATGACACTTGATATACATCAATCTCACCTTAGAACGAGTAAACAATAAAGAGATGCTAAAAGTGTGTGCCATTGCCTCAAAATTTGCAGGGCTATTTTCTACAGAGGTTGCTTGAACCCAGATGGAAGAAAGCAACAGACTCACTTGGTGACTGCTCAATCTAAGAGAACCTAAATCCTGAAAAGAATAACCCCATGGTTAGGAACAACCAAGGGTCTCCATTGTTGGACAATAAAAAATAAATGACCAAACCAACTGATAGATGTATGTTATAAAATTGAATCCAAGAGGAATCAATAAAATTTAAATATGATCGACACGAACTCCATCATATCATATGCTCCCACTATGGCACTATTAAGATAATACAATTAATACCGATAAGTAGAAAATGTCATACCTCTTTTCCATCAGTTAGTGCACGAGTAAAGCTATAACCACGATATGGATGAACATCATTTTTATCCCCAGTAACTCTTGCAACCGTGTTTCCTTCTAGCAGTTTTCCATTTAAGTGTTCTACTTCAGAGAAACTATCATGCTGAATGTGGAAGCTATTACTCTGTACCTTCATAGCCATCTTTGTTTTCTGGTCCAACTAAGGAGAAACCATTGAAGGCATAAGCACCATAGAGAAGACATTATGTGCTCCAATTTGAGTTTCACATCCGGATGAGCCATGGCCACAAGCAATTGATAGAACAAGGCATCAGGGAAAGCTTGGAATAAGTCCAGAAAAACACCCTATGTCTTTAGATAAATGAATAAAGCTGAATAGGTAGAAATGTTATTTCCAGTCTATGTAGGAATGCTTGCCTTCTTCTGATATGACACATTAGGGACATAACTGATTAATTTTGCGGTTTGATAGACAGCAGAAATTGTTGTTCTGGCTAGGAGGGTAGAAATAGAAATATTCTCTAAAACCACAGCCATCAAATCAAGAATGTGTCCTACATCCCCAACCTGTTCTACAAAGCACACTACTTCAGGAATTACATTAAATCAAACTATTGGCAGTTCATTATTTTAACAATCAGGTTCTAAGCATGAGATCTGAAAAGAAAATAAAGTCACTATCACCTTCACAGTTTGAAGAAAGTCACTAAGGAATAATTCCTGTGTTGCCTTGGACTGGTGACTGCAGGCCAAGATTTCCATCATATGCTTGACAGCCACATCATATATCCCAAGTGAAGCATACCACCTATAACAATGAAAAGTAAGAAAGTTTAAAGAATTTAGATGCATATGTTCTACATTATTAAACAACCAGAATATGCTATTACTGAAGCAAGTCAAACTTACTGTCCTATATGAAAATGAACATGATCATTGATGTAGCTCCAAGTAGAAGGATCACTATCACACTACAGCAAGAAGCAGCAGCAAAAGAAAAAAGATAATGCAGTGAAAGGAAACACCAAAAATTGAAAAACCATGAGGAAAAAAGTTTCAACAACAAATTTTAAATAAAAATAATTACTAAAATCAGAAAAAAACAAATCTAACTAAACCTAATCTAATCAAAACCTAAAAATCCACTAATCAGAAAACAAATCTAACTAAATTAATTACTAAAATCAAACTAACTAAACAAAATTAATTGAACTTAACAGAAATTAAAAGAATTTTGAAACTAAAACCTGGAAGCATTGACTGGAGGAGATGATGGCTGCGGCGCTGAGAAGATATGCGAGCCAGAATTGAGTGGGGATAAAAGGAGAGAGAGAGGCGCGGCGGTGGTGGGGACAGACGCTGCTACAGGTGGCGCCGGCGTGCTGGAGCTCACCTGAGACGAAGAGAACAGGAGCTTGAGCTTGATTTGTTCTGCGAACGAGAAAGAACGAGAGAGACAGGGGCTGTGTTCTACTGAACAAGGTAGCTGCGGTGGTTAGGGTGGCGGCGGTGGCGCTGTGAGTGAGGAAAGAAGAAGAAGCAGCTCGTGTGACGGAGAAGCTCGTTGAAGGAGAGAGGAACAATTGGTTTGTTCTGTGATTGTGTGTGTGTGTGTGTGTGAAAGGGGTTTGATAAAGAGGGGGTGAATTTAGGTTTAAATTAAAATTTTCTGACGGAAAATTTTAAATTACAGACAGATTTTTCTGTCTGTAATAATTTAATAAAACGCAGCGTTTTTGCCTATTTAATTACAGACGGATTTTTCGTCTGTAACCATTTCTTATGGGAAAAAATTAATTTTTTCGACAGAAGTATCGACGGATTTTTTTTTCTGTCTGTAATTTATGCTAATTCATTTTTTTTTGTTTTTCGACAAAAAATCTCTCTGAAATTCCGTCTGTATTTCCGTGGGATAAAATTCGTCAGAAATATCCATCTGTAATAACTATTTTTCTAGTAGTGAGAAAGAAGAGAGAAACCGTAAAAACCTCTGAGCTTTTGACTTCGATTTCTTGTAATTCGTAATTCCAATAAAAAATTTAATTCGATAAAAGTGTTTGTATCCTTCTTCTCTATATATTGACATTGCTTTTGTCCGATAAAAATTAATAGTGATATAGCTCCTCTTCCTTTTGAGTTCACCTAATTGAAATTTTAGGAGATACAAATAATTACTGACGTTTTTCTCTTCGACAGTTCGGTCAGAAAGATTTTTCAAAGTTTTCATTGATTTTGTTTTTGTACGGAAGTAGGATTTTGGTAATTTTATAATAATTAAATGTGAATGTTTATTTGGTTGATTATTGTTTGAGTTTGAATGAGTTTATGTTGAATTATTGTTGTTGCTTGTGATTTGTTGGTTTGGCTATGAGGAACAGCTCAGCTGTAGTTGTTTTAATAATTTTGAGACTATTGTGATGTGTTATTTTGAAGAAATTGACGAGATTTGATGATCGAGAGATTAAATTAAAAGTTGTGAAAAATCGGTAACTGAAGAGCTCGAAAAACGGATTTAAAATCAAGTATATATTTTGAAAGATCACAAGAAAAGATTTTAGTTTTGAAAGAGTATTTCTCACTAGCACAAATATTATTTTTGAATATGAAAATGTAGTTTGATAAAAGATCGGGGTTAAAAGATAGTAATTATATAGGCTTTGGGGGTATTTTGAGTACAAAGTAAAAGTTTTGGAGTAAACCGCATATTTTGTAAGAGTTCAGGGTTATTTTTAGAGATATGAAACTAATTAGTAACTTTGCTAAATATGAAATTAAAATTAGTAATTTTATAAAATGTTGGGTTAAAAAGTAAAATATTTAAAAGCTTAAAGTTGGAATATAATTCCTAAAAGTTTAAAGAATAGAACGTTAATAAGTAAGTTTTGATATAAAAATAATAATGTTAATACTCCTTTATTATTAATACTGAGTAAAGTATCGTTTTTGTCCCAAATGTTTGGGGTAAATTCCAAAGTTGTCCCTAACGTTTCAATCGTCCTATTTAAGTCCCTAACGTTTCAAAACTGACTCAATGTTGTCCTGCCGTTAGGGATCTGTTAACAGAATTGACGGCGGGACAAAATTGAGACGATTTTGAAACGTTAGGGACTTAAATAGGATGAAAATGTTGGGGACAAAAATAATACATAAAAATAAATTTTAATTTTATCCTTCAATAATATCAATTTTTTTACTATACATAGTATTTAATTTTTTTCATCACATCTAAGTAAATTACACTTAATCATATTACTTTCATTTTAAATAAGTTATTTTTTTTATAATTTTACTCTTAAAGATTTTTAGTTATCATAAAATATTTATAGAATGACTAGTATATAAACTTGCAGAAAAGAAATATATATATATATATATATATAATAAAATATAAATTATACTTTTTGTCTCTAATGTATCAAAATTCTTTAAAATTATAAAAAAATAAATTTATTTAAAATGAAAGTAATGTGATTAAGTGTAATTTATTTAGATGTAATTAAAAAATAATTGAGTACTATGTACAGTAAAAAATTAATGTTATTGAAAGATAAAATTAAATTAAAATTTATTTTTATGTATCGTTTTTGTCCCTAATGTTTTCGTCCTATTTAAGTCTCTAACGTTTCAAAATCGTCTCAATTTTGTCCCGCCGTCAATTCTGTTAATTAACGGATCCCTAACGGCAGGACAATATTGAGTCAATTTTGAAACGTTAGGGACTTAAATAGGACGATTGAAACGTTAGGGACAACTTTGGGACTTACCCCAAATGTTGGGGACAAAAACGATACTTTACTCTATTAATACTAGTATTACTTGTATCAATATAATATATTAGTATTTTATTTAAAAAATATTATTTTATTTATGATATACAAAAAGGGTAAGCAGAGAATTGTGCTAAAAGTTTTAGAAAGATAAATCTAAATTAAGAATCTTTGATTCTCTTTCCATAAGACACGTAGAGAAAGGCGAGGGAATAATATGAAGATAATTTATATTATGGAATGATAAGAAAGAAAAGAAAGAAAGAAAGAACGAAAAAAATGAGATAAGTAGAGATATGGTGGTGAGTCTACCGAGATTTGCTTTCCAGAGATGCATCGGTCAATCCAGGGGATGGTCGCACCTGTAAGACAGAGGTTGCTTACAGAGATTATGTTTGCATACATCGGCTCAAGAGAGTCGCACCTGTAAGATAGAAGTTGCTAATAGAGGTTATGGCACTGGAAGCCAAACTCAGACAAAGGTTGCTGGGTTAAGTAGGAATATAATTTAATAAATAACAGAGAATAAAAAGAATTAAAAGAACAAATTAAAAGAAACTAAAGGAATCTCTGCCACAGGAGGGCAGAGAATAAAGATTAAAAGAATCCAATAAATCTCTGTCACAGGAGAGCAGAGCACAAAAAAGAAAAGAATGTATTAATTGAAAGGATCTCTGCCACAGGAGAGAACAGGACAAAGATAAAGAAAAAGTTTTAAAAGACTGTCTGCCATAGGAGAGCAGATGCGACCTTGTTTGGGCCTTAGTGCCAAATGTATAGTGGGGACTCCCACACACTGAGAACTGTTTTCCAAATGTAAGCATATTGAAATACATTTAAAAGTCATACTGTATGCGGCTTGGCCGTAAGACTTATATGCACACTGTATGTATCTGGAAAATCATATCTGGGACTTGTCCTCGGGTAATGTCGGAAGCGGGTAGGCAATCAACACATGAGCTCATGGCCTGCGAGAGGAATAGACATACATCATACTTACTTGCGCATATTTATTTTTGAGTGTGTTTTCTATGATTGTGTGTGCTTGTGATTGGATTCTATGTTGAATTGAATTGTACTTTGTTGACTGTTATTGCTGACCAAGTATATATGCAATGAATATATATATATATATATAACTATACACCCCAACCCTACTAAGAACTCTTCAGTTCTTACCCCCTATTTCCACCCCCTTTTAGCTACAGGTGCGAAGGTTTAGTGTGGAACTACAGGAGCATAGAAGATTACTTTTACAAGTTGAGTTGGTAGATTTTATTTTTCCTCTCGTCATTTATTATTTTGGTTTTATAGGGGTAGGATTTGTATTTGAGAATTTCTGAATAAGTCTATGTATTTAATGCTATGTGAATATATATATTTTTAGGAAAAGTATAGGTAGACAACGAAAATATTAAACAATGTGAACAATGGATATATCGGATGTTCATTTCACTAGGTGTGCGAATGGTTATTCTAATATTTATATTTAGGTGGGTAATCTAGAGGTGTAGTGTGTTTTGATTTGATTGGTGGTTGTTTATTTTGTTCAAAAAAATTATTGGTTATCTAGCATAATTCTGTGATTAAGAGGTTTAAAGTAAAAACCTTTCCTTTTCTTGATTAAAGTTTCAGTTCGTATTCGCGAAGGCTCAATATTAAATAAAGATAGTATATAATAAAAAAGTTTAGAAGTAAGTAACGCTCAAACTTTTAGTACAATCATAAAGTGATACAAGTTAGGGTGTTACATGCTAAATAAAGCTACTATGTCTAATTCTAATACTATGCCTACTCCTATGATGCCTTCTTTAAAATTGACTCTACAAGCCATTGATCTGCTTGAAGATCCTACATTGTACAAATTAATTGTAGATGGTCTTTAATATGTTACTCTCACTCATCCTGAAATCTCATATTCAATGAATCCGGTTAGTCAATTCATGCACCAACCACATGAACACCACTAGAAAATTGTCAAGAGAATCCTTCGATATCTAACAGGTATAAAACATCATGGAATACACAAAGTGTTTTGATTTTTGGCTCTTGGCCTTTGCAGATGTTGAATGGGCCACAAATATTAATAATCGACGATCTACAAGTGATTATTGTATTTTCTTGGGTAGTAATTCAATTTTCCATAGTAGCCTCAAGCAACAAACTATAAGCAGGTCTTCAACAGAAGCAAAATATCGCTGTTTAGCTGACACGACAACGAAACTTGTGTGGATCTGGAAGAAATTTGAGTTCACTCACCCATTGCATCCACCATCTTCTGCAATAATCTTGGAACTGTACTTTTAGCCGAGAATCCTGTCCTTCATGGTAGGAGTAAGCATTTTGAAGTGGACCTCCACTTTTCTCCTGATCATGTTTCTAAAGACCACTTTCATGTTGTTCATATTCTTTCTCATGCATAAATTGCTGACATTTTTATAAAAATTCTACCAACTACCTTATTCAATGAATTTATGTACAAACTAAGGGTGTTTTCAAAAATTCCTCTTTAGTTCGAGGGAGGTGTAAAGAATACAAGTGTATTAAAAGTCACTTAAGATGTATGAATTGCTAGGCTTTATCTCAATTGTGAAAAACTCAAATAAAAAAATTTAATAATAGATATAGATTAAGGATGTGTTTGATTTAGCGTTAAAAAGAAGAGAAGTACGTTTGAATGTATTGAATAGTTAGATGTTTTTTTGTTCTAAATGTTAGGAAATTATTTGATTTCCTAACTTATTTGTGGGCAATACATATATTAATTATAATCACAAATTATGCTATTTCAAATTAAATGACTTATATAATGATGATCTCTTTTATTGTTATAAATGTTAAATTGAATAAGTCATTATTACTTTTGATTTGGAATTAAATGAGAATAAAACCGGATATTATCTTTTGTTCCTTAGATAATTATCTTTATGGATTTTAGATATACGGAAAAGCTCTGCATACAAGCCCTAATGGCTTGTATGCCATACAAGTTCATTAAACAATAAGATCAAAATACGCGCTGCTTCAGGACGTTGATTACACGCGCTATATAACATCGCGCGTATATCTAACTACCAGATTTAAAATATTTCTTTCCCTTTTCGTTTTCGTTATTTTGAGATTTCGTTCTTCTTCTTCTCCCGCGTTTACCCTCCTTCTTCTCCATTGTTCTTTTCTTCTCCTTTTCTCACTAGCATCTTCTTCGTTTAGGTTACCTTTGTCTCTCTCTGCAACTCCATCTTCGTTTTCTATTTTTGATTTGTTGTTTTTCGAAATCAAATTTTGATCTCGTTTTGAAGATAATGGATCATTCAACCTCAGATTGTCATCTGAATGCAGGCGAAGTGGATTATGAGTCAGAAACTAACGAAGTCCCTGAGGTTTGATTTACATAGGATTAGTATGAAATTTCTTTCAGTAATTTGTATAGCATTGTGTAGTTGAAAAATTACTGAACATTACTGTGAAAGTAACACGTTTACGTGAATCTGTCGATTCAATGTATTAGTTGTGATTAATTACCTGGAATTTGTAGCAGACGCTCGGGTGTAGATCAATTCTTGTTTGGGTGTACTTTAGCTAGAAGTGTGGGTGTATCTACACTTTACTGGTTTTTTGTTATTTTAATTTACTTGTTGTTGTTCAGCTGTATTATAACAGACATGATTAGGTGTGTTTTTAGAACTGTATTATATCTGCATGCTGTGTATTTACAGTTTATGGCTTTAAAAGTCATTCTGTTGTTGAGTTGTTGCGGTTAGGGTGTATGGTATTAGACATGATTGGGTGTATTTGAATCATATCTATGGGTGTATTTACAGTTCTGACACGGTGTATTTTGCAGCCTCTCTCAGTTGTTGATGACGAGCTTGTTCCAAAGGTTGGAATGACCTTTACTACCCTTGAAGATGCTGGAAAATTTTACAGGAACTACGCCAAGGCTGCAGGTTTCTCTACAAGAGTTTGGTGCACAAATAGGAAGGGAAACGAGATTAAGAACCAACTGATTACATGTAGCAGAGAGGGAAAATGGAAATCTAAAATATCTCCAACCGAGAAGACCAATCCGACAGCCGGTCTAAACTGTCCTGCAAGAATTTATATACACACATTGAAGGATGTCGGTGCTTAGATCATTTCAAAGGTTGTGCTGGATCATTCACACCCCTGCTGTCCAAGCAAAGCAGAGATGCTCAAACAGCACAGGGAACTAAGCATGTCCATTCGTCGTACGATAGAGAATAACGAGGAGGCCGGTATCAGACCAAGCAAAACCTACCAATCATTTGTTGCTGCTGCCGGGGGTCACCGCGAGTTAAATTTTATCGAAAAGGACGTGAGGAATTACATTACCAGGGAAGTGCGGAATGTTTCCGAACAAGAAGATGCAAAGGGATTCGGGAAATATTTCTTAAGAATGAAAGAGAAGAATCCGAATTTCTTTTTTGAGCTCCAACTCGAAGAGGATCAATCGATTAAGCTGGCTTTTTGGGCCGATGCAAGAAGCAGAGCCGCCTTTGAGTATTTCGGAGACGTCATTTCATTCGACACCACCTACAATACAAACAGGTAACAAACTGTCCCTGTTTATGATGCCAAATTAATTTATTTTTACGAATCCGCAGTAGAGGTGTATATTGGCTGTTTGATTGGGTGTATGCGAAGCATTTGTTAGGGTGTAGCTAATGATTTTGCATTCTGGACCATGGTAATTTGTTTCAGATATAATTTGGTCTGTGGTTCTTTTGTCGGGGTGAATCACCACGGTCAATCAACACTTCTCGGATGCTCTTTGATGAAGAACGAAGAAATTGAATCATTCAAATGGTTATTTCAAAGCTGGCTTCGTTGCATGGGAGGAAACGCTCCGAAAGGGTTTCTCACCGATCAGTGCGCATCCATGAAAAGGGCTTTAGAGGCCTGTATGCCAACAACAGTTCACCGCTGGTGCATTTGGCACATCATGAAGAAGATTCCAAGCAAATTAAACGGGTACAAGGGACATGCCGATATCGAACAAGAAATGAGCCAAGTTGTTTGGAACTCTCACAGCAAAGACTCATTCGATAGGAATTGGAACGATTTTCTGCTGAATTTTGGTCTTGGGGACAACAAGTGGCTTTCAGGTAATGTCTTTTTAAAATCTGCATCAGAGGTGTAAATTGCATGTTTTTTTGGGTGTATTTATAGACTGTCTTTGGGTGTATTATGCAGATCTGTACGAAGACCGTCACATATGGGTTCCTATCTATCTGGATCACCATTTCTGGGCAGGGATGAGAAGCACACAAAGGAGCGAGAGCATGCATTCATTTTTTAACAAGTATATCACCCGGAACAGCTCGCTTATTCAGTTCGTCAAACAATACGATAATTGCCTCGGAAGCAGGGAGCAAGCAGAGAGAGAATCAGATGCTGCAGATTTTCATACGGTCATACCGTGTGCAACCAAATCCTGCATTGAAGCTCAGTTTCAAGATGCGTACACTCACGCAAAGTTTAGGGAAGTCCAAGCGCAATTCAGAGGAAAGGCGAATTGCATCACCAGACTAAAGAATTCCGCTCTAGGCTATTCAGTATACGAAGTCGGAGAACAAGTTTCCAGCTCAATATTCAACAAGTTCGTGGTTACTTACGACTCGGTTGCAGCCGAGGTAAAATGCCATTGCTTATTATTCGAGTCGAGAGGGATACTGTGCCGTCACGCACTAAGCGTGTTAAGCTTCGAACAAGTAAGCCAAGTGTCACCGAGATACATACTGGAACGATGGAGCAAGAAGGTAAAGAGGCGACACACACACATCAAGAGCAGCCACGACGAGCCACTAATGGAGCCAAGAAGCAAGAGGTTCGACCAATTGGTTTTTCGTTCGCAAAATATATGCGAATTTGCCTCCGAATCAGAGGAGCTGACTGCAATTCTGCACCGCGCGTACGATAACGTCATGGCCGAGATGGAAGCATTAAAAGCCAAAAGGAAGGGGACATCTTCTTTATCCCACGAAGACGCCAACTTGGAATCCGTTAACGAGCTTCAAAGCCCGCCAAGGATTCGAACAAGAGGACGTCCAAAAAACAGGCTAGGTTCAAAGCTGGAGAAACAGATCGCAAATTCCACAAAGAAGAAGAAGACGAAAGTTTTAAGCGAGGTAAAAGTAATGTTCTTTAAATTTGTGGCGATTGAGTTTATTTTTCTCGTTAATAGTTTAGGTAATGTGTGTATGTTATATTTCAGATAAACCTGTTTGATGCTGCATCAGCGGCGCATTCAAATTGCAGCCAATATCAAGGACACGTTATGAGTTATCAGTTCAGGGTACCAGCAGCAGGGGATAACTGGTTGGGTGTATAGTATTACAGAATATGGGTGTAAAAGCACTGTTATTTCGGGTGTATTTTCGTTAATTCACAATTTAGATATAAATATAAAACAAAAGCTGTAAAAATTCTCAGGTTATGGGTTTATATTTGATTTGATGTTTTTCTTCATATTTTAGTACATGTAATTCATACATTTTGAATACAGCGCAGACAGTTTGGGTGTATATTTAATACAACCTTGGGTGTATTATTAGACTTGCGTTGGGTGTAGCATTTTATAATTTGTGTTTTTTCCTTCATATTTTAGCACCTGTAATACAGCTTTTGAATACATCACAGACAGTTTACCAGCACAGATAGTTTAACTATGGGAAAAAATATACATGGAATAGAAGTTGTAGATAAATGGCAAATATTTACATCATTTGTTCAATTTACAAACTACCCAGTTTTTATATCAGCAGAATTAATCTGACAAAACGGACTTAATAATATAGAGGATGGCTTCGACAGCCTTATAGCACTACTCTCTCTAATTGCCTGATCTCTCTGGGTATTCATCTCACTGAATAGTATCCGGGATGCGTACTCCACTCTATAGTGGTCCACCTCCTCCTACAATAAAAAAGTATATTCTGTTTAAACAGCAATATTAATTCAGTAAAGTAATACAGAGTTATATGGTTCTAAAGACAGTTACCTGTGGCCAATTATCCCATTGATACTTCCCCTTTTTGATGTTTTCCGGCTCAATTATCTCCATCCACTTCATAACGTACACAGCGCAGTCATAGCTGAAAACAAAGAAAATAAATTACAAATCTCATTTACAAAAGTTTAATGATCAGACTCACAAATTTATACCTTGTTTTTTGGCCTGATATTTTAACATATGGTGATTTAATTTCCTTCTCCCTCTCCCCTTTCTGAAGAGGTTTCCCGCCGGCATATGCTATCAATCTTGAAAATACGTATCCCTTAAATACGAAAACAAATCAGTAATACACCCGAATGAATGGACAAGATACACCCAACTGAATGGACAATATACACCCATCACAAGTAACGAAAATAGACCTATCTATTAAAGTAAAGAAGACAGAGGCAACTTACAGTGAATTTATTAATGGTCTTTCTCTCATCAGTGGGAGCTATTTTGTGTAGCGGGTCAAGTATTTGACATTTACGCTTTCTTGTATTTATCAGCCATAACCACCAATGCCCGGCGTAGCAGACAGGGGCAAAAATCTGAAGGATTCCCACACATGAACAGTGTGTTATTTTATTTTGCAAATAAGTAAATAAGCGTAGTAACAAATTTAGCAAACGAAAACTTACATATGGGTGCGAAGTCAATTTTTTTCTATCTATGAAGGGAATGAAACTCGGGTAGGCTTCCACCCTGAATTCCTTTTTCGTTTTTGGTGATACGAATTCCCCGTTTGGGTGATCCGAAAGCGCCATGCACTGCAAGAATGGGAAACGAGAAATGAAATACTAAACTTACACCCAATGGAACGTGACAAATACACCCAAATCAATACAGAAAATACACCCGAAGTTCGTAGAAGTAACACTTACCACAATATCGGGGGGGAGACAGTATATTTGTTCTTGAAATCTCTTTTCATTTTTGTTGTTGAGGATGAGGCAGACGGCAGATACAATCTAGAAATATATGCCGAAATCAATTTTACATTGATAAGCATTGTAATTGACTTTGGTGTAAAAACAGTAATCTTATTCTAATATTACCTGAGATTCTATATCACTTTTTGCCTGGAGGGAAGCAAGGTGCATTCTCATCAAAATGTATTCTCCTTGGCCAATCAGAGTGCACATCTCCTCATACTCGTTAGTATTTCCATCTGCATCTTCCTTCAGTCTCGTCCCCCAGATGTAGCACTTTTGTTTCATATCATCCGTAATCTGATATAATCCCCGAGGAGTTTCAAACTTTGCAGAACTTTCTCCCCCAGTCTCCGTCTGAATTTGTGGACTTGTGTTTTTTCCCTTCGTCGCGCTGCTTGCTATTCTTTGGACCAAACTGTCCAATTGTTCTATCAAATTCGCAGCTTCTGGAGATTTTTCCCTTTCTGTCTCCTGTGTTGACGCCCCCTCCTGGCTTGAATCAGTCAATCCAAGGCTGAATGATGGCACCCCTGGATCTGTTTTCGGAACATAGGAAGCTGTCCGTGCCATCATCAACAGGGCAGCAGCGTCTTCTGCGTCTGGATGACTGCGTCATCATGTATAAGAATAAGAATAAGAATAAGAATATACAGATGATAAGGAAAGATTGATTTTAGTCTGATGAACTTACACTTTAGTTGGAGCTGGGGGAACCGTGGGTGTGGTCTCTTGAAGTTGTTTGGGGGTTTCAGGAGTGCTGCACAGTTACAAAAAATTAATCACGGCGTAAAAGAAACTAATCAGGAACAATATACACCCAAACTGTTAGCTAATATACACCCAAACTCCAAACAAATATACACTCAATACTATTTCTTACGTTTCCGTAGTCCCTTCAATCTGTAGCATAGGGGTTGGTTCAAAATCTGTCTCTGTGGTTGTTTGGGATGCCGGCACAAAAACCTGAATCGGGACTCTAAACAAGAAGAAAAATGAAAGGTTAACAACGCCTTTGAAAATAATAAGGTTATAAGGTTGAATATTATTGTAAAACTCACATTGCAAGCGCTTCGGACGGTGTCTGTTCCCTCACAACCATCATATTCGAATCAGACGGACTCAACCTAAAATACACCCAAAGAAATTCAAGAAATACACCCGAACAATTCAAAAAGAAGACAGGCTTTGTTTTTTTGAGAACTTACATACTTGCAGTTTTTGCTTTTTTTTCCTGCCTTTTTTTTCTTGAATAAAATAATAAAGGGCTTTTTTTTCTAAAAAAAAATATATACAGAATTAGAAGTAGAAGGGTAATAGAAGAACAAAAGTAACGGTTATTTGAAAGAGAAATTACATGCTCTGTGACGGCTGGTTTACACTACTCTGTTCTGTGTTTCCTTGAGAGGAAGGAGCATCAGTTCCCAAGTTCACAGCCGGTATTCTAAGACAGATTTGATCCAAGCAACACAACAAAGTTAATATTCCAACTTATTAGACAACATACACCCAACTTGATCCACTCAATACACCCAAATGGTACCACAAGACACACCCAATTCATGATAACAAGATTTTATTAAATAATAAAGCTTCTTACGTTTCAGACGACACATAGCGACCTTCTGTCGATCGCAGGTCAGGTTGGTTCTCCCTGCGAAACAAGAAACAATTATTAGCATGCAAAACACAACAAAATATGAAATAGACAGCCCATCAAGACATACCCCTCTGCAGCAGATTTATCAACATTTTGCCCTAGCCATTCATCCAGTTCGTCACTTGATATTTCATATGTCTCACTACATTCATAAAGGAAGATGTTAACAAAAATAATTACGACGATAGACGGTAATATAGCTTACGAGGTACTGTACCCGTCAAAGTATTGGTCTTCTTTAGGAGGTGAATCCTCCACGAGAACTTTTTTCTTTTTTGGTTGTGTTCTGGGTGGAAAAAAAAGAGTACCAATCAGAAATAAAAAATTAATTTTATCACAGAATATTATGCAAAGAAGTGCTTACTTTTTTGGTGTTGTTTTTGTTTTTTTCTTCTCCTTCTCCTTCTCTGCAGGTGATGATTCTTCACTCCTATAAGTTAATAACAGACACTTCAGTTAATACACAAAATCTTTATAATGAAGCCAAAAGAAAGGAGTAATAATTTCAGGACATTACTCATCACTTTGTTCAGTTTCAGATTCTGAATCAGAATCTGGCTCCTCTTGCCTCTGCTTTCTTTTTCTGGAGTCCATTCTGGAAGGCAAACAGTGATTATTTAGAACATATTAAAATACACCCAACGTGATCAACAAGATACACCCAACTCGAAAAAGAAATTACACCCAAGTATGGTACTTACTTTTTCCCCTTTTTGATGTGTTGTTTTCTTGCTGAATCCTCCGAGTCTTGTTGAGTCTCAGACTCAGAGGTAGAAGTGTCACTGTCAGTAGCTGTTTCTGTCTCCGAAGACGATGTTGGACTCGCCTTCCTTTTTTTTGTTTTTTTGATTTCTTGTTTTTTTTCTTTTTTTTCTTTTTCTTTCATTTTTTCTCTTGCTCTTGTCTCCGCCATCTTCACAATTCCCTGAAACATGAGATATTTTAGCTAGCAGCATTCAGGTAAATAAAATAGAAGCAACATATTATGTTTACTTACCAAAATTTCTTCTTTTTCTGCAGTCATTCTTTCCACCAACTTCTCCTTAGTCCAGTTGGCAATCCAAGGCTTTGGTGGTCTTTCAGCCCTCTTCTTGCCTTTGTTTTCAGAAAGATGAAAGTATATTATCATGAGGGCAAAGAGGCAGCCATCAATTGCCTTCTTCTTCTTATCCTGGTAGTCTGTGATGCCTTTGATCAAGAAGGTCAAAACATGCGCCCCCCAGTTTCTCTCCGATATGCCGTCCATCTTAAAAATTGGGGCGAGGTGCACGGGCGATATTTTGTTTATCGTCGTTGGCAAAAGGAACGCCATCTGTATGTAGAGGATGAATATCCTCTTGAACATCAGGCGTTCCTCTTCGCTGCCAACGCCGATTTCCATCATTTCATCGGTAAGACTTTTGAGGGTCTTACCCTGGAATCTTCTATAAATTATTTTGTCATCATCAGAAAGTTGCTTATAAAGTTGCTTATACTCAACTTTCTCAGGAAACAGATTTCCTACAAAAAAGAAAACAACAAAGTATCAAAATCGGTTCAAAAACACCCAAGGATCAACCTTAAATACACCCAAGCATGAACTTAATATACACCTATAATTTTGAGCTAGTTACCTGTTGCATTGATGCCAAGCGCATCACCTATTGTCTTTGGTGTTATTTGGAAAGAACCATATCCTGTCTTCAGTTTGTTCTCCCCAAGTTTGAAGTTGTTTGCCAGTTCCCTTAAGAGTTGGTGATCCACCCTTAGAGGTGGGACATGCATCAACCCACCAAATCCGAGATCCCTGACAATTGCCTTCTTCTCCTCAGCCATGTTTCTGAACTTATCACTCAGGAGATGTGTGGCACACTTAAGGTCTTTCGTTTGGTTTCTTGCTGCCATTTTGTCTGAAACAAAAAATACACACAAATATATTCCCATTAGTAACAGTAAGATACACCCATATGTAAGAATCAGATACACCCATTGATAACAGTGAGATACGCCCATTGAAATTATTCAGATACATTCATATATATCAGTCAGATATCAGTCAAACATGTTTCAATATCAAGCAACATTACAAGGTCTAATAACAGTAAGATACACCCATATGTAAGAATCCGATACACTCATTGTTAACAGGGAGATACACCCATAGATATTATTCATATAAATCCATATATATCAGTCAGTTATCACTCAAACATGCTTCAATATCAAATTAATTCAGATATCAGTAAGATACACGCATATATGAGTCAGATACACCCATTGATAAGAGTAAGATACACCCATATGTAAGAATCAGATACACCCATTGATAACAGTGAGATACACCCATTGAAATTATTCAGATACATTCATATATATCAGTGAGATATCACTCAAACATGTATCAATATCAAGTCACATTACAAGTTCAAACAGTATACAACCCCCAATCTACGGAATAAAGCCCCAAAAATCAACAACAGTAGCAAGAGAACTTAGAACAAGAATGTAGAACGACGTAAAACTTAGAAGAATGACGTAGAACTTAGAACAGTGTGACAAAGAAGCAAGAATAATAGCACAGTAAACCCTAGAGAAGAACGACGTAGAAGAAAACTAAAATTGGGAGGTTTTCTTGATGAACTTACGTTGAGTGTATTTGCTTCGTTTTCTCTTCAGATTCTTCACGTAGAGTTTGATGTTGTTTTGATGGAGGTTTCGAACAACGATTTCTATTTTTTGAACTTTGATTTTTGCTCGAAATTGGGAGCGTTTCTTTGGTTTCGAAGCGTTTTGAGAAGTGGAAGAAGTGGAGGAAGTGGAAGAGTCTGCCATACGAACCGTTTGTGTTGAGCGCGTGATTTTGACGCGCCATGTTATGCTTCCTTATGCGCGTGTCTTCGATTTGGGCTGGGCCAACTTGGAAGCTTGGATACTTGTATGTGTAGCAGGCCCGTTAGATATATTATCTTTTGGGCTTTAGATATTATTTTATTTGGGCTTAAGGGTTTAATGGGTGCCATGCTCAAATATAAATAGACCTTCAGGGTTTCGGTCCCCAATATACCAAAGCCGTCTTTGTTACTCTTTCCCCATCAAAAGAGTTGCAGTTCAGCCTCCTAGGAATACAGAAGGCTTTGGTTGAGGAAGATCGAAAGAACTACAAGATCTAAACTCTTCCAATCATAATTCATGTTTATGAATTCAGGTACGCTTCCGCATTATGATATATTTATTTTTGGTGATTCAATATGGATGATCTGGGTTATTAAAATTAATTTATTCTAACAAGTGGTATCAGAGCCATTCATAATTGAACCATTAAAAATATTAAATTTTTTTAATTTCACCGGATCAAAACATGTTTGCTTTGTTTGGATCGAATTCAATTTTATGAATCCGGTGAATTCGTTATTTGTTTTTTTTTTAATGTGTATACATTGACCTTATGAATTTCAGTACCTTCTTTATATGTATTGATTTATTGGTTAATGAATTTTGTACATGTGCTGCCCCTTTGATATATGAGTAAAGCAACATATGTGTGTTAGGGTATATGTACATGTCGCCGTTTGGATTACTTTCGTATATATATAAATATATGTATACTATTAATCGTTTATATATATATACATCATTAATTAATTATACATGAGGACATGTATATATTTTACATGAGACGGTCTTCCTTTTATTAGTTTGGCAGATTTTTTTTGGGTAAGTAATAAATTGATTTTTTTTTTTCAATATTAATAAAGTATTACTAATCCTTGATCGTCTCTCGGATCTGTTTTTGTAAAGCATTAATTAGAATAAAATTGATTAATAATTCTTTTGGGATTATTATGTATATGTCACTTATGCGAATATTGATCTATCCAAAGGAAGATCTATATTTGGCCAAGTTATGTGTACATATTAATAATATTTGAATAATAAAAATAAAAAAAAAATATTATTTAATTGTTACATAAAGAAACTAGTAACAATTTGGATTAGTATACCCATCTATTTTATAAAGATTTGGTTTTGAAATAAATTGATTGAACATTATGCTGCCAAAGTAGCCTCTTTTGTGAAAATTGATTTATTTAAAACATTAGGAATATGGTGATATGTAATTCATGCGAATATTGGTCGGCCCAAAGGAAGGTCTGTATTTGGCCGAATTACATACACATGTTGATGGTAAATATATATTTGGGTAACTATTAAAGAATAAAGTAATACTTATTATTTATGCGAACGATAATCGGCTCAAAGGAAGTTTATTGTTTGGCCAAATAATAAGTATTGCACACTTTTATTTATTTTCTATTAATTATGCGATCAATAATCGGCCCAAAGGAAGGTTATTGTTTGGCCAATTAATAGAAAATATATGCGGTAATAAATAGGTTGCAAAGTTTAAGTTTCCATGTGCGCATTAAGTCGGTCCAAAGAAAGGCTTAATGTGTGACAGGAATTTTGACAATATTTGATTACTGCAATGAGAGTATCACTTACAGTTAATTTTTCTATCCAAAGATTAAAAATTAATGTTGTGCTAGATATCTCAATATGGATTTTTTACCCATTAATTAACTAATATTTACTGCATGTTCTTTTTGTTCTAATCCAGAAACTATGACTTCAGCTACCAATGTTTCTGCGCAGATTAGCAGTATTCCTATGCTGAATGGTACAAACTTTAAAGTTTGGAGGGATACCGTGGAGATTGTCCTCGGTTGTATGGATCTAGATATAGCTCTTCGAGAGGAGAAACCCACTTCCACTCCGGAAAATCTCAATGAGGTTAAAATAGAGAAGTGGGAGAGATCCAATCGAATGAGCATTATGATCATGAAACGCTCAATTCCTGAGGCGTTTCGGGGCTCAATTACTGAGGATAAAGATGCCAAACAGTTCCTAAAGGATGTTGAAAAATTCTTTACTAAGAATGAAAAAGCGGAGGCAAGTAGTCTTTTGAGCAAACTTGTCTCCATGAGGTATAAAGATACAGGGAACATAAGGGAGTACATTATGGAAATGTCTCATCTTGCTTCAAAATTGAAAGCACTAAAGTTAGAGTTGTCTGAAGACTTACTCGTGCATTTCATTTTGATTTCCCTTCCTGCACACTTTGGGCAATTCAAAGTGAGTTATAACACTGTGAAGGACACTTGGTCCTTAAATGAGCTTATATCTCACTGTGTGCAAGAAGAAGAGAGGCTACAACAAGATAAGACTGAAAGTGCTCACATGGCTTCATCTTCTCAGTATAAAAGAAAGCGTGATACTACTGCAGATGTGCCTTCTCAGCAGAAAAAGGCTAAGAAACAGGATCAAGTTTCAACCTGTTTCTTCTGTAAGAAGGTGGGACACATGAAGAAGAATTGTACCAAATATGCCACATGGCGTGTAAAGAAGGGTATAGTTCTTACTTTTGTTTGTTCTGAGGCTAGTTTAAGTTATGCACATGTTGATACTTGGTGGGTAGATTCTGCTGCTACTACTCATGTAAGTGTTACTATGCAGGGTTGCCTGTGGAGCCGACCGCCAAATGATGCTGAAAGATACATCTATGTGGCAGACGGCAATATAGTTGCAGTCGAAGCTATAGGAACCTTTAGATTATGTTCCACGAGTGGATTTTACTTGGATTTATTAGAGACATTTTATGTACCGTCATTTAGACGAAATTTGATTTCTGTTTCTCGTTTGGACAAATCAGGTTATTTTTGTTTGTTCGGAGACAATAAAGTCAGTCTCTTTTATAATTCGAATAATATTTGCTCTGGTCATTTGGTAGATAATCTATATAGGCTTGACTTAAATTCCTGTAATAATGAAATACTGCAAACAGGTACAAAATGAAAACTAAATGAGAATTCGGCATGATTATGGCACAAACGCCTAGGCCACATCTCTAAACAGAGAATTCAGAGGCTCGTGTCGGATGGAATTCTCGGACCCCTAAATTTGGCGGACTTTGAAGTCTGCATTGAGTGCATAAAGGGAAAAAGGACAAACGAAAGGAAATTAGGTGCCGAGAGAGCTAAAGATGTCTTAGAACTAATACATACCGATATATGTGGCCCATTCCCTACTGTCTCTTGGAATGGACAACGGTACTTCATTACGTTCATAGATGATTACTCTCGTTACGGGTATCTATATTTAATTCATGAAAAGTGTCAAGCCTTGGATGTCTTCAAGTCTTTCAAAGCTGAAGTTGAACTTCAACTTGGAAAGAAAATTAAAACTGTCAAATCTGATCGTGGTGGTGAATACTACGGAAGATATGACGGTTTAGGTGAGCAACATCCCGGGCCTTTTGCTCTTTTCCTAGAGGAGTGTAGATTGTTCCGCAATACACCATGCCAGGCAAACCTAGCATGAATGGTGTTGCAGAGCGAAGGAACCAAACTCTTAAGGACATGGTGAGAAATATGATTAGTCATTCTTTCTTGCCTGAATTACTCTGGGGAGAAGCCTTAAAGACCGCAGTGTACATCCTTAATAGGGTGCCAAGTAAAGCAGTTAACAAAATCCCATATGAAATTTGGACTGGGAAATGCGAGATTTCTTGAGGATGTTGAGTTTGGGGGAAGGACATATTAGGAATGTTGCTTTTGATGAGGATTCTGTAACTGACAATGATCAGGTTCTTGTGCCTATTGTTGTTCAAGATACAGTTATAGTACAAGAGCAAAATGAGAATCCTACTGTAGATCCAGTTACAGTACAAGAGAACAATGAGAATATTGTTGTTGCTCGAGATACTGCTACAGTACAAGAAAATGATGAGAATCTTCATCAACCCCAACCCATACAGCAAGCTCAACAACCTCAAGAAGTGTCATTAAGGAGATCCAATAGAAAAGGAGAAAATCCATCTATTGTCTCAAACAAGCTTCCCGTTAATGGTATCACAAGTTTAATTAAGTCATTACCTCATGATTTTGAGGTAAATATTATAGATAAATGTGTATACCGCAAGTTCAGTGGGAGTGTTTGGTAGATACTTGAGCAATCCGGATATGGATCATTGGATAGCTGTTTAGCGCGTAATGCGTTATTTAAAGAGAACAAAGGATTACATGCTTATTTATCGGAAGATCAGAAAATTTTGGAGATCATTAGGTACTCTGATTCCGATTTCATGGCATATGGTTGCAAAACTTTGTCACTGAGCTTCATATAGTAGATGACATTGAAAGGCCATTAAAGATATTTTGTGACAATAAGTCAGCAGTACTATACTCCGATAACAATAAGAGCTTGACAAAAATCGAAGCATACAGATATCAAGTTCTTAGTTGTCAAGGAGAAAGTTTAAGAAAAACAGATTTCCACAAGACATATAGGAACAGAGTATATGCTAGCAGACCCATTACCAAGGGATTGACCCCTAAAGTTTTTCATGAGCACACTGCTCGGATGGGTGTCAATATTTGTGATGCTTTGGTTTAGTGGGAGTTTATTTTATGATATATGTCTTATGACAGATATTGAGTTATTTTTCTGCAGAATTAAGTTGATGGTTTATTTCATGTTATATGAAATGTTCATTTTGCAATATTTGTATTGTGTTTGATCTCAATAAAGTTGGACCAGCTGGAAATAGACATGCATGAAATCACTTGGCATGTAATTTCCATATTACTCATCCAAATTTGATCTATGTCGTTAAGTGTATTAGGATGGTGATTGGCGTGGTTTTGTCACGGCATTTAATGTGATAAAAGCTGCGGTAGTTCCATATCTAATGTATGAGACGGACCAGATTGTTAAAGTAATGAAAGAAATAGCATTCAGATGCGCGCATAAAGTTTATAAAGATGTGATTATGTCAAGAAATAATATATGTATAGCCCAAGTGGGAGATTGTTAGGAAATTATTTGATTTCCTAACTTATTTGTGGGCAATACATATATTAATTATAATCACAAATTATGCTATTTCAAATTAAATGACTTATATAATGATGATCTCTTTTATTGTTATAAATGTTAAATTGAATAAGTCATTATTACTTTTGATTTGGAATTAAATGAGAATAAAACCGGATATTATCTTTTGTTCCTTAGATAATTATCTTTATGGATTTTAGATATATTATCTTTTGGGCTTTAGATACTATTTTATTTGGGCTTAAGGGTTTAATGGGTGCCATGCTCAAATATAAATAGACCTTCAGGGTTTCGGTCCCCAATATACCAAAGCCGTCTTTGTTACTCTTTCCCCATCAAAAGAGTTGCAGTTCAGCCTCCTAGGAATACAGAAGGCTTTGGTTGAGGAAGATCGAAAGAACCACAAGATCCAAACTCTTCCAATCATAATTCATGTTTATGAATTCAGGTACGCTTCCGCATTATGATATATTTATTTTTGGTGATTCAATATGGATGATCTGGGTTATTAAAATTAATTTATTCTAACACTAAATACCAAAATAATTTTACGTTCTTAACGTACGTTTACAAGAAGTAAGAAATTGTAGCTTCTACATTTAGAAAATTACATTAGGATTGAATTTATTTTTTTCTTATCAATTCTATCGTTTATTTCTTTGCTTGTAGTCTCTTTTAGTACTCAAATATTTTAAATATATAATTATATTTTTTTATAAAATTTTTATTTTTGGCTTTGTATAAAAAATTTTATTTTTTGTTTGACTCTGTCAAATTTTTTTGGTGTAATTCTTGTATATTAATTTATTATTATAATTTTGTTATAATATAAATTATTGATTCATCAAAAAGAACAAAGTAAATAAAAAACTAATTATAACTAATAATAAAGTCATAAATAATTAAAATTTATAGTTTAAAATAGTATTAAATAAAAGAGTACTGAGAGTACTAAAAAAATTATAAGTAATATAATTTAATAAAGTATATTTTGATATATTTTTCATATATTATTTTTGCTTTTGATATAAAAATATATTTTGTCAATTTTTATATGTTATTTTTATTTTAGTAAGTAAATATTAATTTTATTATAAAATTAATTAATAAGATCTATTTAAATATCTAAATTAAAATGTCTATTTAAGTTGATGTCTATTTTAGTAATTTTTTTATCTAAAAGTAATTTTAAGTAGTATAATCCAAATAACATTTATTTTACTATAATTTATTTTGATATAAAAAATACTAAATATAAATTATTTTAACACAAATTTACTTTTCATCAAAATTAAATTTATAAAATTAATTTTATACAAACTCTTTTTTATAAACTGTAATTAAACAGACACCAAAGATCATCTCTCTTTGCGATTTTTGCAAGGTGCCTCTTCTCAATTATACTCTTTGAACTATTCTTACAATAGTTTTATAGAAAAGTCCAAACAAGTGGAGCTAATGGGTTGCAAGTTCTCTGCTTGGAACAGATTGGGTATAAGAAGTTGCCGATAAAACAGGTTTTGTTGATTATAATGTTTTGTTTGCTTTAGGCTTACTAACATGCCAAAAATGGCCTCAACTTAATAACTAGCCATTAAATAATATCTTAGCCACACCATAAAGCATACCATCCTGGTTTTAATACTGTAATTAATTATTGTTTCATATGAAGTTTAGTCATTTAAAATAAAATAGAAATTTAGTGAATATTTATGAATACTTCATATTTTGATATGTTATTATTATTAGAATCATTAGAATATTCGTATATTTATTAGTATGATATTCTTATTAATTATATATATTATGTATTTATTTTTTTTCTTTATTTTTTATTTTTTTATTGCCTATAACTAAGTTATTTTATATTCTATTTTCACACGACAAAGATACAAACCATTCTCTTTAATATTTTCATAATTCATATGTTCTTCAAGAGTAACAATGCTTTTCATGTTTTTCCTTGGAGTTTTATTGTCCATTGGATTGGAATTTACAGGTTTATAATTAAATTGATATTTACATTTATATATTTGATAGTTTTTTTTATGTTATTTATGTGTTTAAATATTTTTCATCGATGTCTTAATGGAGTGATTTATGATAATACAAAGCTTAAACTAATTTTATCAATATTATTAATGTATACATATGGAAGGTGGAGCTAGAATGAAATTTGGGAAGGGATCAAAGTTTAATTTTTCAATACAAAGAGATTAAAAAAAATTAAAAAAAATTAAACCAAATTTATACATAATTTATATAAAAAAAAAATCTAAAATTCAGGGTCATTGTCCCCTTTTATCATATGAGAGGCTCTGCCCCTATATATGTACTATATATTAATTATATCATTATTGTTTGTTTTATTTTTTCTAACTAGATCCATAGATACAAAATAATTTTGATATAATTAGTATTCCACTTATTCAATAACTCAATGTTCACAAGGTTTTTTATTAATGATTTTGATACAATTAGTACTCCAGTTAATTAGTGTACTATCAAGTAAAGTTTTAAGGTAAATTATCCTATATTTATGTTATGTTATTCATTCTTTTGGAATCACTAATAATTTCTAATTCAATTTGATATGGTAGCTGCACAATCCCCTGGAGTATGTTATGGAATGATTGCTGGCAACTTACCATCAAAGAAAGAAACCATTGATTTATACAAATCAAATGGAATCACTAGAATGCGTATATACTTTCCAGAAGCAGAAGTCTTTGAAGCCCTAAAAGGTTCAAACATAGAGTTAATAGTAGATGTTGCAAAGGAATCTCTTCAAGCTATTTCTTCTAATCCTAATGCAGCAAAGGATTGGGTCAACACAAATATTGTACCCTATTCAAAAGATATCAAATTCAGATACATCACTGTTGGCAATGAAATTCACCCTGGTGATGTTGAAGCACAATACGTTTTTTCCGGCATGCAAAACATTCATGATGCACTTGCATCATCCAATTTAGGCCAAATTAAAGCGTCCACTGCAATTGATTCAAGTCTACTTGGAAAATCATACCCACCTAGTGATGGAGCTTTCAGTGACGCTGCTAATGCTTACATGCAAAAAGTTATTAATTTCTTGGTGCCAAATGGGTCACCACTTCTTGCTAATATATATCCCTATTTTGCTTATGCTAATAATAAAAAAGATATACAATTAGAATATGCTCTTTTTACTCAACAAGGTAAGAATGATGTTGGGTACCAGAATTTGTTTGATGCTATGCTGGATTCAACGTATGCTGCTTTGGAGAAAATAGGTGCAAATAATTTGCAAATTGTTGTGTCTGAGAGTGGCTGGCCAAGTTTTGGTGGAGTTGGAGCTTCAATTCAAAATGCAGGTACTTACTATCAAAATTTGATTAATCATGTTAAGGGTAGGACTGGGACCCCAAAGAGACCCAATGGACCTATAGAAACTTATTTGTTTGCTATGTACGATGAGAATCAGAAGCCAGGTGCAGAAACTGAGAGGCATTTTGGCCTTTACCATGCCGATAAATCAGCCAAATTCAACCTTAATTTCAAGTGAACTAATTATTAGTACTACTAATACCTAATAATAGCTATACAAGCAACCAGCCATATTGACCCTTCTTCCAATTTCATCCCTTTAATAAATGTTTAGGTGATCCTCAGTTTCAATCTGAATGAATAATTCAATAAAGGATAATGTTTATGTTTGCAATAATTTATGATACTATTTTTATGGATGCTATTTTTTTTTTAATATTTAGTTTGCTATCTTCCATATCCATCTCTTAAAATTTGACACTTATAATATGATACCACCTATGTATTTTCTCAAATAAAGTGCTTCATTTTTATTTTTTTGAAAACAACAAACTCTTTTAATAATTTATTATGATTGTATTTTGTGAAGTTGCATAATTTTTTTTATGCTAGCCAATTAGTTGCTGCATGCACAAGGCGTGATTCGAATCTTCAAACACTCGCTTAAAAATGTTAATAACCATAAGACCCATGACGAGAGAAAAATCGTAGGTTAGGAATTTTCACAAAATAATTCCATTGAAGTATAGATCCAAACCAACAATTAACTCTCAATCAAAGTTTAATTTGTTTGTCACAAGTGCAAACCAATAATAATAACCGAGAGTATTAGATCTCGGGTTGTCTCTCAAAGGAATTGCAGTGAGGTATGCATGTTATCAGTTATGAGGTTCAACTATTCAAGAGGGATGGTTTGTAAGTAAGAAGATAAGAATTTAAATGACAATAAAGTAAATCAAACAACTAAAGATAATAAATGATAAAGAGGCATTCATAGCAAGGATTGAGAATCAAGGTTTTCTATCATAGTCATTAATTATAACACAATAATTAACAAGAGCTAAGCCTATTATGTTATCTTCACATCGTAAGAAAGTCAAATATGCCTAGTTAACCCCAATCCATAAGTAATGTCAATGGAAACAAGATTAACTAACAACCATAAATCACCAATTCAAATTGGGTATTAATGACTCAAAATTACCAAGCTCCTATTTTCAAGTCAAGAATGCTCAAAATTTACTCTAAAACTAACCCAAGCATTTTATCAAATACTTGGTGTGTATAAAAAGAAAAGTATATTAAATTGCAAGAAATAATAAAATCTAAAATTACCAAATGCAAGAAAATAATAGTAACAACTCAATTAAGCAACAAGAAAATACAAAACATCAAATTGCATTAAAAGAAATTGAAATCAATAAGAGTTCATAACATAAAAGTGACAAAAGGAAAATTAACAATGTAAACTAAGAGAATAAAAATGTAAGAACAAGAGATTACAAGGAAAACTAATTGAAAACAAGAATTAAATCCTAAATCTAAGAGAGATTAACCTAAATCTACCCGAATTCTAGAGAGAAGAGGGAGCTTCTCTCTCTAGAAAACTACCCTAAAATATGCTTCTAACCTAATCTAATTGCTCCCCCCTTCATCCTTCTTGAATTTGGCCCCTAATACTTCAGAAATGAGTTGGATTTGGGCTGGATGAGCTCAGAAATTACCCCCAGCATATTTTCTTTAATGAAGCCACGTGACAAGCGTCATGCGTACGCATGGATCACGCGTACGCGTGGCCTGGCAAGTTCCTCTCTCACGCGCGCGTACGCGTTAGTCACACGTACACGTCGCCATGAATTCACCAAATCCTCATTTCTTCATGAATTCTCCACTTTGCATACTTTTTCTTCACTTATTGAATCCAATCCTTGCCTCCTAAGCCTGAAATTACTATCAAACACATCAAGGCATCGAATAGAATTAAAGAGAATTAAAATAAGCAATTTAAGGGGCTAAAAAACATGTTTTCACTCTTAAGCACAAATTAGGAGAAATTCACAAAACCATGCTATTTAATTGAATAAATGTGAGAAAAGTTGATAAAATCCTCTAAATTCAACACAAGATAAACCCTAAGGATGGGGTTTATCAACCTCCCCATACTTAAACCAAGCATGTCCTCATGCTAAACCAAGAAAGATACAAGAAGGGGTATCAACATTTATTCAATGCAAGTAAACTATCTATATGCAACCTATCTACATGCATGCAAGTACTTGGTCAAAATAAGAGAATTCCCAAGAAAGCATGTATAAACATAAGGGCTAAAGCAATCACAATCAATCAAATCCACAATTCAATTGAGTTATTGAAAGGAGTTTACAGACTTTCAAAATAAGAGATTATCATGGGTGAAAGCATGTAATTGAGCAATCGAACCCCTCATCGGATGTGTATACGCTCTAATCGCTCAAGTGTATAGGGTTGATTCACTCAATTCTCCTCTAATCATGCTTTCTAAGATTTGTTTTTCATCTAACAATCAACAATTATTCAATGTATGCATACAAATATCATGAGGACTTATCCATAGGTTGTAATGGGGACAGGGTCAAGGTAAGGATATATATGGTTAAGTGAGTTTGAATTTTGAATCTTTGATCAATCTAAGCTCTCACCAAACACATATAACAACCTATACAATTCTAATACAACCTAACTACTCATATTTTCACTTTTTCGCACACCATATATTCTTTTCAACCATAACACATATGCATTGTTATTATTACTCTACTCTGGGGTATTTTGTCCCCTTTTTATTGCTTTCTTTTTTCTCTTTTTCTTTTTCTTTTTCTTTTTTTATTTTATTTTTTCACTTTAAAATATATACAAAAGTATCAATACATATAGTTTAAACATTTAATACATGAGTATGTACCCAATTCTCAAAATCTTCAATGAAAATACAAAAATACACTTTTATCTCAACC
This sequence comes from Arachis ipaensis, assembly GCF_059453495.1. Taxonomy (NCBI): domain Eukaryota; kingdom Viridiplantae; phylum Streptophyta; class Magnoliopsida; order Fabales; family Fabaceae; genus Arachis; species Arachis ipaensis. Next base: position 11,287,437 of record NC_142438.1, read on the forward strand.
AATGTTTCCAAGCTTTCCCACACTTGAATGATACACATGCTCACTAGTCTAAACTAATCAAATATCCAAACAAGAGACATTTATTATTTTTCACTTAAGGGTGCTGATGTGCTAAAATTAAGAACAAAAGGGAATTAAAATAGGATCAAAATTGGTTAGCAATGGTAGATAAAAGAGTAAGGCCATTTGGGTAAGTGAGCTTTAATGAAATAAAGGCCTCAATCATATAAATGCATTCATACACCAAATAATGGACATAAAAAATCAAACAAATTAAACACTACAATCATAGAAAGGGAATAATCCACACAAGAAGGGAAATAGTAGTTATATGATGCAACCACACAATTAGACTAAAAAACTCACAAGTTTATGTGTTCTTAGCTCAAAAACATGTTCCACAATATATAATTCAAGCAAATTCAATGAAATTTTTTTTTGAGAAAGTGAATGCACCTAATTTGAAGATTGTTGTGTCTCAGAGTGGTTGGCCATCACAAGGTGTTGAAGCTAGTGATCAAAATGTAGGAACTTATTATAAGAATTTGATTAATCATGCTAATTTGGTACATCTACAATGATGACATAGTAGATGACACATGGACGAATACTGTTGTAATATATGGCACAAACTGACACTTGGTCAAATAGTATTGTGACACATGATACAACCATCCACATCAACAAGCCACGTATCACTGGTCAACACATTATTATACCATTACACGAGGATAAACCATGGAGTGACACATGTCACTAACAGTTCAAGTCATCAAGCCATGTCATCACGCCGTTAACGAAAAATGGTCAGGGACTAATATGTTGCACTTTTGTTAATTTTAGAAAAGTAATTGGTGCAATTGGAATCTCAAAGACGATTTTAGTGCACGATAGGATTCAGAAGCTTCTTGAAGAAATTTGAGTTCACTCACCCATTAAACCCACCATTTTCTACGACAATCTTGGGGTTGTACTTCTAGCCGAGAATCTTGTCCTTCATAGTAGGAGTAAGTATTTTAAAGTGGACCTCCACTTTATTCGTGATCGTGTTTTTTAAAGGCCAGTTTTATGTTGTTCATATTCCCTCTCATGTACAAATTACTGACATTTTTACAAAAGCTCTACTAGATACCTTGTTCAATGAATTTATGTCTGAACTAAGGATGTTTACAAAGACCCCCTTTAGTTGAGGGGGTGTAGAAAATACAAACGTATTAGAAGTCACTTAAGGTATATAAATAGCTAGGATGTTTTCTAAATTATCTCTCTTTGCATCTCTGTTTTCTATGAGGTGCCTCTGCTAAGTTATACTCTTTAAACTATTCTCACAATAATTTCATAGGAAAGTCTAAACAAGTGGAGGTGTATCGTGTGATCCCTCAAGAGTTGTACAACATAGCCGCGAAGGCCTCCACTTCTGTTAGATTGGCCTTTTTCCACCTTATCTTCTGCCTATGTGAGGCTGCTCGAGTCCACATTGATCGAGACACCCATATTGACGTCAACAGGCTGATCACTAGGAGGGGTATGGAGTATGCAAAAGAGTAAGCCCGAGCACCGCCTCAGGAGCCAGTTCTCCCTCCTCGACCGGAGTAGCCTGAGATGTCTCAGGGATATTACTTTCCTCCACTAGGATCAGCTGATAGCATCTATTGGGCAGCTGACATCCTCCATTGATCAGCTAAAGTTGGTCCATGAGGGCCACTCTACTCTCCTACAGCAGTTAGTGGAGAAGCAACAGAGTTAAAGGTGGGATATGAATGAGCTGAGGCGTCATTTTGGATCTTGGAGAGGATTCCCAAGAGGGAGCGGTCACCATGACTAAGGTGGTTGAGTTTCTTTATCTACTTTTTTTTCTATTTTCTATTTTTTTAATTATTATGTCTTATTTTCTGTTAGCTGTTTAAATCCTTTGCATGATTAATAGTATCTTTAGTTTTTCTAGTTTAGTTAATTAATTTAGTAATTTATGCTTATTTTGAAAAGTTGTCTCATGTATTGCTCACTGAACTTGAAAAATCAAAAGAAAAAGAAAAGAAGTAGTATAATGTATGAGACTTGAGTTATATATTCTGAGTTGTCTTATTTACTTTGATGTGGTGGTATTATCTGTGATTCTGAATGTATAAATTGAATAGTGCATAATCGATATTGAAGTTAAGAGTGTTAATTCCGGAGGTACAGGAATTTAGAGAAGTATTATGGATTTTCTAAATTGAACAAGAAATTGATCCTTGAAGCAAAATAAACAGCAAAAACAAAGCAAGGTCCAAGGCTCTAAGCATCAATAGCTAGGAAGGTCAAATATGATTAAAAGTTCAAAGAGTTGTTTTCCTAGCCATATGTTTGTAGTGTGAATGTGTCAAGTAATCCTTGAGACAGAGCACTAAGAGTCGAGACCAAGTACAAATACAGAGTATGCCAAAGGCTCTGAGCACTACTGACTGGGAGAAATAAAAAGAAAGATTAAAACTCAAAGAGTTCCCAGTCAAGTACTTGTGGTGTTTTTGTGTCAAATAAAGCTTGAGATAAAACATTTAGAGTCACGGCTAGGTTCAAGGTGTAAAGCACAAAAAAAAAAGATAAGAAAGAGTTGTGTTCAAGGATTAACCAAAGGTTAAAGAAGAAGAGAATCCATAATATCATCTGAGTAATAGTTCTGAAGGACATTGACATTTCTGAGTTTCAAAGGATAGTGAGATGTCGAAACTATTCAGGATCACAGTGTCATTAACCCCACTCAGTAAATGGACAAGAGCTTAAGTGAAAACTCAATTCTTAGGCAACTTCACTTCTCACTTCTATATTGTTTTTAGTTGATTGAGGACAAGCAATAGTTTAAGTTTGGTGTTGTAATGCATGAGCATCTTTTCTTTATTTTCTATTTATTTTAGATATGAATTTATTGAGTTTTAATTAGATTTTAGTGTTTAAAACCTATTTGGATGCTATTTTGAGTTGCTTTAGTGTTTTAATTATTTCAGGTGAAGTTTGGATCGGTTTTTTCAGAGTTCATGTTCAAGAAAAGAAAAGAATTTTGAATATGCTAAGCTGGCGCTAAACGCTGTATCTAGCGTTTAACGTCCAAGGGCTTTGGAACGTGTGCAACTATTCTGCCAAACTGACGCTAAATGCGGACCTGGGTGTTTAGCTCTAGGAGCCTTGTGATTCGTGCCAAGCCTCTGCCTCATAGGTGCTAAATGCCGGCTCATAGGGCGCTAAACACCGAACCTGACGTTTAGCGCTAGGAAGTCAGAAACAAATTTGGAGCCACAGCCACCTGGGGTGCTAAACGCCGATTCTGGCCGATTCTGGTGTTTAGCGCCAATGATGCAGATCAACCTTACCCAAAGGAGCATCTTTAGTTGGATTTGACTTTTAATTATTATATTTTATTTTGTTCTAAGTATTTCTATTCCAAAACACAATATTTTGGGCTTTAGTAATTATTAGTTTATTTTATTTTCAATTTAAAATTAGGTTAGATATAAAAGGAAAAAGATTTAGCCCTTTGGACTCTCTCGATCTCTTCTCTTCGACCTCATTCCGCACTTTACATACTTTTAAACCCTAGTTTTCTCTATGAGTCATGAGCAATTAAACCTCCTTGGTTAAGGTTAGGAGCTATGTTTATTCTATGGATTGATACTATTGCCACTCTATTTTAATTAATGTATTGATAAAGATTTCTTTCATTCTTCATCTCATGAATTTGAGTATATTGGAAAATAACTCTCATTCTACATGAATTCTTGTTGATTCTTGGAAAAGTTATCTTACTTGAATACTAGCTTGAAAGTAATTTTCTCCTAAACCACTAATTGCTTGGACTTAACAGAATACGTGACATATAATCCTCTTATATGTGGGTAATTAGGGTTTTTGTGGCTAATAAACTAGAATTGAACCTAACCCTCTAATCTATTTTGAATGACCAAGAAATTGGCGGTTGATTAATTTAGAAGAGACTAACTCACTAAGGAATTAGGGTTTAGTTAATTACAGTTTGCTATGAAATGAATCTTGCATGATTAAAATAGTTGGTAAGAAATATAAATCCGAAAAAATAAACATCTCTGGAACCTTAACTGTTCTCTCACATATTTCTCACAACCCGTTTACTGTTTGCTTTTCAAACTCTTGAATCACTGTTTAATACTTTTGAACCATAAAACACTATTTTTTGCTTGCCCGACTAAGTGAGTCATTCGACTATTGTTTCTTGATCCATCAATCTTCGTGGGATCGACCCTCACTCACCTGAAGTATTATTTGGTACGACCCGGTATACTTGCCCGTTAGTTTGTGGACTTTGAATTCCACACCAATAATTCTGCCAGGTTTGTGGCAGACCAGCTCATGTTGCTCTTAATTGCTTTATTTTCGGTTTGATCCCAACTATCAAGGTTTCAATCAGTCCAGTAATTCTTCATCATCTTGTAATTTTCAACCTAATAAACCTCCTCCACCTTCTACTGCTTTCCATCAACCACAATCCTACCTTGTAACTCCTTCTACAGCTTCTGATGCTTCTTGATATGTAGATTCCGGAGCTAGTCACCATTTGACTCATGTTAGCTCGAGCTTGATTTCTGCATCATAATACACTGGTCCTGATCAACTCTTTCTTGCAAATGGTTCAAGTATTGGTATAAATCAAGTTGGTAAATCTTTTCTATCTAATTCTAATAATAAAAATATTTTTGTGTTGAAGAATTTAATATACAAAAAATTGTTAAAAAATTAATAAGTGTCTCTTAATTTTATCTAGATAATGGAGTTTATTTTGAATTTCATTGTCTTATCAAATCTCAGAAATCCAAGCAAGTTCTCCTTCAAGGAATGCTTAAGAATGGTCCATATGATTTTGACAGTCTTAGGATTCATAGGCCTTTACACAATGATTCTGATTTTCATTCTTTTTTAGCTATATGTAAGGCAAATCTTGATCTATGACATAAGAGGCTTGGACACCCTTCATCTACTATAGATTAAACTGTCCTTATTCACTGTAACATTCCCTTCAATGCAAATAAAAATGATAACGATTCTTTTGTGTATGAAGCTTGTTGCAAGAGAAAAATGCATACTTTGCCTTTCTATAATTCTGAAACAGTGTAGGAATTACCTCTCCAATTAGTGTATATTGAATTATTGATGTCTGAGGCCCTGCCCCAACTCAATCAAGATCAGACTTTAGGAATATACGAGTTTGTTTGATGATGCTCATATAAGATATTACTGTCTATATTTGTTAACCTCCAAGACACAAGTTTTTGAAAATTTTAAGCAATACAAGTGCCTCATGGAAAAACAAACTGGTCAATTTATTAAATCTATTCAAACTGACAATGCTAGTGAATTTTTATCCTCTAAATTTAGAACTTTCTTACAATCACATGGTATATCTCATAGACTAGCTTGTCCTCAGCAAGGAGTCATTGAGCGGAAGCATAAGCACATCACTGAGATGGGCCTAACACTCCTTGCTACTACAAAAATGCCATTTAGTTATTGAGAAGATCCTTTTTTTTAATTGCTGCATTCTTAATTAACAGACTTTCTGCAAAATTGTTAAAATAGAAATCACCTTTTGAAATATTACATGGCTCTATACCTAATTACTCTATGTTAAAGATTTTTGGATGTGCTTGCTATCCTTACATTAGACCTCTCAATAAACACAAAATGGATTATCGATTTGAATTATGCTTATTTTTAGGCTATGCTCCACAATCAAGAGGTTTTAAATGTCAAAATAAACAGGGAAAGATCATAGTTGCCAGAAATGTTGTTTTTGATGAAAATTTGTTTCCATATTCTACTATGTTTGATAATTGCATTAATTATACTAACTCTTCTATTTCATGTAACTCGGAATTAGATACGCTCAATTTCATACCTCATATTCCAGAATTAGATGCCTCCCTTCCTCCTACTACTAATACCTCACTTGGTTTAAATCCAACCAACTCTACTTCTATTTTTCAAACCTCTAATAAGAATTCTCATCTTTCCACCTCTACAGATACTTCTCCTGATCCAAATTCAATCATTTCACAAACCTCACCAACTCATACTACTTCCACATCTTTACCTCCTCCCACCATTCTCATACCTAGTCATGAAAACCAATTACCACCAGCAACAACTCAGATTCAAAAATATCAAACACCCACTTTATGCATACTAGATCCAAAACTGGCAAACTCAAACCAAGAATTTTAGCTACTAGTCTTTCCAAAATAGACTTACTTAACAATGTTCCAAGAAATATACCTCAAGCTTTTAAATGTTTACACTCGTATAAGGCCATGCATGAAGAGTATAATGCATTAATGAAAAATCAGACATGGCATTTAGTTCATTCCCCCACCTAATGCAACTATTGTAGGGTGTAAGTGGGTCTTTGCCATTAAACGAGCTCCTGATAATACTATCAAGAAGTATAAAGCTCGTTTAGTGGCAAAGGAATGCTACCAAATTAAGGGTGCTAGAAAATCATTTTAGATCAGTTAGTATCAACAATATAGCATGTCTGTATATTAATTGTAGGATTCTATACTTTTATTACTTTGATTCTTTTGGCACCTATATATACCCCTTGTACATTGTACTTTTCAACACACTCAATAATACACAAATCCTTCTCTAGTTTAGTCTCTTGTTTCTAACATGGTATCAAGAGCCTAAAATTTTTTTTCAATGAAATTTTGTTCATAGCCTCCTTATTTTTCTCTTACGATAGTGCCTCTTTGCTCTCATTTTTCTATCTATTTTCGACGCTTTGGTTCGTCACCTCCGCCATCATAGTGTTCGTCTCTTCGTCAGGTTTTCAACGCCGCCGAAATCGCCACTCGAAGCCTCCGGACACGCCCTTACGCGCCCCCGGAACCTTGCTGCTGATGCGTGAGCATCTTCTCTATCTTTTCCTAGTGAATTTGCACTTGAATTGCTAAGTTTAATCAAGATTTAATATATTTTAGCCACTATGAATGCTACTTTAAGTCGTGTGCAATTCTGTTTATTTCATGTAGCATTTTGAATGAATTTCGCATAGTTTAAGCCAAGGCTAAAGAATGGAGAAAACGAAGAATTGATGTTGTCCACTCCACGCTGAACTTGGAATTTTCCAAGTTCAATGTGGAGCACTAACCCTCCATCCAGTCAAGTTCGGCCTTGTCCACGCTGAACTTGGGATTTTCCAAGTTTAGCGTGGAATCCACGCACACAAGGGAAGAAGTACGTACGCCACCACGCTGAACTTGGGGAATCCCAAGTTCAGTGTGGACCCAATGGAACGCAATAAGTATGCCTCTCTTATCCCACGCTGAACTTGAGGTTTTTCAAGTTCAGTGTGGATCCTAACCACCAAGTGGTCCCCAGGCATTCAAGAAAAGATGCGAATGAAGCCAGATTTATTTTGATTGAATTTTGTATTTTATTTTAAAATAGGAAAAGATATTATTTTAGTTTTAGAAAATATATTTTAAATTAATTAGGATTAAATATAAAAGGAAAAAGAAACTTCTCTTATTCGACCTCATTCCGCACTTTACAGTTTACCAGAATTCTAGTGTTCTCTCTGAACCATGAGCAACTAAACCTCTACTGTTAAGGTTAGGAGCTCTGTCTATTGTATGGATTGATACTATTATTTTTCTATTTTAATTTATGTACTGATTTATAATTCAAGAATTGTTTTCGTTCTTTATCTTATGAATTTGGGTGGAACGGAAGTATGACTCTTGTTCTAATTGAGTTCTTGTATAACTTGGAAAAGCTCTTTACTTGAACAACAGCTTGAAAATATATTCTCTTAAATTTCTAATTATCTGGACTTAACGGGATACGTGACATATAATCCTCTTATATTTGGTAATTAGGATTTTTGTGGCATATAAACTAGAATTGAACTTCATCCTCTAATTGGAATTAAGTGACCAAGGAATTGGCGGTTGATGAAAGTTAGAGTAGATTAAGAAAGTCTAAGGAATTAGGGCTTAGTCATCTATAGTTTGCCATGAACTGAATCTTGCATGATTAAAATAGTTAGTAAGAAAAGTCAATCCGGAAAATAGATAAATCTGAAATCTTAACTGTTTTCTCATATATTATTCACTTCAATTTACTGTTTGCTTTTAATTCTCTGAAATTACTGTTAATGCTTTTGAACCTTCAAACACCATTTTCTGTTTGTCTAACTAAGTAAATCATTTAACCATTGTTGCTTATTCCATCAATCCTCGTAGGATCGACCCTCATTCACTTGAGGTACTACTTGGTACGACCCGGTGCACTTGCCGATTAGTTTGTGGGTTATAAATTCCGCACCAGCTGCCCACCTCCATTGTTTCTCATTCCAGAAGCTTCAGCAGCCGTTGGATCTTGGTGCCGATCGCACGATCCCGGTGCTTCCACGTGTCGCGACGCAAGCTATCCTCGGTATCCAGTGACCCGCGTTCCACCTCATCGCCAGCGTGTTTTCTCGCTCCTCTCAGGCGCCGTCACGTGTCATCGATCCGCTGATGTGATGTTGACGTCACTACTGACGTGGCGCTGACGTGTTGCTGACGTGGCAGACAAGCGGGACCTTCCCTAAGATTTTTTGGTGAGCTCTTTCCGATTCTGTGCTCTGTTTTCTCATTTTTTGCCCCGAATTCACAGTTTTTCTCTCCTCTCCGTGATCTTTATATTTGCTATTATGGAAAAGTCAGTTGTTTTCGCTACCACACACAAAAATGATAAATTCTGTCGCAATTGTAACCGTTTTGGGCACCTCTTCTCCGTCTGTCCCTCTGTTGAGTGTCACACATGCCACCAGAAAGGTCATATTAGCTACCATTGTTCACAACTGTTCTGCCATTATTGCAAGTTCTCGGGACATTTGATTACTACATGTCCTACTCTCCCACCACGTCATGCGCCTGCTTTTGCTGTTGATGCTACTCCAGCATCTACCACCTCTGCTCCTCTGAACTCGTCTCCTGTCTCTCTATCTGATATTGCGTCTCTTCTTCTGTGTCTTCTCTCCCTTTCTGGTAATACCCCTGCTGCTCTTTCGACTCCTCTAGGTAATTCTAAATCGTATTTTGACTCGGGATGCTTTAATCACATGTCTACATTGCGTAATCTCTTCTCGTCTTTGTCTACCACTACAAATGGACCTTCTGTCAATACTGCTAATGGTTCTCTCTTGCACGCAACACACAAGGGTTTCTATCTCCCAGTCGACTCTTAATCTTCCTGATACTTATTTTATTCCCAACTTAAACTTTAATCTTATTTCTGTTGGTCAACTTGAGGTCGAGAATCTTCATATTCCTCCTGTACCAAATCTTTGTGCTGCTTCTTCTCCATCTACCCTTCACTTATGGCATCAATGTCTTGCCCATAGCTCTTTAGGAAAATTGCGTCCTCTTGTGTCTCAAGGTGTTTTGGGTCAGCTTCCTAATGAATCTTTTGATTGCATTTCTTGTCAAACTGCCAAACAACCTGCTTTATCTTTTCACAATAATTCATCTCTTGCTTGCTCTCCTTTTGATCTCATTCACTCTGATGTTTGGGGTCCCGCTCCCACCGCTTCTATGGGAGGAGCTTGATACTTTGTTATTTTTATTGATGATTATTCACGCTTTACTTGTGTTTATTTGATAACCAATCGCCATGAGTTAACTCAGATTTATATGAACATTGCCACTATGATTAAAACTCAGTTTTCCAAGGTCATTAAGGTTTTTTGCCGTGATAATTCTATGGAATACCGTGATTCCAAACTCTTAACCTTTCTTGCAGAACAGGGTACCTTGTCTGAGTTTTCTTGCCCTGGTACGTCTCAACAAAATGGCTGAGCTGAACGCAAACATCGTCATATTCTTGACTCTGTTCGTGCAATGCTTCTTTCTTCTTCATTTCCTAAGCATACTTGGGGTGAAGTTGTTCTTACTGATGTTCATGTTATCAATAGGCTCCCTTCTTCTATTCTTGGTAATTTTACTCCCTTTGAGCATCTTTATCGTACCTCCCCAGATTATAGTTCTCTTTGAGTTTTCGGTTGTGTCTGTTTTGTTCTTCTTCAGCCTCATGAACATAGTAAACTTGAACCTCGGGCTCATATGTGTTGTTTCCTTGGCTATGGAACTGAACACAAGGGTATTCATTGTTGGGATCCTCTCTCTAAACGTATTCGTATCTCTCGTCATGTTGTCTTCTGGGAGCATCACAGGTTTTCTCGGTTCTCCTCCTTTGAGTTTATTCCTCCTACTCAGTCACCTTTTTTCACTAACCCCAATGTTGATCTTTTTCCTAGTGATGATTCTACAGGTTCTATCTCGAGTCACCTTTCATAGCCTCCTGTTCTTCTGCCTTCTCCATCTCTCGATGATTCCGGACCAGACGATGCTCCTACTCCTACCGTCATGCCTCCTCCTTCCGCTCGTTGTTCCAGGGTGAGAAATTCACCTCCTCATCTTCTTGATTATCATTGCTTTTCTACTATTCTTCATAAATATGAACCTAAGTCATTCAGAGAAGCCTCCACAAATCCAAATTGGCAACAAACAATGTAGGAAGACTCACTCGCACTTGAAAAAGCACACACTTGGGACTTGGTTGATTCTCCTTCTAATCAGGAAGTTGTGGGAAGCAGATGGGTATACAAGATCAATACTCACTCTGATGGTTCTATTGACCATTATAAGGCACGATTGGTTGCTCAGGGTTGTACGCAAGAGTAGGGTATTGACTATGAAGAGACTTTTGCTCCTGTTTCTCGTCTCACATATGTTCGAGCTTTTCTTGGCATTGCTGCGGTCAAAAAATGGTCTCTCATTCAGATGGATGTGAAGAATGCATTTCTTAATGGAGATTTGAAACAGAAGGTCTATATGAAACCCCCTCCAGGTTATCCTTGTCCTTTTGGCAAAGTTTGTCTCCTTCGCAAGGCACTCTATGGGCTTAAGCAAGCTCCTCGTGAATGGTTTGACAAGTTCAGCACTACCATATGCAGTCTTGGTTTCACTTGCAGTCCTCATGAGAATGCTCTCTTTATTCGTAAAAGTGAACATGGAGTTGTTGTTCTACTTCTGTATGTTAATGACATGATCATTACTGGAGATGATGCTGATGGTATCTATAATCTCAAGGCATCTCTTCAGCGTACTTTTGAGATGAAAGATATTGGTTCTCTCAGCTATTTTCTTGGTCTAGAAGTCATATCCACCGATGATGGCATCTATCTCTCTCAAGCTAAATATGCTTCAGATCTTCTTGCTCGAGCCGGAATTACTGATAGTCACACTGAGTCTACTCCTCTTGAGCCTAATGTTCGATTTACTTCTATGGATGGCACTATTTTGGATAATACTACTCTCTATCGACAGCTAGTTAGAGGACTCGTCTACTTAACTGTCACCCGACCAGACATCGCCTATCCAGTTCATGTACTTAGCCAGTTCTTGTCAGCTCCTCGTACTACTCACTATGCAGCAGTTCTTCGCATTCTTCGCTATATCAAAGGCACTCTATTTCATGGCCTTTATTTTTCTACCCATTCCTCTTTGTCCCTTCATGCATACTCCGATGCTGATTGGGCAGGTGGTCCCACTGATCGTCGTTCTACTACTGGTTACTGTCTATTTCTTGGTGACGCTCTCATTTCTTGGCGTGCTAAGAAGCAAACGTTCACTGTTCGATCAAGCACAGAAGCTGAGTATCGTGCCCTCACTGACACCACTGCTGAGGTTATCTCGATTCGTTGGCTTCTCGAAGATTTGGGTGCTCCTCAGTCGTCCCCTACTGATGTTTTTTGTGACAACTGCAGTGCTATTTAGATTGCCCATAATAATGTCTTTCATGAACGCACCAAACATATAGAGATTGATTGTCACTTTGTTCGGCAACGTATTCTTATTGATGCTGTTCGTCTCATTGCTGTTGGAACACTGGATCAGACTGCTAATATCTTCACGAAAGCTCATCACCCGACTCATTTCCAGACTTTGTTATCCAAACTCAATATGGTATCCTTAGCTCCCACTTGAATTTGAGGGCGGATGTTAGAGAATCATTAGAGAATCATTAGAGTCATTTTAGATCAGTTAGTATCGTTTATATTTATATAGCATATCTGTATATTAATTGTAGGATTCTATGCTCTTATTACTTTGATTCTTCTGGCACCTATATATACCCTTTGTACATTATACTTTTCAATACACTCAATAATATATAAATCCTTTCTCTAGTTTAGTCTCTTGTTTCTAACAGAGGGAGTGGACTACCCCCATATTTTTAGCCCGATCATTCACCCTACTACTATTCAAGTTATACTTTCTATTGCAATTTCTAAGGGATGGATTCTGCGCCAATTTGATTTCAATAATGCATTTCTGAATGGAGACTTACTTGAGAATGTCTACATGTCACAACCACCAGGTTTTATCTCTTCAGATTCTTCTCTTGTAAGTAAATTAGACAAGTCCATGTATGGTTTAAAACAAGCACCTCGTACTTGGTTTAATAAATTACATTCTACTTTTCACAATTTAGGTTTTCATAACACTAAATCAGATTCATCATTATTTGTTAGATTTACTGCTCATTCTACTATATTTTTATTAGCTTATGTAGATGATATAGTAATTACAGGAGACAATAATGATGAAATACAAACTCTTATCCATCAATTGCATTCCTTATTCTCTTTAAAGGATCTGGAAACTTTACGTTATTTTCTGGGATCAGAATTTAATTTTTTATCTAATGGTGATCTCCATATATCGCAAGTTAAGTACATTAATGACTTGCTAAATAAAGCTGCTAGATCTTACATTGTACAGATCAATTGTAGGTGGTCTTTAGTATGTTAGAATCGGGTCAATTCATGCACCAACTACATGAACACCACTGGAAAACTGTCGAGAATTCTTTCGTATCTAACAACAGGTATGAAACATCATGGAATACAATTGACAAAGTGTTCTAATTTTTGGCTCTTTGCCTTTGCAGATGCTGGCTGAGCCATAGATATTGATGATCGACAATCTACAATTCTGCGACAATTTTAGAGTTGTACTTCTAGTCGAGAATTCTATCTTTTACAGTATGAATAAGCATTTTGAAGTGAACCTCCACTTTGTTCGTGATCATGTTTCTAAAGGCCAATTTCATGTTTATTTTCCCTCTCATGCACAAGTTGCTGACATTTTTACAAAAGCTCTATCAGCTACTTTGTTCAATGAATTTATGTCCAAGCTAAGGGTGTTTTCAAAAAACCCCTTTAGTTTGAAGGGGTGTAGAAAATATAAATATATTAGAAATCACTTAGGGTGTATAAATAGCTAGGTTTCAACTCAATTGTAAAGTGATGAAATTGTGAAGAAAAGATGAATAAATTTTATTATTGTTGATTGATTGAATTGTATTGTAAATTATGAAGATAAAACTAAATATATATGGAGCATTGGCTTAAGAAAGATAAAAGTAAATAAAGATATATAAGAACAGCTAAAGATAAGATAAAGATAAGACAATAAAGACTAAAATTATAATTGAATTTATGTATTCTGTTGGACTAAATTTATGGACCACGAAACTTTTTTATTGTTGTCATGGGTTAAGGTGAAAGAGTAATTTAATATAAAGAACCCAAATAAAAACCTAATAACAGATTATGTTTTTTACATTATCTCTCTTTGCGTCTCAATGCAAGGTGCCTCTGCTTAGTTTACTCTTTGAAATATTCTCACAGTAGTTTCATAGGAAAGTCTAAACAAGTGGAGCTAATGGGTTGCAAACTCCCTGTTTGGAATATATTGGGCATCGATAAAAACAAGTTACGTTGATCATAATGTTTTGTTTATTTTAGGCTAGCTGACAAACATGCAAAATGGCCTCAAGATAATAACTAGCAATTAAATAATATCTTATCCACACCATAAATCATACCATATTGCTATTAATATTATAATTAATTATTGTTTCATATGAAGTTTAGTCATTGAAACATATAGAAATTTAGTGAATGTTTATGATTATTTTACATTTTGATATGGTATTATTATTATTATTAGAATCATTAGAAGATTCATATATTTATTAGTAAGATATTCTTATTAATTATATATATTACATTTGATTCGCTGGCCTTAGGTAGTGACTTGAATCGGATGTTTTTAGGAGTGGCGCAGTGGTACCATTTCAACATTCAAGTCAGATTAAGAATGTAAAACGTATTTAAGGAAACTTTAGCTTCTTTTATATAGTTTGAATTTGTTATCTTATCTTATCTTATTTTATTTTATCTTATCTTGTTAGCTCAAATAAAGAAAGTGTTTAAATTTAAATATTTTTTAGAAATTTATGATTAGTAGGCCAATTTGGACTGCAGTATTGACCTGGAGACGAGTAACCGAGTGTAACTACTCCATTGGGGTATCGAGCCCACCTATAAATTACATTTTCACCCAACAAAGATACAAATCATTCTCTAATCTTTTCGTAACATGTTCTTAAAGAGGAACGTAACAATGCTTTTCATGTTTTTTCTTGGACTCTTATTGTCCATTGGACTGGAATTTACAGGTTTATAATTGAATTGATATTTATTTTTATCTATTTCATAAATTTTTTTTTATGTTATTTATGTGTTTAGATACTTTTCATCAATGTCTTGATGGAGTAATTTATAAAAATATAAAGCTTAAATTAATTTTATCAATATTATTAATGTATATATATATACTATATATTAATTATATCACTATTGTTTGTTTTAATTCTTTTAATTAGATCCATTGATACAAAATAATTTTGATATAATTAGTATTCAGCTTATTCAATAACTCAATTTTCATAAATTTTTTATTTAAATAGTTTTGATAAAATTAGTACTCCAATTAATGAGTGTACTCTCAAGTAAAGTTTGAATGTAAATTATCTTATATTTATGTTATACTATTCATTCTTTTGGAATCGCTAATAACTCCTAATTTAATTTGATATGATAGCTGCACAATCCCCGGAGCCAGGAATATGCTATGGAGTGAACGGTAACAATCTACCATCAAAGAAAGAAACCATTGATATATTCAAATCAAATGGAATCACTAGGATACGTATATACTTTCCTGATGCTGAAGTCTTGGAAGCCCTAAGAGGTTCAAACATAGAGTTAACAGTAGATGTTGCAAAGGAATCTCTTCAAGCTATTTCTTCAGATCCTAATGCAGCAAAGGGTTGGGTCAACACAAATATTGTACCCTATTCACAAGACGTCAGATTCAAATACATCACAGTTGGTAATGAAATTCACCCTGGTGACGTTGAAGCACAATACATTTTATCTGGCATGCAAAACATTCATGATGCACTTGCATCATCCAATTTAGGCCAAATTAAAGTCTCCACTGCAATTGATTTAAGCCTACTTGGAAATTCATACCCACCTAGTGATGGAGCTTTTAGTGAAGCTGCTACTGCTTACATGCAACAAATTGTTAATTTCTTAGTCCCAAATGGGTCACCACTTCTTGCTAATATATATCCCTATTTTGCTTATGCTGGTGATCAAGTAAATATACAATTAGAATATGCTCTTTTTACTCAACAAGGTAACAATGCAGTTGGGTACCAGAATTTGTTTGATGCTATGCTGGATTCAACGTATGCTGCTTTGGAGAAAATAGGTGCAAATAATTTGCAAATTGTTGTGTCTGAGAGTGGCTGGCCAAGTTCTGGTGGAGTTGGAGCTTCAATTCAAAATGGAGGTGCTTACTATCAAAATTTGATTAATCATGTTAAGAGTGGGACTGGGACCCCAAAGAGACCCAATCAACCTATAGAGACTTATTTGTTTGCTATGTACGATGAGAATCTGAAGCCAGGTGCAGAAACTGAGAGGCATTTTGGGCTTTTACATGCTGATAAATCACGCAAATACGAACTTCGTTTTCACGGGAACTAATTATTATATATCAGGTCTTCATCATATGTGTATATATTAGGAAATAAATGTTTAGATGATCCTAGCAATCTAAGCAAAAAGGGAGAATATTATGAGTTGTCTCTATGTAATATACAAATATGTATCAGTTTCAATCAATAAAAGATAGTGTTTATGTTTGTAATAATTTATTATGTTATTTTTATGATGCTTTTTTTTTCTTAATATTTAGTTTGCTATCTTCCACATCCATCACTTAAAATTTGACACTAATAATACGATACCACCTACGTATTTTCTCAAATAAACTGCTTCATTTTTATTTATATTCTTTTGAAGACAACAAACATTTATTATCATTGTATTTGTTATAGTTGCATAATTATTAATTACTTAATTGGGATCCGGTTTTATCATTAAAAAGATGAGGAGCCATTTATGCGTTTTGGGCCTCCAATTAGGCCCAATAAATACAGCTGGCTTTATGAGCAGCCCAAATAGCTTGAGACCCAAAAAAGTGAAAAACATTTTCGGGCATAAGTTAAGAGTTCCTTTTCACATCTCACTCTGTTCTTCCTCTGTCTATAAGAATTTAGTCTGTTTTCCTTTTTTTTTTTTGTCTTTTTCTAAACCTAAATTATTTTCTTGTGTATGATATTGGTCATATTTATCTCAAATTTAAATAAATAATTACCACCGTGTGTCTTTTTACTCATCTATATCGAATATATTCCATATTTCAATTAGAATAATGCTTCCAAATTAAAGGGGGGATAACATTGACACCCCTATTTTATCATACAAGAAACTGTAAGAAGCAGCATATGTTAAACTTCAATTAGACACATATATATATTCATAACTTTATTTTTAATACTGTAAAGTAGTTGGTTCATGTTAATATATTACTAACTGATTTTCATGGGTGGCATATAATATTATAGTTAATTTGGTTCCTTTGATGATTTCTGAGCTAAAATTGCATTGTACTCATCTCTGAGAGTATTATATTTCTTGCTTAATGCATTGAAACTTCCCATTTTCTCCTCTGTTAGCTCCCTCCTCTTCTTTTCCAATCGATTCTTTGTCATTTCAATTTGTCTCTTCAGTTCTTGGATTTTCATGTTTTTCTCTTCATGCTCTTTCTGCAATGCTTCCAACTCTGATGTCTTTCTTCCTATTTTATAATATTACGTATCACAATGAAAATATACATTAAATAAAAGTATAAAACCATTCATTAGACCAACTAATAATATAATATTTGTAAAAAAAAAAAAATGATCATTAATTAATTAATTAAATACCTGTGGCCAAACTATTTGAACTACTACCTTCCATAGCTTTCTGCCTTCCCAGCTGCTGCAAAACACAACATTCCTATCTCATATTATGTGGACTCATTTTATTCAATTTTAAATAAAAATGATGTTATTGGACACAATATATCAAGAGATATGAATACATATAACATAATTCATCTGCTGTTGTTCAAAATATTTAAAAAAAAAGAAAAAGAAATAGTAGTTCTGGCTCCTTAGTCAAAGAGCAATGCTAAGATATGATTAATACTTGATAATTATTGATAGTCAACTTATTATCAAAGGGGATTAAGCTTTGATTTCTTTATTACTCATGAGAATATAAAAATATTATAAGAACTCAAAAGTTCAGTGAAAAAATAATAAAAATTCTAGAAATGTGCATAAAGAAGTGATGTGTCAAGACTTCAAGGGAGGAGTGAGACATGTGTAACTTCTCATAGACTTCATTTTGTCTTCACTTGGAGAGACAACACCACAGAAACTGAGTTTTCAAGAATACACAACTCAGTTTTAAACAAAGATATTCACAGGAAAAGGAACAACATACAAGGTTACAACAAAACCATGAAAAAAATAAATTAAAAAAGAAAAACATATGGAAAGAAAGACAGTTCCAGTGAACATTTGTGTCCAATTTTTCTTTTTTTCCATTCTAAATGTTAAAAAGAGGAAACTAATGAAATCCATCAAAAAGCAAAGAAACTTGGACAACCCATTTTTTCTTCTATGATGAATGAATGAATGAAGCAGTAAATTCTGACCAAAGAAACAAATAATAAGTAACATAAACAAGGAGTTTTCTTTTCTTACCCCAAACCCTGCACTTTGTCTTCAATTCACACTTCGCAAAACGCATCAGTAATGGTTATGGTTATGGTGGCCCCTCTTCATCTATCTGCTAGTAACTAAAGGTTTTGTAAACTATATATAACTATAAGCCAAATGGAATGACATAAGCCTTGGACCCTTATCTTGAATTTGCATAATAACAATAAATAATAAAACTTTATAGCTTTTTGTGTAATTTTATTCTGCATACCAAATAAAAAATGTGATTGATGCCACTTGTCTAGTGCCATAGATAGATATCGTAGCTAGCTTGCAAAAATTCAATCTTTATGAAAAGCTTTGGGAATGATGGTTGTGGTTGTGGTGGCACATGAATCTATGAATAGACTCTACGTCACTCACACATACACACACTATGAGTGTAACATAGAAATAAGTAACAATTATGTTTTTTCTGAGGACCAATAATCTTTGCTATTTCAGGGAAACTAAATTCCTAAGCTAGAGTTCAGTACAGAGATTTATTGGAGATTGTTGATGTGATAACTTTCTCTGTGCTTTTCTTGTCACATCAATGCACATCACAAACTCACTGTACTATGACATTGGAATCAGGTTATTTTTTATATAAATCTGTGTAATGTGGGAACTTTTTCTTTTTAATATTGTATTACTAGAGGTGAAATCCTTCATCATGAACTAAACTGTGTGTTGAACACAACTATGGCCATTTACAAAACGTCAATGACGTTTTGTGTTTCTTCAATTAAAATAATATTTTTTTAACAAAACGTCAGTGACTTTTTGTTCTTTGATGATTAAAAAATTTTTTTTATTACAAAACGTTAGTGACGTTTTGTGCTACTACCACAATCCTGTAGAACACCAAAATCATCAAATATTTTTGTATTTCACATTAAAATTATCCATATATAAAAATTTTAGCCGTAATGTGGTTCCTTACACAGGCCTAGTTTTTTATTTTCTAGCATGCCATCTTTGTAAAGTTTGACTCAATAGCAAGAGGGGACCTATCTTCATATCCCCACATTTGAAGGCACAGAGGAAAAGGATTTGGTTGTTGAGATTATCATTATTATGCTTCTTGGTTTTAGCACAAATATTTTTCAAAAAAAATATTATTAATAAAATTTTAAATTTTTTAATAAATATATTAAAAATTTAAATTTTATATATTTAAAAAATTAATTAATACTCCACATATAATTTTTTATGTTATATATTTATATAATTTTTAAAGAATTATATTACTAAAATAAAAGTGATATCATCTATTTTCTAAAAAGGATATAAAATTTAGTTTTTAATATTTTATTTTATATTTATTAAAATAAAATATTTTAAAAATTTTATTAATAATAATTTTAAGCAAATAAGTAATAGTTCAAATGACATAGTCTCTCCATACTCAATTAAGAGGTTACGGGTTCGAGTCTCATATATTTGAAAAAAGCCAAGAAACAATAACTCAAATGGCATAGTCTCTCCATACTCAATTAAGAGGTTGCGGGTTCGAGTCTCCATATCTTCGGTAAAAAAAAATTATAATTTTAACATGTATTTACATTTTAACTAAATCTTATTTGTCTTAATTTTAAGAGAAATTCTCCACATACAAGTCATTTATTTCTTCTTCTTTTTCTTTCTCCATGCCTCCTCTTCTTCGTTTCTGCACGTTCTTCTTTCTCTTCTTCTTCTTCGTTTATGCACGTTCTTCTTCCTCCTCTTCTTCTTCTTTTCTTTCTTTTCTTGCTTTCTCTTTCTCCTTCTTCATTTACGTGATTTTTTCTCTGTTTTCTTTCTTCGTTATTCTCGATTTCCATTGTTTTTTGACATCAAACTCTGAAATCGTTTTTGAAAGAGAAAGAGTTCTGCATAAGGTGTACTTCAACAAATTTTGGGTGTATTTCTTAAATTCTTTGGGTGTATTTTCGTAATCCTTTGGGTGTATTTCTGTAACCCTTTGGGTGTATTGTTTGGGTGTATTTCTGTATCTTCAAAACGATTTCAAAGCTTGATTTCAGAAACCATGAAAATCGAAAAAAAAAAAAACGAAGCAAGAATACCAGTGATAAACACAGATAAAACAACGAATGAAAAGGCAAATAGAGAATGCACAAAGGAAATCAAATTTGACAAGAAACTCGTTTTTATGGAAGAAGAAGAAGAAGAGTAGGAGAAGAAGAAGGAGAAGAAGAAGAAAAAGGAGGAGAAGAAGAAGGAAGATGAGGAGGAGAAGGAGGAGCCATAGAAATCGTATATGGATCAGCGTATTTTTTGTTAAGTTTCTCCCAACTTGTATGATGACTTGTAAACTAAATAACTTGTATGTATAGCCCTCCTCAAAATTTATATTTTGTAGATAATTTAAACCTTCAATCAATGAATTGTTAGTTAATTATTATTATTTTAATAAAATATCAAATATCGAGACGTGTTGAACAATAATGTAATATATTATGAAAAAGTTTTTAAATATATCTAAAATATTAATATTTTAATAATTTTATCTATTAATTTTAATTAATTCATATTATATATATTTTTTATAATTAAAATTAATAATTAAAATTATTACAATATTTATATATGTACACTTAAAATTTTTTCTATACTATATATATCGACGGAAAAATGGTATCAAACAAGCAATGACAGTTAATATGCGAATGTATCTTTTAATACCGTACATAAAATAGACTAATAATAGACCTTTGTGCATAAAAGCATAGTTATTAACATTAGACGGGATCCAGTTGAATTAGAGCTGCTAGTTCAACCAAAAACCCAATAAAATCGACCACATCACCTCTTGATTTAAATCAAACAAATAATTAATAGTAATTTTTAGGGTGACAAAATAGATTGAACCAATCAGACTGATCCGCTAAAAAAAATGTCAGATTAGAATTTAAAATCTACCAAATTAAAAAAATTCGCTAAATCCACACTGCCAAATTGATAGATTTTGGTGGGGCAGAGCGGGCCAATCCGCGGGGCCAAATATTTTTATTTTTCTTTTTTTATTAAATAAAAGAGTGATTACTATTATAAAATTAATAATTATAGAATTTTTAAATATTTTTTTGTTTTTATTTTTATTCTTTTTTTAGTTATTAACTTTATTTACTTTATTTTACAATTTCACATATTTGCTCAAATTATATGACTTATTTTTTAAAATAAAGATGATTCTATTAACAAATATTATTTTGAACAATTTTATTGAAGTTAAAAATTAAAAAAAGATAGTAAAATAAATTATATTATAATTTGACTATTTTTTATTTTTATTTGATTTTTTAATTATTATTTTTTAGTTAATTTTAATTAATTTTATTTTTCAACAAAAAAAAAAGAATCAAGCGGGCTAGCCCACCGACCCGCCAATCCGCCATAAAATAAAGTAGACTAGCATTTTGAATCCATCTTAACTGGCAGGGCGGGTTGGCCCACCCTATTTATAAGACGGGCCTAGACAGAACAGGACAGTCCATTTTGCCACCCTTAATAATTTTTTATATGAATTTATTTTTATGTAAAAATAATAAATAAAAATTATTTTATAATAATTTAGTTAAATATAATAAATAATTTAATAAATTTTATCTATCATCTTTAACAATTTCAGTCACCACAATCAATTTGGTCTAATTTGAATTGAACTGCTTCCCAACTTCCAAACCATCTCAATATGTGAGATTTTTTATTTAAATTAAATAATTATATAATTTATTGATATATATAAATTCCAGAATAATTATTTAAATAAATAACATATTACATTTTGAATACTGTAAATTTAACATGAATATAAACGTATATACCGGCTATAACACGTGAAAAATATACGATATAAGTCGATAAACAAATACGAAACATCTGAAATTTAAAAATTTATTTGAGAGATTCAGTTAAAAGACGAATTAGAGTTGCAGCACTCGAAATACGTATAGATATAATTTTAGATAAATTTTAAATTAGACTAAATTCAAAAATAATTTTAAATTTATATTTTTGAATAAAAATTAAATAAATTGATAAATAAAAATTAAATAAATATTATATAAATCGTAATAA
Source organism: Arachis ipaensis (assembly GCF_059453495.1). Classification (NCBI taxonomy): domain Eukaryota; kingdom Viridiplantae; phylum Streptophyta; class Magnoliopsida; order Fabales; family Fabaceae; genus Arachis; species Arachis ipaensis. The sequence goes on from NC_142438.1 coordinate 11,309,595, forward strand.
ATTATAATAACTTTAAAAATATTAAAATTAATAAAAATTTAAAATTTGAAATGATTAAGTGTTAATTCAATTCTACTCCAAACCATTAATACCTAGAATTAAGCCAAAATTAATAACCATTTTTAATAATCACTTCTAATTCCAATCATCCACTACTCCCAACCTTTAATCCACGTTGGGACGTCAGTTAATCACACTAAATAAATATTCAGATTAAGGATTTCGATAAATAATATAGTTAATTTATTTAAATGAAAAAATTCCTATTTATATGATTAATTAAATACTAAATTTAAAAATATAATTTGTTAATATAAAAATATAATTTAAAAAAATTAATAATTTTATTTAGATCGATTTAAAAAATAAAAAATAATATATTTTGTTATTATTATTAATACGTGTGCGATTTTGAATTACTAATTTTAAATTAGTAGAGACACAATTCACGTCAATATAATGGTATTCGACTATTCGTAGGTATATCCATATAAAAAATTTAATCCTAAAATAAAAAAAATATTTATAAATGATTTAGATTGATTTATAAAATAAAAATAGTCTATATGTTGTTTACTAATTTTAATATTTTTAAAATTAGTATAATTTATTACTATTTAAATAGTATTTATTAAATTTTTATTTATTAATTTAAAATTATTTTTGAATTCGGGTGCTATGACCCTCATTTCTGTTTTGAACAAATCAGTTTTTGAATTGATGTCAGGTATTTAATACCCGTTTTTTCTACTTACAATGTACTCCGAATGTATGTACTCTGGAAATTCTACACGCGTCAATACTCAAGATGTGATAAATACCCGTTTTTCGGCTTACAATGTACTCCAAATGTTCTCTGGAGATTCTCCACGCGTCAATACTCAAGATGTGATAAACAGCAAAGAGATAAAACATGCTGTTATTGAAAATTGAACCTAAATCTTTAGAACTGAGACGCCCTTTGTTACCACTTATCACAGACTATTGTTACCCCTTATCACAGATTATATTCAAAACACTCGTGACACTTATTGGTTGAATCCAAAATGGCAAAATATAATACATTGACTGGAAAGATTATATTTTGAATTTAATAATTATGCATAAAACTAATATGATCCAAAATTAATATATTTTAGTACGAACAACTTATACAATTAAATAAATTATAGTTAATATTATAAAAATACAACAAATGAAAAAAAATATATTTAGATTCTTTTTGTTTATTATATAAAAAGTTGCATCACGGTTTATATAAAGATATAAACAAAATATAAATAACTGTAGGAGATAGCGATTGATAAACAAGAAGAATAAACTGTAAGCTGCGACAGAAAAATGGAGTTCGATGAGAAAAACCTAATTCTCTCTTAGGTGTAGCAGTTTACGAATGAAAATTGTTCTATAAAAACTGATTTGAGGTATATTTTGACGTAGAATAGCCAAATACAATATCTAATAAAGATAAAATTTAAAGAAATAAAAAGTATAAAGTTTATCGATAACATAAGTTTGGATATATGAAATCAAGTGGATGAATAAATTATTTTACAAGATCACTTTTATTATGTCACCGGTGTAAAGTACGATATGTTTGTGATAGAGTCGATAAAGATCTATAAGGTAGCGTTTGGTGGAGAGACAGAGACGGAAAGACTGAGACTAAGAGACAGAGACTAAGAGACAGGGATTGAAACAAATCTCAGTATTCTGTTTCGTGTAAAATGGGAGACAGGAATTAAAACAAGAATGAAATTCTAATTTAATTTGCACAAAGGGTAAAATTGGAATTAATTAATTGAAATGAACGTATTTTAGGTATAAAATGTTATTAAAGTTTCAGTCTCCATCTCTAAAAATTTCAGTCCCCTGTGTCCCTACTTTTTGGAGGTACTGAAATACTAAAATTTTAGAGACAGAGACAGAAATTTTAGTACCAGTCTCTGAACTAACAAACACGATACTGAGTCTCAGTCTCTCAGTCTCTGTCTCAGTACCTCAAAACAAACGCTACCTAAGTTCTCTTCATTGTCGGAGAAGTTTTCCAAAAATGAAAACCATAATTTATATTCAAAGTTGGAGGATGCTATTACCAGGGATCAGCTCTGAATGCTTAATCGACTGGATTGGGAAACCTCAAGTTTGATGCCTATGGTTGCACCAGCTATAGCGTTGGTTGTATTTCCAACCTTTGCAATTGATTTAAATCGCGACAATAGGATGCATGTGTTATAAGAGATAATCATTTCTTTGGCAAGCTAGCGATTGCGATGGCTAGTTCTCCTTACATGATTTCTGATGATACAGAGGACGGAGAATTAGATCGGGTTAAAAATGCAATGCGCTAATATTATTCGAACGAGGAGCCTCTCGAGATAGTTGGGCACAGTGATGAGGATAGAAGGAGCAATCCATGTACACAATATGTGTTGCATAGGATGTTGGGGGAGGCTGTGAGGAATGGCCGCATTGCTCCACTGCTGGTAGGGGGAGATCTTATTGAACTGTCACACCTACAATTTGCAGATGACACTATTTTATTCTGCCCGCCGGAGACTGAAACAATTGTAAACTATAAGAGACTGTTACGGTGCTTTGAGTTGATGTCTGGGCTGAGCATTAACTTTGATAAATCGAATCTGATATCGGTGAACTGTGAGCAAGGATGGATTGATCAGGCATGTGGACTGCTGGGATGCCAACAAGCTTCTCTACCGGTTAGATACTTGGGAGTTTCTCTAGGTGCGAATCCGCGCTTGGTGAAGACTTGGAAACCAATCATTGATAAGGTGGAACAGAAGCTGAGTTTGTGGAAAGCCAAGGTTTTGAATAAATCAGGTAAGCTGGTCCTTATCAAATCGGTGCTGAATAGTCTCCCCATCTACTACCTTAGTCTATACAAGATGCCGAAGGCGGTAGCGGACAAGCTGATTGCTTTACAACGGAACTTTATGTGGTGCAGGGAGAACGGAAACTATGGTATACCTATGGTAAAGTGGGAGATAGTTCAGGCTCCAAAAAAGGTTGGGGGATTGGGGGTTGGTGATGCAGTGCTGAGAAACACAACGCTTCTGTTTAAGTGGTGGTGGAGTTTTCAAAGGAGGATTGCCCGCTGTGGAAGAAGATTGTGTGTTCGTGTAATAAGTTGAACCCGGATGTCATGTTAGCAACTCAGCCTTTACCAGTAAAGGGTGGCCCTTGGAAGGACATATGTCAGCTGAATATAAAAGAACCGCGGATTCGTGATAAAGTGGTATGTGGACTGGCAATGGAAGTAGGCAATGGTATGCAGACTCGATTTTGGGAAGATAACTGGGTTCAAGGTGGTACTCTGAAAGGAAGTCATCCGAGACTCTACTCTATTTCCAGTCAGCAAGGACTTGTCATCGGGGAGTGTGGTTTTTGGGATGGGCTTGATTGGATTTGGAATTTTCAATGGAGGAGGGCACTGTTCCAATGGGAGCTGGAGCTTGTCAATCAACTGCATGAGAGGTTAAGGCCAGTGAGGTTGTCATCAGGTAGGGAGGACAATGTGGTGTGAAAGTTTGAAAATAAAGGTATTTTCTCTACTAGTTCTGTGATCCAGGCTATACAAGCGGAGACATTATCAGCTGAGATAACGAGTTATAGCTTCACGAGTTCCATTTGGAAAGGTTTCGTCCCTCCGAGAATTGAGCTCTTTGGGTGGTTTGTGCTAGTGGGTAGGGTTAACACCAAGGAGCGGCTGACTAAACTAGGAGTCAACATTCTGGGGGATAGTATGTGTGTACTGTGTACCAAGGAATTAGAATCTGTTGAGCATTTATTCCTTAGGTGTGAGGTAACATGGCAGGTGTGGTGCAAGTGGCTGAGGCTACTAGGAAGGGAGTGGGTGATTCCCGGAACTGTTAAAGAAATGTTTGAGAGTTGGCATGGAATGCATAATAGACAACAGGGGAAGAAGATGTGGATGTCAGTGTTCTTTGCAGTGATTTGGAACATCTGGTTGGAACGGAATGCACGAATCTTCAAGAATGCAAGAGCAAGCCTGGAGGTCATACACACAAGGACGTTGATGAGCTACACGGAATGGAGTGGTGGTGATCCTAGGGGAGGATGAGAGTACTGGGGATAGTAGGGGTTGGTTTATTTGTTGGTAACTGATTATGTGTCTTCTTCTTTCTTTTATTTGCTCCACTTTAATGTGTTGAGCTTCCTTTGTTTCAAAAAAAAAAACAATATGGTCCTTTAAGTTCCGACACATAGCAATATTTGCCACACTTTTTCGCCCTAAATTTGGATGCGATTGCGCAACAACTAGACTTTGAGTATGGTTTTGGGGCCACAGATTGAACGATACAAATCATCCAATGACTTTTCAGATTGGGCAATCATTCCAAAATAAAGAGAAAGTTGTGAGTTGTGCTTAGTATCAAGAGTTATAACATTCGTCGTGCAATGGAGTATTGGAGTCAGCCATCTTAAATATGATGAAAAGTGCAAAAAATTTGGAAAAAGGCTACAATTTGTTAACTCGGATCTCACTTCGGCAAAGAAAGGATACCTGGGAGGTTAGGAAATATAACGGACTTCACGCTTGTTTTTCCACGTCGATATCTAGCGACTAAACCATAGCTCTACTTGCCCATTTCAATCTAGCTTTGCCACAAATGGCAACCACCGAAGATGAATCCGATTTTCATTCTTGTGATGAAAGCTTACTATTAGCTCCTCAAACCATTTTCATGTTAGCTTTTCACCAGGCATGAATTATAGGAAGTCCATGAGGCACTCGTTGATTGCTTTGCCATCAATTGGCAATCCCAAGTGGTACACTGCGTCCTGTAAAGTAATTATATATGCACTCTCCGAATGACATATAGAAAGTGTACGTCTCAATATGCCACTTCTAAATGAATGCGCTAGTCAAAGGCTCATCCAGCCTAAATTAATGATTGTTCAGTCTTACCAGGTGATACAACCCAGCGGTCTCCAAGTATGGGATGATTTGATCATGAAGAGGTATGTTCTGTTGTCTCCTAATACTGTATATACACCTAGTTTTTTTTTTTTCAAAGGCAATAAAATTTCATTAATAGAAATAGAAGGAGTCATTGTCCATATTACAAGGACTGAAATAAGCAAAACGGGATCTCCCAAAAGAGCATCTGAATAGACCAAAATTTGAAATCAAAAAGGGAAAAGTGAAACATTGGTAAGAAGAACTAAGGGGGATAGTGACGGGGGAGGTCTCGCAGTTCTTAGACTAGCTTCATCGCCGAAGCTACTACTTCCGCTGGGCTGCGGCGTGTGCCCTCATAGAACCAGCTATTTCGTTCCTTCCAGATCAACCAAAGAGTTATAACAATCTGTTGCAGCAGCGATTCACCTCTTGTTCTACCGTGCGCTCGAACTACCGCCAACCACCATGAGCTGAATTCAATAACCTCCGAACTAGGTAAGCACCAGTTGAGTTGAGATTGTCCACATATTTCTTGTGTTTCTCTACATCTAATCAAGCAATGAAGCTGGGTTTCCTCTATTTCATGACAGTAAGAGCAGATTCCACTAGTGGACGGGAATCGATGATGGAGAAGAGAGGAGACTGGTAGACGGTCATGGCAAGCTTTCCAGAGGAAGATTTGGATTTTGTGGAGGACTGAGAGCTTCCACAGGGACATCCAAAGGTCCCTCAGACGCAGATTTGGAGGGAAAAGCTCCAAGGGTTCGTGGAAAAAGTTGTAGGCAATCTGGTATCCTACACCAACACTGTAAGTGTTTGATCTGTGCAACGCCCATTTAATTTTATCACTATCTCCTTCAATCGGAACTGATAAAATTCTGCTACTAATGTCTTCGGTAAAAACTTGCTGAATCATATTTGTGTTCCACTGTCTGTTTGAAGTAATCATATCTTTAACCCAGAAAATTGTTGGATCTGTAGCTTGATGACTTGATTGTGGAGGGACAAAGAAAGGATAGTGTTCCGTGGTTACCTGAAACGGGGAGGTCGATCTGGATGAGATCTTCTGGTTTGGCCAAGGCTGCTGTGCCCGACTTGTTGGAGCTTGAGATGCGGCTGGTCCTCGATCACCGGAGGGTGGAGGTACCTGCAAGAGACTCTGATACTTAAGTCAGTACGGGCTTTAGGCAGGTTTTTAGTAGAATTGGAGTATCATTTATACCTGGGTGCTCCAGTGTATTTATAGTAGTGTTGAGTGACCTTCCTTGAAATAACTTTGTTATCCTATCTTATCTTTTTTAGGGTGAGATCACCTATCTTTTGGCCAGCCGCCTTCTAGCAGGCGGTGACTCTTCTTTCTTAGACCTTCTTGAGCTTTTGTGGTGATTCATCTGAGCTCTTTGCGAAGAGGTCGGCAGTAGATCAAGCTTTAAAGAGATCGATTGTTTCGTCTTCGTCCAACCCGGACCCTATAACTCGGTCCAGGGTATGAACAGATAGGGAGGTGAAAGCCACGGGTCTTCAAAAATTCTGATTTCTAAGCCTGTGCCAACACTCCAAGAGAGCCCCTTCTCAACCACTTTGCGCCCTTTTAGCAAGCTGCGCCACCCCATGAAGGTGTGTTTCCAATCTCGGCTTTTAACGCATTGCAATATCGATACTACTTTCCTTTTTAAAATTCTAGATAGGAGTGAACTTGGTTGTGTTGTTATTCGCCAAAACTGCTTCCCCCAGTAAGGCTAAATTCTACGCCCTGAGGTTCTTGATCCCAAGTCCCCCTTCCTTTTTAGGTCTTGTCATAGTATTCCAGCTAATCCACACCATTTTCCTCTTTGTACCTCGCTGTCCCCACCAGTATTGAGAGAGCATGCTATGAATTTCTGAGACGAGTGTGTCTAGGAGCTTAAAACAGGACAGTGTATGTATAGGGACTGCTTTTCCTACTGCCTTGAGTAGTGTATGTCGACTTCCTGCTGACAGTAGCTTTCTTTTCCATCCTAGAATATGCTTCCTGATCTTTTTCTTAATGAGGCTAAAGGTAGTTTTTTTAGATTTATTAAAAATAGAAGGAATGCCCAAATATTTGTCTGTAGTCCCAATGTGGTTAATATTTAAAGCTGATGCCCATTTATTTCTGAGTAAATCCAGAGTATTATGGCTGAAGAAGACTGACGATTTGTTGATATTCACTTTTTGTCCACTAAAACCCTCATATGTATGTAAAAGTTCCAAAATATTCTCGCACGAGATCGTAGAAGCCTTGCAAAATAGGATCGAATCATCCGCAAACAGTAGGTGGTTGACTCTGGGGCATCTCCTTAACACTTGAATACCTTAAATTAGATTGTTTTGTTCTGCCTTGTGTAGCAAGAAGGAGAGACCTTCTGCATAGAATAAGAAAATATATGGGGATAGAGGATATCTTTGACGGAGACCTCTATTTGGTTTAAAGAAACCATAGGGTTGACCTTCCACAACGACATAATAAGAAACTGTTGTGACTAACTCCTGAATCCAAGCAATCAGAGTACCATCAAAGCCTAATTTAGTTAACATGAACCAGAGAAAATGCCATTCCACCCTATCATAAGCCTTGCTCATATCTAGTTTCACAGCCATTTCAGTCTCCAGCCCTTGCCTCTTATTTTTAAGATAATGCATATATTCATGTGCGATTAAGATATTGTTTGAGATCAAGCGGCCTTTAATAAAAGCACTCTGGTTAAAACTTACTAAAATTTTCATCAAACCTTGAAGTCTAAAAACCAAAATTTTAGAGATAATTTTATAAACAACCGTAGAGAGGCTAATAGGTCTTACCTGAGTCATGTTGCTAGCTTCTGGGACTTTAAGAATGAGACAAATATGGGTGTGATTTAAGTTTTTAAGAAGTCTTCCACTTGCATAGAAATTTCGAACTGCACGAAATAAGTCACTACTAACGATGTCCCAATAACACTGGAAAAACTTGGCTGTCATGCCATCTTCTCCCGGGACACTTTGGGGATGCACACTGAAAGTAGCTCTCTTAACTTCTTCTATAGTAACCGGTCTTCGCAACCTACGGTTCATGGAAACTGTAACCCTAGGCTCAAAGTCGGTGAAATAAGGATCTGAAACGGTTTGGTATGTGGAAGAGAAGATCTCTTTAAAATATTCCTCAGCTACTCCTGCAATTTCTGAAGTTGTAGTTGCTGTTTCACCATTTACACTTTTTAATTTCCAAATTCTGTTCCTTCTCATTCTGTTTCTGAATTTTTTATAGAAGAATTGAGTGTTGCGGTCCCTTTCTTAAAGCCATTTAACTCTGGATTTCGCCTTCCAATACATCTCTTTATCATGGTAAGCTATTTCTAATTTTCGCTCTAGTTCCAGCAGCTCCTTTCCACCATACATGCCCGCTGATTTCAGCTCTTTGATCCTTAGTTGCTCAATCTATTTTTTAAAGTTGTGCTTTTCTTTCCGTTGTCATTGAACGATACAGTGTCTACATCTTTTTAATTTTTGAGCCAAAATAAATATTGAAGAGTCTGAAATTTCTTCTTTTTAAGTATCATAAAATAAAAAGTTGACACTGGTCATATTTTAATCAAAATTCTAAAAATAATAAATTAAACAATTAACTATTTCCAATTTTTATAAATTAAAATTGGTAAATGCCGCTTATTTTTCGCTAAAAATTTCAAATACAATATATCTTCTAATCTCCTAATATAATATTAATAATCTTTCCATTCTGCTTAAAATGGTGTGAACGAAAACTAGTAGCCAACAAAACTAGCATATCTAACAACATTTAATGAACTTTGTGAATATCACTATAAATCTATTTTTAAACAATAATAGTACTATCTTTGATATTTCCAACGGCGGACAACACTGTTAAGTCGGTATACACAAATTTCTTCTTCTTTCATGATCTCATCCTTGCATGATCCTTGCGGCGCTCTCTAGAAAAATCTTCAAAATTAAATTTTGAAGACCATCCAAATGAAGATTCCGTAGCCAGCTATTGCGGTTTTATAAGCAGCCTCTTCATGACACGCGGCTATCCATAGCCATTTCTTTACACATTTTTCTCCTCATAAACTGTGATTGGTTATGGCAAATTCACCTCCCTAATTTTTGTATAAATCATGGTTGGTTAAAATGGTTTACTACCCATAGTTTTTTTTTTTCGGAACCCAAGATAGGTTAAAGAGTTTTATGGTATTTTTTACTATGATTGTCAACGGCTAGTAGCAGTTTATATAGAAATTAATAAACCACACCGACTAATAGTGATTTATATAGTTAATCCAGCATCTAAATGTAACCAATTCCTATTTATTGTATTCGGGTAATTTTCAACATCATTCTGTTTAATTATGTCATTTGCCCTTTTAATACTATGCATAAAACTAATTCTACTTTCTTTTTTGAAAAAGAAAATGTCCTTTTATTTGACTGACCTTGGTGTAAACAAGCATACGATAGAAGAATATTTCAGTTATTGGTAACATAAATAAAATTGGTAATTCTGACTGCAATGCAGCTGATTCGGAGTAATTTAAAGACTAATCCGTTCCGGTACTCAGCTCTATTTAAAGGTTTGCTGTTAATGGGTTGCTGCATGCACAAGACCGGATTCAAACCCCGACACTTACTTAAACGGACTAGTGAGCTAATCATTAAACCAACCAAATTTTGTTAAAATTAGTATATAACTTAACAAGTTAGGAACGCACAACTTTATTAAGGAAATCTACTCTCTACCAATTCTACCTAGCCAGAATATCATAGCGAGACTTGTGGACAATTTTATTTTTTCCTTCCCTGAAATTGAAAGGATTTTAAAATGAAAAAAAAAAGAAAAGAAAAAGAAAAAATGATACCTGAAGTATGAGCCCTTTTTTTAAAGCTCAACTTGAATAGTATTAGGGTGTGTTTTCTTTTGGAAAGTCATTTTTCTTGTTAACACTGTGTTTGGAACAAAAGAAAACTAAAGGAAAGAAAATGGAGAGAATGAAAATGAACGAAAACTTAGTTAATGTGAGCGTATTCATGTGGTGACTTATAAGCATTCAACACATATTAACATTAGTTCAACTTTCAAAATATTTGGGAAAAAAAGAAAATAGACTATCTTATTTCCAACACATCTCAAATATTTTTCTTCCTTTGACTAAAACATTTAGATTAACTAGTTTAAGTTACGATGCTACTATTTTTTGAAACTAAAAACGTTTGACCCTAGTCTCCTGTGGTTTAAACATTTTTTTTTTCTCTTAATGATCATTGTTACCTCATTTCAAAATTAAAGAAACAGTAGCACTGGCCATTAATCAAGCCGAACCCACTCCAAATCCATTAATGATGGATTAGTGGAAGTAAAAATGGTGGAAACCATCATAAACAAAGGCAGGCTTCCTTATGGGCCGTAAGCCCATTACCTCGTACACTCTAAACTTGGGCTAACTTAAAACCTCTCAATAAATCGGAGCCCAAAGTGCTAGTGTTTCTGACAAAAAAAGAGAGGCTTCCTTATTATAGTTTTCTGGTTTGCATTATCATAATTTGTACAAGTGATCATTTAGAATTAAGCGTTAAGAATTGACTGGGCTAAAATTAGAGAGGATTTTGTATTATTTGGTCAAATCAAGTACCAAAATTCAGCGACTTTGCAAGTGTAAATTTTTATATATACTCAGTTCTAGTGAAATAAACTCATCTTTAAACATTTCTTACAAAAATTTAAAAGGATAACTTGCTAATAAGGTTAATCATATTTCTTTTTCAAATTGTTAAAATAGGTTACATAAAACTTAACTACTACTTTAGTTGTTTTCTAAAAATAAGTTGTTTTCTAAAAAATACTGTACTTTGTACTTTAGTATTATCATTTGCCACCGAAACAATACAATTTTTCCCCAACACTTTCACAACCCTAAAATTTAAATAAGCATAATTATAGTGACATAAAAAAAAACACTTATCAAGTGATAAGTAATTATAAACATTCAAATAGCCTAAAGACATTCTTTGATCTTAATACAATGTAATATAATATATAATAATCCAAATTGAAGTAATCAGAAAAAGTGAAGTAAAATAAAAATAGAACCAATGATGGCAGCAACATGTGAAAGGACACTTTTTTATAAGGCTGCAATGATGCATAATAAGTTGCATAAAAATTTAATAAAGTAAATGGCAGGACACACACAAGGGTATTGTATGATCCATAAAATAGAAAGATTCAGAAACAAACATTTCAATTGAATGAGTTGATAATTGAAAGTGAAAGGAGTGTGATGAGGCCCATGGTAATGGTACTAATTGTTCTTGTTATGTCAGCACCATGTGACCGCAGTTTACTACTATCCCCCACATGTGACCTCACACTATAAGACAAACTAGTACTTATACAATAATACAAACAACAATATATTTGGATTGAATTGGATTCCCTTTCAACCTTCACCAGAAAAAAAGATAACTTTTTAATGTACTAACAACAAATTAGCCACAAGATTTTTTCCCACACCTTCATGCATATGCTCTAGAATAATCCAACTGTGTATCTCATCAAATTAAGGTAACAACTCATCGGCTGTTAATGTCTAACTTTAGATAGGTAAAAATTGTTAAATAATAATTTAATTAAATATATTAAATTATTTAATAGTTTTTATTTTTTAATTTTATATAAAATTAATAATAAAAAATTATTAAATAATAGTTTAATCAAATATAATAAATTATCTCATAATTTTTAATTATTAAAGACAACTAAACATAAAATTTTATCAAAAATTAATTTATACTATTAGAAATATAATCATGCATATATTTCTTCTTATAAACTTAACTTTTTAAAAAGAATAATATCATAAAATAGTATCAAAACTTCTATCACAAAAAAAAATTAAGTTCAATATTAGACTATTAGATCTAAAAAAAATAAATTTAACATAAAACAAATTAAAAAAAAAAAACTATACAAAAAAACTTACTTGAGTCGACATGTTATAAATATAATAATTTATGTATCTTCTCGAATAAACTTAAACCTTTTGGAAAAAATAATATGGTGACATATATCATCAAGTTAACTTGGGGCTTGATATAGTATGTTTTAACTTCTTTAAGCAATTTGTGAGAAAAATATCATTTTTGCAAAATTACATGTTTGGCATAGGGGATGTATAAATAAATGTACATAAAAAATATTGGACATGATATAAGCTATACCATTATTGATATCCTGACTTGCCTCTGACCTATATTGATTGCATGTTCATATCAAAAAATAATAATAGTAATGGAATCAAATTTGGGTCAGTAGGCACAGGTACACCACTAGCACCCCTTAAAAAGAGGACATAATAATGACACAAGAGGACTGGAATTGTAACAGCATATTTTCTACTCAGATTTCAACTTAGTGTCTTTGAGTATAAATGTATAATCAGTGGTGTATCAAGATTTTGTTGTGATTCCCCTGCTAGGCAACTTTTAATCTACCGAAACATTTGCATAATTGGAACAGAATGAGATATGAAAGTATCAAAAGAGTTGTATATTTATTATACATTAAGGTAAAAATCTATAGTACTTTGTTGTGCCTCAGTTTAGTGCAAAAAGAAAAAAATAGAGAAAAAAGATAATTACTTTTATAAAGTGATATATGTCTGTCCTAGTAGTATCAAATATTGTATTTCTTGCTGTTAGGATCTAATCTTTTTAACCTAGGTGTATTTGCATATACATCTAGAGTATTCATCCTTCTGTATGCTTCTACAAATCTGCATGTAAACATACCAGCAAAGAAAAAAAATGAAATTTATTAGAGGGATTATTAATTCATTACTATACTACATTAAAAGCATGTTTTTTTATGATTCTTTCATTTGAAAAGAAATTTTTAAAAAAAATGAAGAGAAAGTTAGAATCTCTTACTTACCTCTAATAAAGTTATCACAATGCCACTTCTATATTTATTTATTACCTACAATTCAAAACCAAGATATGCAGAACTAAGATCCTAAAAAGAGGGTATGAGTTAACTTGCCATCATAAAACTATAACCAGAAGTACCTTAGATTTGGTGAATATTAATGAGAAGCCATGTCGCTTAAAGCGCTTTTTGGTTCTAACTTGATCTGAGATGATGAGCATGTGGAGAACACGGCACTCTCGTTGACCTCGGCCAATGAAGAGAAGTCTGCCGGATCATCCCTGGTTGCTTTTGTTGGCGAAGTAAAGAGGCTATCCGGAAGGGCATGCTCGATGCTGCACCATAGTTCACAACCATGATAAGTGCAATGACACAACAATGTCAACAAGAATAAGATCAGATGTCAAAATATATACCTATTTTGAACATCTATGATTTCATCCTGAGAGCCGTCCTTTCCGTTCCTGCTGCAGTTATCATGGATTCTAGCCAAATCAACTTCTTGCTGTTGCGGCGCAACAGCAGCAGCTGAAGCCATGGCCGTAGAAACAAGGTTGCCGGTGAATCCTGCAACATATAGTAAATTAAGAAATATTTAACCTGCTTCAATGGAAGTTAGCCAGTGTCAATTGACCAACCTGTCATATCTTCTCTAGTGCTATCAGAATAAAGCCTTGGACTGCTAATATGACCGTGAAGTTGAGATGATGGCAAAGTGGCGCCGAAAGAGAGACTTCGCTGGTGATGGCAAAGGTGATTGTTCTTAAAGTCCGGAAGGTGTAGATTCATCAGCCTTCTTTCCTGGAGTTCAATGGCTTGCTGAAAGTCAACCTGCTCCTCCAATTTTCTTCTCAGCAAGATCTCCTGCGGATTATACAACATTCGTGCTCCTGCAGAGAAACAGATCCAATACAATTCAAAATGGAAACCATCCATCGCACATTTACAGCTTTCAAAAACATTGTAACTTCCTTTAAGTATGCTACTTCTAAAGCCAAAGTAGATTAAAACAGTTGAAACAACAGATTGCATTACCAAGACGGAAATCATGAGGTGCTTTAAATTCAAGTTCAGAGGGGCTCAAACATGGCGAGAGTTCTACCCTCTCTATATGTGGTGGTTGATGTTGTCTCCTGCATGCACCAATCACAATAAGATAGATTGTGGCAGAAGGAAGATATGAACTTAACAAAAGACTGGAAGCTGACATACTTCTCAACAATTTTTCCCTTCTCCTTGTAGGGCTTGACAAGTACACGGGAATCGCAGATGAAATGGGGATTCCCTTTGGATAATATGAGTCTCACTGTCTCCGAATAGACAAATGTAACAAACCCAAACATTCGCTTTTGCTGGTAAGGAATCCTCACATCATGCACGGGTCCAAATTTGCTGCAAAAGGAATAAAATTCCTAACTTCAAACATGAATGTAGATACATACATATGTATCCATGCATGCATGCATTTACATCTATATGAATATTTGAAGACACAATAAATGCTTGCATGCAGATAGACTAAATAATATTACAAGTAATTATCACGTTAGAGAAACATTCGGTCAATTGAGATCACGGTTCCAAAGCCGCTAAGGAAAATAGTCACTAAACAGAATGTATACTAGAATGAGGTGGCATTGTCCTTAACCTTTTGATGAAAAAGTAGATCCCACCACTTCTTATTATACAACCATCACCATGATTTCGGGCAAAGATTATTGTTACATTTATTTTGGCTATGCAGCATTTTTGATAATGGCTCAAAAATTAGTTATCGCCTATCAAGTATTAACACATGTATTATTGTTCCAATGAAACAAGCGAGTTCTGTACCAATACAATAACAAAGTCAACATAGAAATAAAGTTAATTTTCCTTAAAAAAAAAAGTGGTCGCACAATTTATTATATAATTATATATCAATAACATGGTTTTTGACAAAGATTACAGTTATACTTTTCCTAGCTTATATAGCACTTCTCTTCCTGTAATGGTTCAAAGTTAATTCTCACCTGTTGACACATATATAATGCTTCCGGTAAAATGACATAGAGTCCACTACATTGCAAGGAATAGAGTCAACAAACAATTAATGAAACAACACATAATTGTTTTCAGCTGTTACCATTTTCATATTGCAATTACAATGAAATCAGCCCAAAAAGGGGAGGAGGGGGGGATGCATCCATCCATCATTCTCAACCAATTATGATAGCCATGACTAACGTAAACAAGGGCATTAAACTCATACCATACATAAAGTTTTCAGCTGAGTATCACATAATTCTTAGGTTTGGCAGTAATGACAAAACCACAACAATTGGGTTTAAGTAGCTGTCTGTAGATTGATGAACAGCAAACCAAGAAACCCGAAATCAGGGAGCAAGTATCAAGGATAGCAAAAGAGACAAACATAATCAAAGTTGTGTTAAAACCATTAAATAGTGGTGTGCTAACTGAGAACGGTAAACCTGGATAATCAATGCAGTATCCAAGAACATACTTAAATTGCACCAATCAGAAAATCTGATCATAACAATGCAATCTAATCAACACCAATGCAACAATGAATGCATCATGTGGCGAAACCATTCTTATTTGAATAATATCCTAAACAATCTTCCTAACTACAGTTCAACTAATGCAAATTATGAAATGGGAGCGCAGCCCTCTGGCGGCAGCATGTTTTACCTGAAGTATTCTGAAACATCTTCATCTTTAAATGTGCTTTCCGCCGGAAACGTTAAATAAATCTGCCTCGAAGGAGAATTAGGCCTTTCAGCCGATGCAATACCTAGAATGTCAATGCTCTCCTGTCTGTACCTGGCAAACCTGTTAAATTCTTCTGCCGTCATGACTGCTGCAGCAGCAGCTGCCCTGAAATATATCACAAGATCAAACAAAGTATCACTGTATAACAAGAAATTATAGACTTTTCAATTGAACAAGTTAATAATTACAACTACATATGTAGTCTTTCTTACTACACACTTAAGAAAAAAAAAAGTGGAAACAACGGTGGAAACTCACATGCAGATATATTCTTGTGAAGTTGTTGATAGTTAAAAACCATTAGACGACAATTTAGTCCAACATGTCAATCATCTAAGAGTTCTCAACAAATCAACTTCACACAAAATCAACTCAAGTTATAGTCTTTTCAATTGAACAAGTTAATAATTACAACTAAAGATGTCGCTTCTATTACTACACACTAAGAAAAATGTATTGAATTTTTTAACTTAATAGTTCTAGAAAAACCTTTGGGGATCATTCCTTCGCAGCATGGAAAAGTTAATGTATTTGTCCATTGGGGTTGGTGCAGCACCAGCAGACATGAGCTGAGAAGCAGCCATTAATCTTTGATGGTGTGCAGCCTTCAAACTCATAAGAGCCTCATGCTCTTCCATAGTTGGAGAATCAACAATGGCAGCTTTGTCCACAGCATCATGATGATGAACAAAGTTGCAGTTGGTTCCATTTTTGCAGAACCCTCTTGCAAAGTAAAGACATGGTTTGTACCCAATTCCCACTTCTTCATCAGGCACCCCAAAGAACGCGTCACTAGCAGAGTAACTCCTCCTATGGAAGAAGTGGCCATCGCCATTGTTGTTGACAGCACCATGACCCAAATCAAGCCTAATTGGATCCACAGCATCCTCATTATCCTTGTTATTATTCAGTGACTCGTTGAGAAAAGAAAGGTAATCACCCATTTCTTGCTCATCAACAAAAGAGTCACCACCACCATCACTCCTCACACGAGGTGAAAGTGAAAGTTTAGATTTTGACACAGACCCACCATAGATACCGTCTCGAGAGACTGAAAAACTTGAATTTGGGCTAATGGGGTTGTTTGGTAACCCAGAAAGTAGGTTGTTACCAGCACTGAAGCGTGAAAAGGGGTTGTTGCTGCTGCTGTTGTTGTTGTTTGGGGTGGTAGCAGGAGAAGTAGTGGGGTGTCTTGGTGGTAAATGGTTGTTGAGAATGGTGTTAGAAGGTGAAGAAGGTGAAGAAGAAGAGAGTCCCAAGTGGGTTTTGATTCTGAGAACAAGGTTATGAAGGACATAGTCAGGGGTTGAAGCCAAGCGAACAAGGTCAGGTTCTTGAAGGTTGAAGAGAATGTGGCCAATGATCTTTGATGCATTCTCGGGGTCAAGCTTGTTGATTCTGGCCACCACAACATTCGTGGCTTCAAAACTACCCATAATCGTATAATCGAAGATTAAAAAAGATATCTTTTTGTTTTGGGTTTGTACTTTTGTTGTTGAAGAGAGACTAAAAAAGAAAGAAGAGATGGTAGAAGAAGCGGTGGTGAGTGGTGAGTGTGGGAGTGTGTTGATGTTGGTGACCGAAGAACAAGAAACAAGAGTGTGTGTCGTTATGCGATGTTTTGTTGTTGCTGCCACTTGACACAGTACACAACACACTTTCTCTCTCTCTCCATCTATGCAACTATGTCATTTCACTGTGTTGCTCTCTTCTCTCTCCTATTTTAAGTGTTTTGAGTTCAGAATTGAGATCCAGCTTTGAAGTTAGAAGGATAAGCGTCAACACAACACACACCCCAATTCCCATAGATTCTTGATCCATGAGCCTATTTTTGGTGCTAGAGAGAGAACAACCAAAGCAATTAAAAAGGAAAAAAATATCATTGTTAGCATGGTAAGTGGTAACTAATTTTGAGTTTTGCTAATACGGCTTCAAAACATATTTTAAAAATATGAATTTAATTCATTTGTATTCTAAGGATATATTTTTAAAATATAATAATAGAAATTTTTTAATGTATTTAATGTAGGGTTAACCACAAAAAACGCTCCCGAATTATTCAAACGCTGACAAAAATACACCCGAATTTTACTATCGACAAAAATGCCTTCAAATAATTTAAAAACACTCAATAGTAAATATATATTTTCAAAAAATACCCTAGAGATTGAATTTTGATGCAATTTTTTGCAAGCATGATTATAAAAATAATATATTATTATACATAAAAATTGATAATTTTTTGTTTAAGTATATAATTTTTTTATAATTATTTTTGTTAACAACTAATAATACTTTTAAAAAATTATAAAATAATATATACGTAACAAAAAATTACCAAATTTTAAGAATAATAATATCTCGTTTTTTTAATTATGCTTGCAAAAAATTGCATCAAAATTCAATCTCTAATGTATATTTTGAGAAATACATATTTAATGTTAGTTTTTTTGCAAGATTATCTAACATTAAATATGTATTTCTCAAAAAATATATTAGAGATTGAATTTTGATACAATTTTTTACAAGCATGATGAAGAAAATAAGATATTAGTATCCTTAAAATTTGGTGATTTTTTGTTGTGTATATATTTTTTTGTTAACAACTAATAATACTTTTAAAAATTACAAAAAAATATATTCTCAAAAAAAATTATCAAATTTTAAGAATAATAATATCTCATTTTTTTAATTATTATTGTAAAAAATCACATCAAAATTCAATTTTTAAGGCATTTTTTGAAAAAATATATTTACTGTTGGGTATTGTTGTTATGTTTTTAAATTATTTAAAGGTATTTTTGTCGATAGTAAAATTCGAATGTATTTTTGTCAACGTTTAAATAATTCGGAGGCATTTTTTGTGGTTAACCCATTTAGGGTTAATGTATTAAAAATATAAAAAAAATAATTTTTATAATAATTTTTATAAAATATTTTTTTATTATATGTTTAACTTATACTTTTAGAATACAAGTTAGCAAAATTTTAAAAATTTTATAAAAAAATGCTTTAATATAAGTTATTGAAAAAAATATTTTTTTATATTTTTAATATATTAAATAATCACAAATTTAAAAAACTTTTATTATTCTTTTTTAAAAATATATCCTTAAAATACAAAATAGCTAAACCCACTAATTTTTTATACAAATACAATTTTTCAGTTTTATTAATTAATTTAATTTCAATATATTATTTATGTAAAATAATTTATAAGTATATCTAATTACATAAAATTATATGAACAAAAATAATTATTTTTTATATTGATAGCATAAATAATTATTTTAAAAAATAAATATAATTTAATAATTATACAAAATATTAAAAGAATAAATATGATTTACTAATTATACAAAATATTTTATACTATCTATATATTAAAATTAATTTTTTTTTAGTAATGTTGTAAGTAATTTTTTATTATAAAATATGTTTTTTAATGTTTTTTTTTTATTAAAAGAGTGCATTCTTAAAGATCATACTTTATAATATTGTTAAGGAAAAAAGATAAAATTTGAAATATCTGTAGTTGTATAATTTTTATTTATTAAAATTGTGATTTTACGTTGTAAATTTTATGTACCAATATTTATATTTATATATTAGTCCCACATTTTTAATAATGAAAGTTGAAAAAAAAATGAAAATCAAACTTTATGTTCACAAAAAGATAATTACAAAAGATACCTCCATCCACACTAATTAGAACGTGGGATTTTCAAAGTTTTTTTTTTTTTAAAATATGAAAATTATTTAGCATAAAGAAAAACTGAAGGGTTCGATTTAATTTTTAAATTTTTTATTTTTTGAAAAGAAGAATTCGAAAGTTCAGATTTAATTTTTAAAATAGAAATTAAAGAATCTAATTTCAATATAAAAAATATCTTAAAATTTGCAAGCTTTTCAATATTAAAAATAAGAATAAATTACTATTTGTATCCATGAAAGATACAAACGTTAACAAATGTATCTATATAAGAATAAAACCATAATTATATTCACAGAAAATAGCTTCTGTATGTCAAGAATATCCTAACGGACCAATTGTGCAACTAACGTCCGCGTACTCTTGGATAAAATAAATGTTGACTACTTTATTGATAACTAACGTAGTCAACATCTATTTATGGGTAACTAACGTATCTAACTTCTATTTTACTCTGAAAAATATGTTGACTACTATTACCAATTGTGTAACTAACGTCCGCGTACTCTTACTTATATATCTTTTATGGGTATAAATGGTAGTTTATTTTTAAACAAATAAATCAAAAGCTTCTATACTAATTGCATATGTAAAACAGAAATGTTTAATAACAAAAAAATTAACTAAAAATAATTAGAATTTACTTTATTTAATATTTATTAATTATTATTAAAATTAATAGTTAATTTTAATAATAATTAATAAATATCAAACAAAATAAGTGTAAATTTTTTTTCTCACTTTAATATTACCGTATATAAAAATACTTTCTTTCCTGATTTTCATCCACTTTCTAAGTTTCCTCCTCTCCTTTTGTTCGTGCAAGTCACCTTCTTGTCCTTTCTTTTTTATTATTATTTTTCCATTTCTCCTTCTTGCATGATACTCTCATTAATTCATGATGTAAAGTAAACTTATTTCTTTTTTACTTGTTTGATTTTTCACTTTTTGTCCGTTTTCTCCTTAATATTTTTCTTCTATTTCTATGACCTTCCGTAGCCAATTTATGGTTTTCCAAATTTGATTAGATTGCATTCTTCTTTTCTAAGGTATACAAGATTTTCATTTCTCTATTTAACAAGATAATTTAACAACATTTTGATTCTAGTGCTGGATTACTAGGTTTTTTTTTATTCTCGGATTTAGGAATGCAAAAAATTGAACATATTACAATTTTTCTTGAAATTTGTTAAATTTGATTATAAATGTGGTTCTTATTTGAAGTTTTATTTGAAGTTTGATTATAATTGTGAGTATGAAGTGTGATTTAAATTCTATGGGTTTTTTTTTTTTTGTGACTAATTCTATGGTTTGATTATAGGTCATTATTTTTCAATTGAGAATTTGTCGTTTGAATTTAAAAATTTTAATTGAAAATAATTTTTTTCCGAGAATTATCTATGTGATCAGGAACATTTTTTTGGTTCTAGTCACTTTTTTTTTTTTACCAAAGATATGAAACTCTCGTAACCTCTTAATTGAGTATGGGGAGACTATGTCATTTGAACTATTACTCATTTGCTAGTCCTAGTCACTTTATTAATGCTAAAAAGCATATTATCATAATTAATGATCAATGAATTAAATTTTAATTTATGCTAATCTAATTTTAAAAATAATTCAAATTCAAATATGATATATAATAAATAAAGATTTAATTATTCTATTGAGTTTCACTAATTTTTTATAATTAAATCACTATATTTTTTTAAATTAGATTCTTACATTATTTTTAATTTTATAATTAAGTTATTTTATATCAAAAATATTAAAATTAACGGAATATTTTTGTCAAAAAATATGTGGTCAAAGATCTAATTAGGTTCTTAATTATAAATATTTTCAATTTACAAAAAATATTTAGTTAACTCTAATATTTTTTATACTAAAAAAAATTAATTATAAAATTAAAGCCAGAGTAAAGACCTAATAATTTTTTATAAAAATTTAATTATAAATTTAATAAAATTATAAGACTATCAAAATAATTAAACTATAAATAAAAATATTTTGCTAATAATACATACGTATCGTAAAAATATAATTTAAAAGTATCACAAACAAAAATATTTTACAAGAATGATTAGAAATATGATTCTTTTATATTTTGAATATGTCAAATGCATAAAAAATAAAAAATATATGATTATATCCTTAAAATATTTGTTTAATATATAAAGTTAGCTAAATTCTAAATAAAATTGGCTTGACCACTAGTATTTAAAGCAAAGGATACACAAACTAACAATGAGCTACATTTTTCATTCCCCATGACCACGAGCTTGCTTCAGATTTGTGACTAAATCTCTAACATGCTCTCTCAAATTAATGTCGTAAAAATTATTTTGGTAATTACTATGGTGTCTAAAAGTATTTGTTTAACTTATTAAAAAGGGTTAAAAATTAATATTTAATTTTAAAAATATAAAAATAAATAATGATTAAATATTTAAAAATAATCATAAAAAATAAGTTAGACAAAAGTTAGACACAAGTTATAGACATCATAAAATTCACAATTATTTTTAAGATTTTAATTGCATTAATTACGTCTTTGAGATTAAAAAAATTGTACTATAATAATTTTTAACCCATTTTTTTTTGTTAATAATACACTAACGTAGTTTAATGATGTAGACCTTTGATAACATGTATCACCTCATAGTTTGGCCACATATAACGGTTTAATGATGTGTTGGTCAGCAATACGTGGCATGCTGCCGTGAATGGTTATGCCACGTGTCACAATATTATTTGTCCACATGTCATCCACCATGCCATTATTACATATGCATCAAACCGATCCCCTTACTTTGCATTAAATAACTCATTTTAGTCCTGAAATTAAGTGATATACACCAAATTAGTCTCTTCATCATCGATTTGTTATCTTTTTTTTTATAAATTTAAAATTTTTAATATCTTTAAATATACTAATTTTAATTTTATCTTTTTACAAGTTATTTAAATACGAGTGCTTTTATAAAATATTTTAAAAATTTTAATTTTAATTATACAATTTTTTAATATTTTATTAGAAGAATTATATGAAATTGATTTTGATTTAGTAAAGAGTGTAAGTTAAGAGTATAATAATATTTTTTAATACAAATTTTTTAATATTTAACACTTTAATAAATATTTTAAGAATACTTGATAAGGCACTTGTTAACTAATATAAATTCATTATTCCCATCCGTTTTAAAAATGTCTGATTCCCTATATAATTGATTTCTCACTAAATTAATAAGATAAATTTATACTGTCGATTATAATAATTTATTTTATCTGTAACTTAGCTAGGCGGCTTTTTCATATATTATACTATTAATTGATATAAGCACTTATTGTAATTATGCCTTGAGTAACATTAAAACATATACAAATAAACACAAGAGGCAATAACAAAATTTTGGATTTGGCTAACATGTACTCTAATGATACAAGTTAAAATTATTAATTAAAAATGTTATTATAAAAAATTGTATAATAAAAATATAATTAAAATTAGTGTATCAAAAAATATTGAAAATTTTAAATTTGCAAGAAAAATGAGAACAAACTGATGAAGAGACTAATTTAGTGCACGAACATTCAATTTCAAATACTAAAATAAGTCATTTGATGCAAATTAAGGGACCAGTTTAGTGTATATGTAATGATACATAGTGGATGACACGTGGACTAAAAACATTGTGACATGTAGCATAATCTGACACATGACAAAATAGCATTGTAACACGTGACATAATTATCTACGTCAGCATATCGCGCTGACCGATATGTCATCATACTGTTATACATGGCCAAACTATAAGGTGACATGTATCACAAAAAATCTATTACATCAGCATTTCGTTAAAGAAAAATTACAATTTTTTCAACTTCAAAAATATAATTAGTGTAATTAAAATTTTAAAAACAATTTTAGTACACAACATCAATTCCATGACCACTTTCGAGATTTAGTCTCAGATTTGTGCATCTTAATCTCAATAAATACCCCATACGGACTAGCAAATTTGTTTTTGTTGAGAAAAAAACATTGTTTTCAATTCATTATAGTAATATTTAACCTAATAAATTATTGTTTTCAAAATCTTATAAACATAAACATTCAAGGAAAAAAATCTAATATGCATCATAAAAGAAGATTGATTTATCACCACAAACATACATTTTAGGAAAGATATAAAAGTAAAAAAAAAGGCATTACACGTATTAATAAATTCTTAAATTCTAATATGCACTGATTTAACTTCTTAAATTCTTTGACCAAAATCATTTTTGACATATTCATGTCAAATGCTAAAATTAATCAAAATACTAAAAATGTAACTTTTCAGTTTTTGAGATTTGAGATGTTAAAAAGAATATTCACCAAAACAAAAGAGACATAATGAATAGTATTTGCTTCTCAAAAAATATATAATTTTAGAGTTTTCATTTCTACAGAATATTCAAATTATAAGATTATACCATAATTATTTTATAATGTGAAAGAAAGTTGTTCAAATCACAGATAGAAGTTTTTGAATGTCAGATAATTTTTTAAGAATGTGTTTGGATAAAGTATTTGGAGAAGGGAATGTATTTTTTAAGAGGATTTTAAATCCTTTAATTTAAAATGCTTTGTTTGGATATTAGTAGAAACATTTTTAACAATTATAATCATTTTTATTGGAGTATTTGTTTGTTTATTTAAATAAATTCAAAAAAATTTCATAAGAAAGAATTCTGATATTGTTTATTAAATTTGGCTAATAAAAAAAAAAGAGAATTTGGAAAATTGATCTTTTTCAGTAAAAAAAACACTTAAGAGAATAAAGTGTGATATTTCACATTTAATTCTCTAAATGGGACCAAAATTAAATAGGAGAGAGAAAGTAATGAAATGTTTGATTAAACACTAGACAATATCCATTTTTTTTCACACTGGAGAGGATCCACTCGCTGAAATAAAAATTACCACATATTATTCTTCTCATATTCTCATGAATTTTTTATTTTAATAAATAAAATAAATATAATATTTATCGAAATAAATATTTTTACGAGAATTTACTGATTTAAATTCCCTTGTCATATCTCGTTTACGAGATGATTTTTCACATATTTTGTTTATAGGGTAAACGAGATATGGCAAGTCAAATTAACACGTATATATCTCGTTCATGTATTTTTTTTTTAAATTTGAAAATAATAAAAAATATTAATAATATCAATAATCTAAATTTTTGGCATGCAATTAGTACATAAAAAAAGTCACCAAAAAAAAAATTAGTACATAAAAAAGTTAATAGAAGAGATTAAAATGGATATGTGTGATCAATTAGTACTCAAAGAGAGATTATTTAATGAAAAACAATAATATTGGTCCTTATGATAATTACGTGAGAATTGAAACAGTTATCTCTCACGTTATCTCCCATTTTCCTATCCACGTGAGAGATAACCGTTTTTTTTTTTTTTTGGTGATTTAAAAGAAAATAAACAAAAACTAAGAAAGAAAAAAAAACAAGAAACTGCTTAAGAAAGGCAGTCCCGCTGAATACTACTCTCAAACTCCTTCCAAGGCAATGGAAGCTCCACTTGGGGAGAAATAGTCCTCATTGCAATCTTTGCCATGATGTCTGCTACTGTATTTGCATCTCTCAAGATCAACCGAAGATCAGCACGCCATTTCCAAGACATGATATCTCGGATTTTTAACACTAAAGGATTAATAAACCCAGAGCAATCTTGTAAATTATTGACAATAGTAAATGCCTCCACACAATCTGTCTCACATATAATGTCTCTTTGTCCCGAGTCCCATGCTAAAAGAAAGCCTCTCCAAATAGCAAACAACTCTCCCTGCAAAATGCTACTACTCTCAATTGTTCCCAGACAGCCTCGTTGCCACCTTCCCTTCCAATCTCTACTAACACAAGCAAAACTAACTCGAGCACCACTGCCAGGATAGCTAGCATCACAATTAATCTTAAAGGTACCCACTGAGGGGGGAATCCAAGAGCCACTAATGGTTGAGGGGATAGATAGTCGTTGCAACTCAAAAATATTTTGGAGCTCCTTTTCTAAGGACAAAGCCATACCAATCACCTTGTCTGTGGTCCAATGCTCGTGAGGATGAAAGATCTCGTTATTTCTCGAACACCAAATCTACCAGAGACCAGAAAAGAATCTAAAAGGGCGCTGTTTGCTATTATATAAGAACCAACTCATCAAATCCACTGGTTGATCGGAGATCCCTAAAGCTTGCCAAACAAGTTGGGCTTTTGGACAATCCCGAATACAATGTAAAACCGATTCTTGACCTGAGAAACATCGTGGACAGCTATCCGTGTGCGAAATGCCCCTCCTAAAACGAAATGCAGCAGTAGGAAGAGCCTCCCGAAGACATAGCCAGGCAAAAAATTTGTGCTTTTCTGGAACATGTTGACGCCAAAGCCAAAGCCAATTACCCCTATCCTCCCAACTAAACATCTTCTTACTGAGCCACAAATAACCACTATGAGCATCATAAACCTTTGAGGCCGCACCAGTCCAACACCAACCGACCTTTGAACCAGCTTGAACATCTGGGTTGTAAGAGTTAATGTTGCTCTGCAGAGATTGATTCAGATGAGAATAGATATTCTCAAGGTTCCACTGTCTAGATGACCAAAGGTCCAAGATCCTGAGATCCGAATCAGAAATGTGAACATAATCCATCTCCTGACATAGTTGCCCCTCTCTTCTCCATTTAGAAAACCAAAAGTTCTGTTCCAAATCCCCAATGCACCAACTAAAACCTTCCTTCAGGATATCCCAAGCTCGACATATACTCTTCCAAACATAAGATCCCCTTCCTCGAGACCGACTAAAACAATTAGCCTTAGAAGAATGGTATTTCTCCGTCAACAGTTGAACCCATAGCTTGTCGGGATGGTGAAAAAGTTGCCAAACTAGTTTTCCAAGAAGAGCAATATTGGCACAAAAAGGATCTCTAATTCCCAGACCTCCAAACTTCTTAGGAGTGACCAACAGTTTCCAGTTAACTAGATTCAGGCCTCTACCATCAACTTGACCCTTCCATAGAAAGTTTCGCATCATGGATTCTATCTTATTAGTTACCCCTTTAGGGAAGAGAGATACTTGCATGCGATAAGTAGGAATCGCAGTCACTACCGAGTTGAGCAAACAGAGTCTGCCTGCCTTATTAAGCAATCTCCCTTTTCAGCTGGCTAGCCTTCCCCGAATCTTGTCCAAAACATCGTTGAAAGTTGCGCGTGTCACCCGAGAGTGATTAAGGTTCACCCCTAAATACTTGCCCAAGTTCTGGACGAATCTGATGGAGGAGACTCCAGTGAAAATCTCTTTTCTTGTCGATGAAACATTCCTGGAGCATAGCGCTTTAGATTTTTCCACATTAACCTTCATCCCAGAGGCTCTGCAGAAATTTTCCAAAGCTACCATTACAGTTTGAACTTGTTGTTTTTCAGCTTTACAGAAAAGAAGCAAATCATCGGCAAACATCAAATGAGAAATTCTTGGACCCCCTCTAGAAACCGCAACTGGCTTCCACAAGCCCTTATCAACTTGCTGATTAATAGAACAGGACAATCTCTCCATACACAACACAAACAGATACGGTGATATTGGATCTCCTTGCCTAAGACCCCTGCTCGGAGTAAAGCTATTTAATCTATCCCCATTCCAGAGGATAGACAGTGAGGAAGCAGTGACACAACGCATAATCAGATTGACTGTCGGAGGAGGAAAGCCAAAACTCACCAGGGTTTGTTTCAGAAATCCCCAATCCACTCTATCGTACGCTTTCTCCAAATCAATCTTAAAGGCCAGGGTGCCTTTCTTTGACTTTGTCTTCTTCATAAAATGGAGAACCTCTTGTGCTACAATGATGTTGTCAGGGGTTCCTCTCCCCGGGATAAACCCTCCTTGAAGGGGCCCAATAATCTATTTGAGATGGGGACGAAGTCTATTGACCAGGACCTTCGTTATAACTTTGTAAACCACATTACAGAGACTAATTGGTCGGAAATCCTTCATGGAAACCGGGTTTTCTACCTTCGGAATAAGAACCACAAGAGTTTCCATCATCCTTGGATCCATATCCAAACCAGAGAACGCATGACGAACCATAGTCCAAACATCAAAACCAACAATCTTCCAGTATTCTTTAAAGAAGAAAGCCTGAAACCCATCAGGGCCCGGCGCCTTAAAAGAATGCATACTGAAAACAGCCGACTTAACTTCTTCCAGAGTAACTGGCGCTGTGAGGCTACAACAGGCTTCATCATTCAGGGAAGGCAGCGGCACATCACCAAGACAACCTAAGTCTACATCCTCCGACTGGCAGAATAGGCATTTATAGAAGGATTCAGCTTCCTTTCTAAGGACATCCGGGTCCGTTTTCCACACCCCATCTTGAAGAAAGAGACCATGAATCTTATTATGCTTTCTCCGCACAAGAGTCTGGACATGAAAGAACTTGGTATTTCTATCCCCAAATTTTACCCACTGCTCTCTGGATTTTTGAAACCATAGAAGTTCCTCCTGCACAAGCGTGTTATTAAATTCCTCAATCAGCTGTTTTTCTTTTTGCCGCATAGACAAATCTTCCATTACTTCAAGTCGCTTTTGAAGGAAATTAATCTGTCTCTCCAATTTGCATTTCCTAACGAAAATGTTGCCGAACACTTTAGAATTAAACTCCAAAGAGTTCTTCTGCACTTCTGAAAGCTTGCCATGCATCTCTCTGTAGCCAGCCTGCCATGACTGGTTCACAATATTTATGTACCCCGGATGAGTTGCCAAAGCTGCAATAAACCGAAAAGGTCTATTCTTTTTCGGTTGGGGACGACCTGTACAGCGTACTAGAGATAACCGTTTCAATTCTCTCTCCACTATCCCATCAATCTCTCTTAATAATTGGCAAACAGTTATTTTTATTTTTTAAATTTAAATTAATCTAATTGGATCATAATTTAAACTAGAATTTTTTATGTACTCTTTTTTATTACTAATTGATCAAACATATTTATTTTTTAAAAAATTAAATTAAATTATAATCCAATTGGATTGATTTAAATTTGAAAAATAAAAATAACTATTTGCCAATTATTAAGAGAGATTGATAAAATAGTAAGAGATAACGTGAGAGATAACCATTGATAATTAATTAAATATTTTTTATAGTATTATTTATTACTCCATAAAATTAAATATTTTTGATAGTTAATGTTTATGTTGGTACATATAAATGACATAATTATTTTAGTGCCTATAAATTTTAGTTTCAAAATAATATCATAAGTAATAAAAGAGCCAAATTTGGATTAATTTAACTCATATAAAAAGATTTAATCTAACTATAGTATAATACTTATGAGATTTATCTTGTCTTTTTTTTTTTCTTTCGGGAAAAAAAATAATTCATGAATGAGGTAAAACCACGTTTATAAATAATATATATAGATATACTACATTTAGATCTAAATAATAAAATTAAATATTCTTGAACTATAAAATGTGAATAATACATGTTTCAATTACTATAATTCGAATGTCATAGTTTTTTCATTTTCAATTAGAAATTTTGGATTTGAATATCACTTTTAATTTTGAAAAAAATAAAAAAATAGGTCATATTTATGTATTATCAAATTTTTAAAAATTTAAATATACAACCTTTTGGATAAATCTTGTCCATTATTTTTTTTAATTAAAATGATAAATTTGTTGGTCCAATTTATGAAATTTATAAATTGTTAAAAATTGTCATCCATACTCTATGCTCTCTTTGGTATTGTCATAATAAGCCTGTTTTTGAGAAGAACAATGCAGTAAATAAAGATAAGATTCATGATTTGGTAGTATAATTAGCTAAAGAGTACAACTCAACATATGAAGAAATACTTTGAGTAAAGAAAAGAATTTGGTGTTTTGCTAAAAAAAATTCATTGAATTTTCCAAATCCTCCTTTCATTGAGCCGAATTTCAATGGCTCTATTACAAAGAAGAATCAGGCGTTTTGCGATGGTATATTAAGAGATCATGAAGATAAATTATTGGCTTGTTACCGTTAGAGTTGGATATACGGGTTATAATTCATGAGTCATGTAACACCCTACCACACAGGGCCTTACGCTTAAGTCGTAAAGCAGAGGTGGCAAGATATTACGACCTCTAAAAGAAAAGGATATGTACATAGATATAGTTGGATGAAATCATATCTAGGAGTCTTGAAGGATAAGCTAATCAAAAACGATAAATAGGAAATCGTGTCACACTCGCATGGATATTTGTAAAACGGACAGAAAAAATCAAAAGGAAGCTGAAAACATATATACATATCAGAGTTCCAAAACTTAGATAGTAAGCTCCAGACTCGACCTGCGAAGCTAAGGCCGGCCAGAGTATATGATTATATATATACAACCCAAAACCATACCTTCGTACGAAATCAAAATATTCGAAGCTATGGAGAAGTTTTCTGACTGAGCTATCGAAAAAAAAAATGTCCAGAATCGTCTATGCCTCCTAAAATTTCTGTTGGCCAAACCCAAGAGATAAAGGAGCTACGTCAATGTCAACTTCCACTAATAAAAAATAGTGCCAACGTGTAGAGAAGGAGGTTACGAATACTCTTACCAGATTAGATTTTTTATTGGAGTTACGGATTGCAAAAAATCGAAGCCGAAAATTCGAAGGGATTTACGTTATTTCTTTTTCTCTTCGTTACGCTATTCTCTCTCTCTTTTTTTTTTCTTTCTTACGATGTTCATATACGTATGACTTATGAAAGCTTATAAGTCGCCTTGGATTTCTTTATTAATATTATATATTTATATGTATGTATATATGCATAATGATAGTGATAATATATATATGTAACTTAATCCAAAATATAAATCAAAGAATATTTATATGTATGTATATATGCATAATAATAGTGATAATATATATATATATATATATATATATATATATATATATATATATATATATAACTTAATCTAAAATATAAACCGCCTTTGATTTCCATCCTTTATAATTAATAATAGTAATGCAATGAATATAATATATATAAACTTATAATACAATTAATACTTACGGCAATTATATACAATGTTTATAATAATAATAATAATAATAATAATAATATGAATTTGATTAAATTTAAATTATTATAAAATTAGTTCAATTACTAATAATAAAAATAATTTTTTTAAAAATAAGGAATTCTAATTTTATAAAATAAATTATAATTTATTTATATTTATATTTTTAAAATTAAGGATCGCTACAAGTCAACTCGTTTAATTCACAATGCCCATCACTTAAATTTGCAATTTTTTTATTTGCAATTTTAATAGGTTTTTAATCTGCACTATTTAATTTATTGGTTAAACAGGTTAGACCCGTGGTTTAATGAACCAATCCATTAATCCGCTTTAAGTTTATATAATATTAAAAAAAATGTATTTATATGGTTAAAAACTAACAACCCATTTAAAATTTATTTTTTTCACCTCAATATTTATTCTTTAACTCTTAATAGATCTAAAATTGACAAAAATATCAATTTATTGTTGTGTATATTATGAAATAAATAAGGAAGAAGTAATAAATAAAAGTATAAATTATTTACTAACACTATTATACTACTATAAAGATAATATATTAATATTATATTAGTAGTATACGAAGAAAGAAAATAAAGAAGTGCTTTATATAAGAAAGAGAGAGAGAGAGGGGAAGTATTTACTTTTATTAGTGCTGTGTGTAAAAGCCTCACCCTTACTCCTCTATTTATGACATGTGCAATATTGCACTTTTTCATATGTTGGAAAACAAGCACCGCTTATACTTTAATGTTTGTACTTCCCAATAGTATTTGGATGGAAGAATATATTACGCTGAGTAGGCATTGAATGGATATATGGACATCCATATCGTAACACTCCCCTTGGATGTCCATTTAAGATTATTGCCTCATTAAAACCTTACTAAAGGAAAATCCAGTGGGAAAAACCTTAGTGAAAGAAAAAGAGTACAATATCCTTTGTGATAGGGACTGCCTCATTAAAAACCTTGTTAAGAAAAATTCAATGGAAAAAAACCCGACCAAGGAAAAAAGAGTACAGTCTCCCCCCCTTGTCGACATCATTTAATATATCGAAATCGGCGCATCCCAATCTGATTTGCCAACTTTTCAAAGGAGGATTTTGGGAGTGACTTTGTAAATAAATCTGCCAGATTGTCACTTGAACGGATCTGTTAGACATCAATTGTCCCTTGATTTTGAAGATCATGAGTGAAAAAGAATTTGGGAGAAATATGCTTTGTTCTATCACCTTTGATATATCCGCCTTTAAGTTGAGCAATGCATGCTGTATTATTTTCAAACAGGACAGTTGGAGCTATCTTATGATCAATCAGTCTACATGATGACAGAATATATTGGATCAAACTCCAGAGCCAAAAACACTTGCGACTTGCTTCATGAATCGCTAGTATTTCGGCATGATTAGAGGATGTTACAGCAATCGTCTGTTTCGTGGACCTCCATGATATAGCTGTTCTACCATATGTAAACAGGTATCCTTTTTGAGATCTCCCTTTATGTAGATCAGACAAGTAGCCAGCATCTGCATAGCCAACTAGTTGTGACTTGGATCCATAGGGATAAAACAATCCCATATCAACCGTCCCATGAAGATATCGAAAGATTTGCTTGATTCCGCTCCAATATCTTCTAGTTAGAGAGGAACTATACCTTGCTAGTAAGTTCACAGCAAATGATATATCGGGTCGTGTATTATTAGCAAGATACATTAGCGCTCCAATGGCACTAAGATATGGTACTTCAGGACCAAGGATATCTTCATTTTCTTCCTTAGGACGGAACTGATCCTTTTTCACATCCAAAGACCTTACGATCATTGGAGTACTTAATGGATGTGACTTATCCATATAAAATCTCTTCAAGATCTTTTCTGTGTATGTTATTTGATGAATAAAGATCCCACTTTTTATATGCTCGATCTGCAGGTTGAGACAAAACTTAGTCTTTTCAAGATCTTTCATCTCAAACTCTTCTTTTAGAGTTTTTATAATTGTTGGAATCTCTTCAGGAGTCCTAATGATATTTAAATCATCAATGTACACAACAATAATAATGAATCCAGATGCAGTTTTTTTTATGAAAACACATGGGCAGATATCATTATTCTTGAATCCGTTTTTGGCCAAATACTCAGTAAGACGATTATACCACATTCGTCCATATTGCTTCAGACCATATAAAGATATTTGCAATTTGACTGAGTATAACCCTTGCGAATATTCATTGGATGGTTTAGATATCTTTAGTCCTTCAAGGACTTTCATATAGATATTCTGATCTAATGAGCCATATAAGTAGGCTGTTACCACATCCATTAAATGCATATGCAGTTTATGATATGCAGATAAACTGACCAAATAACGCAATGTTATCGCATCCACTACAGGAGAATACGTTTCTTCATAATCTATACCAGGCCTTTGTGAAAAACCTTGTGCCACAAGTCGGGCTTTATAGCGCACAACTTCATTTTTCTCATTTTGTTTTCTCACAAATACCCATCGGTATCCAACAGGTTTTACATCTTCTGGTATACGGACTACAGGTCCAAAGACTTCACGTTTTGCAAGTGAGTCTAATTCAGCCTTCATGGCTGCTTCCCATTTTGGCCAATCATTTCTTTGTCGACATTCTTCAACTGATCTTGGCTCAATATCCTTACTTTCATGCATGATATTTAATGCCACATTATATGCAAATATTTCATTGACAATTGTCTTATTTCGGTCCCATTTCTCTCCTGTAAAGACATAATTTATCGAGATCTCGTCATTTTCACAATTTTCAGGTACCTGAACATCTTCTGCCGTTAAAACTATATCAGAATTTTGGACAACTGTAGGTGTCTCTACTATGTCTTTTTCAGCAGGAATAGTATTTACCTCTTTTCTCTTTCGAAGATTTTTGTCTTTGAAACCGACAGGCCTGCCACGCTTCTGGCGTGTATTTGCTTCGGTGGCAATTTGTCCAACTGGGATATCAATTTGAATTGGAGCATTTTCCGCTGGTATATAAGATTTGGTTATCCTCTTTGTATCGGAAAATGCATCAGGCAATTCATTTGATATTCTTTGCAAATGTATAATTTTTTGAACTTCTAGTTCACATTTCCCTGATCGAGGATCTAAATGCATAAACGATAATGCATTCCAATTAAGTTCCTTTTCAGGAAGCTTATTCTCTCCCCCTAATGTTGGAAATTTTGATTCATCAAAATGACAATCCACAAACCGGACTTTAAATACATCTCCAGTTTGTATTTTAAGATACCTCACAATAGAGGGAGAATCATATCCAACATATATCCCCAATTTTCTTTGGGGTCTCATTTTGGTGCAATTAGGTGGTGCAATGGAAACATATATCGCACACCCAAATATTCTTAAATGGGAGACATTTGGCTACTGGCCAAAAGCTAATTGCATAGGAGAGAACTGATGGTAACTCGTTGGCCTCAATTGAATAAGTGCTGCGGCATGTAAAATAGCATGCCCCAAACCAAAGTTGGGAGATTTGTTCTCATAAGTAAGGGTCTAGCAATTAATTGGAGGTGCTTAATAAGTG
Source organism: Arachis ipaensis (assembly GCF_059453495.1). NCBI lineage: Eukaryota > Viridiplantae > Streptophyta > Magnoliopsida > Fabales > Fabaceae > Arachis > Arachis ipaensis. The sequence continues at coordinate 11,343,661 of NC_142438.1, forward strand.
ATTCTGCTAACCATTTTGTGTGTGAACATAACCTACTGGATGTTCAACACTTATTCCATTAGCCATAGAATAAGCATCAAAAGCTTAGAAAGTAAATTCACCAGCATTATCAAGACGAATTACTTTGATTGAATTTTCTGGAAATTGTGCTTTTAATCGAATAATTTGAGCTAGTAATCTCGCAAACGCCAGGTTGCGAGAAGATAATAAGCACACATGTGACCATCTCGAAGATGTGTCTATCAGGACCATAAAATATCTAAAAGATCCACATGGTGGATGAATGGGTCCACATATATCACCTTGAATCTTTTCTAGGAATTCAGGGGATTCAAATCCAATCTTTACTGGTGATGGCCTTAAAATTAATTTCCATTGAGAACATGCTGCACAACAAAATTCACTAGTTTTAAGAATCTTCTGGTTCTTTAGTGAATGTCCATGAGAGTTTTCAATAATTCTCCTCATCATGGTTGTTCCCGGATGACCCAATCTATCATGCCAAGTTATGAATTAATTTGGGCTAGTAAACTTCTGGTTTATAATGGCATGTGATTCAATTGCACTAATCTTAGTATAATACAACCCAGATGAAAGTGAGGGTAATTTTTCTAATATAACTTTCTTACTTGAATCATGAGTTATGATACATAAATACTCATGATTTCCCTCATTCATTGTCTCAACATGATATCCATTTCGGCGAATATCTTTGAAACTCAACAAGTTTCTTAGGGACTTGGTAGATAATAGTGCATTATTTATTATAAATTTTGTTCCTCCAGGAAACAAAATTATAACTCTTCCGGAACCTTCTATCACATTGCCTGAGCCAATAATAGTATTAACATATTTCTCTTTTGGCACAAGATGGGTAAAATATATATCACTTTTGAGAATGGTGTGCGAACTTGCACTATCCGCAAGGCATACATCTTCATTACATATCCTTGCCATTCTCTTCAAAGACAAATAATAATAACATGAGTAATATGCATAGTTAAATTGAATACTTAATCGGAATTATTTTTCTAAGAAATTCTGTAGATAAAAATAATGTCATATACTAAAATTTCATTTTAAAACATGACACATTTAATGATTTCAAAATTTATAAACATTAATATTTCATTATTTATATACATCATATTTGAAACTTAAATACATAGAAAATAAAACTTAACAATAAGTTCTTTACATTATTTATTTACATGGATACTTAACAATTTCACATATTAAACTATTCCATCATTGATCAAATGACCAATATTTCCTTCAGGATCCTCAAAGAAATCAGATACATCATAATGAGTGGTAGAATTTTCAGCATCATTTGAAACAAAATTTATTTCCTTTCCTTTGTCATCCTTTTTCAAAGATGCCTGATAAAGATCAACTAGGTGCCTTGGGGTACGACAGCTACGTGACCAATGGCCCTTTTCACCACAACGGAAACACTTATCATCTGTTGATTTACTCTACCCGATATTTCTTTCTTTATCCCACTTCTGGTGAGATCCTCTCTTTTGAATATAATTCCTTTTCCTTCCATAATTTTTCTTGTTATTAAAACCTTGCCATTTACCTCTTCTGGGGTAATTTGCCGCATTTACTTCAGGAAATGGGGCGGTGCCAGCTGAGCGCGCTTCATGATTCTTTAAAAGTAACTCATTGTTGCGTTTAGCAACAAGAAGACAAGAAATTAACTCAGAATATTTTTTAAACCCTTTTTCTCGATACTGCTGCTGCAGGAGCACATTCGAGGCATGGAAGGTTGAGAAAGTTTTCTCTAACATATCATGATCAGTTATTTTTTTCCCACATAATTTTATCCATGAGGTGATTCGAAACATTGCAGAATTATATTCATTTATGAATTTAAAATCATGCAGACGCAAGTGCGTCCACTCATATCGGGTTTGAGGAAGTATCACCGTTTTTTTATGATTATACCTTTCTTCAAGGTCTTTCCAAAGATCCGCAGGATCTTTTAATGTGAGATATTTATTTTTCAATCATTCGTCAAGATGACGACGAAGAAAAATCATGGCTTTGGCTTTATCCTTCTGGGATGCATTATTTTCAGCCTTAATGGTATCTCCAAGATCCATTGAATCAAGATGAATTTCAGCATCTAGTATCCATGATAAATAATTGTTTCCAGATATATCAAGAGCATTGAATTCAAGATGAGAGAGTTTCGACATAATGAAAATTTGTTACCTGAGTCTTCCTAAAAATTTGATCAGAGTCTCGTACTGATAACGTATTGTGAAATAAATAAGGAAGAAGTAATAAATAAAAGTATAAATTATTTACTAACACTATTATACTACTATAAAGATAATATATTAATATTATATTAGTAGTATACGAAGAAAGAAAATAAAGAAGTGCTTTATATAAGAAAGAGAGAGAGAGGAAGTATTTGCTTTTATTAGTGTTGTGTGTAAAAGCCTCAGCCTTACTCCTCTATTTATACATGTGTAATATTACGCTTTTTCATATGTTGAAAAACAAGCACCGCTTATACTTTAATTTTTGTACTTCCCAATAGTATTTGGATGGAAGAATATATTATGTTGAGTAGGCATTGAATGGATACATGGACATCCATATCGTAACATTGTAGGATTTGTGCCTTTTTCTATGGCTTATTCCCTTGACAGTTTTTAGTCATAACTCATAAATTTAATAATAACAATGCAAAAGAAAAAAATTTATTGGCCCGCAAAATCGCCGACCAACGCAGTGCAGATACGAGCCTCTCTTAAAGCATCCCATATATATTACGAGTTAGATCAACTCGTTCCGTTAATATCTAACCCATTGTAGTTTGGGATAAACGGACCGGGTTAGTCCGTACGCCCACCTCTAATTACATTGCGAATCTAGGTAGCTGTACAGTGACTCTAGTATAGCTCTAGAGTATTTTGTTGGGTTTGGACTTGATCCTAAATCTTGGATATATAAATATTGAGGAGTGTTAGGGCTAGTAGTTTTTGTGATTTATAGTCATCAATAGTATTTTTAATTGTGTAAAATTACATTTAATGATGTGAAATTACTCACTTTTTTTGCTGATTAAGTACTTGTCAGATTTTAATAAAAATGCTGACCCCTGAACTTTCTCTTAAATATTTATATAAAAGTGAATTTTAAAATAGCAATCAATTTCTATCTTTTAAAAATCATTGAGTTGCACTCTATAAGAATTTTAGTTGTGTCTATTAGAGAACGTTGTAATAGACTAAATAATTAGAACATCCGTTATTTTGAGAAAGGAATACTTGTATAAATAAATTGGCATAACAAGGACATAAATTTCAGTTAGGATATATATATTTTTTAATTTCTGTGTATGTTTAACTTTTCATGTAAATTTTATTAAAATTGTATTTTTTAAAACAATTTTTGTCTGAACTTTATGTTCGGTTGTCTATAAAAAAACATGTGAGGTTATATATACATGCTAAATTCTAATAAAAGATAAAAAATAAAAGTTTTTTATTTCTATAAATTAAAAAATAGTTATGTCAATGAGTTATAATTTAAATGATATAATTTTTTTATACTTATTTAAAAATTACGAGTTCGAGTCTCCTTATCTTTAATAAAAAAAAAAAAAGTAGTTACAGTAGGATAGGTAGGTCTTTGTAAAATTTTGTAATAATATACAGGTCCTTAAGGAAGATAAAGGCCAAGTAACATCCTTGAGATAAAGGCCAAGTAACATCCTTGAAAAAAATGCTAAGTAGATTACCGAATAATTAAAATACTAGACTAGACTTATAGGTTATAGGATAATTGAAATGTTGGATATGATTTATCATTTTGTCGGACCTAAAAATTTACCATTGCAGTTGTTTAGCGATTTATGTGTATTTTTTTCCTTCAAGAAACTAGGCGAGTGAAACTAAATTACAAACTAACAAAATAAGTACTTTGTAATGTTGTTAATTTATTTCGGTGATATTATTCGCATAGTTATCAAAATCGAATTGACAATCGATCTGATTTAATTATTGGATTATTGGATTACTAGTTCAATTTGTGGATCATAAATTAAATCGATTGACTCAGTCATAATTAAATAATTATATAAAATTTAATTTTTATATTAAATTAATTTATTTTATAATTCATTAATTAATTAGCATCTATTATATTATTTAAATATATGTTACAAAATATTAATATTAATAGATATTATATAATTATCAATAACAAAAATATGTTATGATTAATAAAAAATTTTTGTTTTTTTTAATTTATAGATATTTAACAAACTTTATTTTTTATTTTAATAATTAAAAAATAATTAATTTAAAAAAGAGTAAATATAAAATAAAAAATAAATTAAATTAATATAAACACTAGTTATTAGAATAAAAAGATAAAAAATATCTTAAATTTACATGACTAAAAGAATTAATACATAAGTTATTAATTAGGATATGTCTAATAGTTAATAATATATTTATAAAAAGGCACAATATAACAAAAAGAGCAAACTTGGTTTAACGATTGCAAGCTCCTTTATAACTTGAAGGACTCAAGTTCCGAACCCAGCCCTAGCGCCTAGCATATCCTCCAATTTATTGAAATTTGAGTGATGCACGTGCTTATGTCAGCGGGTTAACCGGTCCAGTTTGATCTTTGATTTAAGCCGAATTTGACCGAAATTTTTTAGTTTGACCATTTTGTTTGCTTGTCCGGTTAAAATGTTAATTCAGACTGATTTAAGGTTCGGTTCATCGGTTTTTTAGTTTTTATTAAACACATAATTATATATATAATATTAAAAGTATAGATTAAATACATATAAGATATGTATATTAATAATTTTAAAAGTATATATATAAGATATATGTATATATATTGTTCCTGCCAAGAGCTCGAGCCGAGGTTGAGGTCGGTAGTGGCTTCAAGAGGTTTGTTCGACTGTTCTTGCTGAGGATCGTGCCACCTATGCAAGCCTCGTTCGAGCAGTGTAGAGTACCTGCAAAAAGAACTCCGATGCTTAAGTTAGTCTCTGAGCAGGAAAGATACTCTATAAACGATTACTGTGTGTAGTCAGTAGTGGATGTGATGCCTTTGGCCATCTTTATAGCGCTATTTATGGTTGGAGAGAGCTGTTTGTTGGTCCGAGATTCTTGGCCTCATATCCGAGCTGGAAGTCGGTTATCTCTCCTGGGATAAGTAACGTGGTTTTGACCTGGTATATTGCATTCTGTTTTGTTAGACAAGGTCTTCGTGAAGCATAACGTCGGGCCGGTTTTTTAGGTATGGATCACAGCCCCCAAGCTGGACTTGCTATGGTCGGGAGCAAGTTGAGCTTTTGTTGATGTTTTGCCCTACGTTATGTTTTGTATGACCTATGTCCGAGCCCCCAAGCTCGACCTGGTCTCGACCCTGTCTGGCGTTAGTTGTGCAAAATAGATAAAGCAATTATAACGAAGAGTATAAAATAAAACAAAACAAAAATAAAGATTTAAAGGAAATTTGGAAAATGGAAAGCGAAGGGTTGCATTTATTGAGGCCTTGGTCTCGAAGGAACATTTAAGGGTAGCCTGTTAGTGGGTCCTCGGATCAAAGCAATCGTGGCTATTGGTGTTGCTGGTCATATCAACAATTTTTTTATCCAACGGTTGGGGATTGTTTGTGGGTTAAAACATGTGATAGTGTTTATTGTATTGAAAAACTCTATTGGGACTTTTGTGTTTTTTCCACTGTACTTCTTGTGAAAAGAAGATGGCATCTAGAGGTTAGTGTTTTTTGCTTTCAGTCTTCTTTCTCTTCTGTTGTATGTCAAAATGAAAAAAACCAGAGGATAAGGTGGTTGAGGTAAAAGTTGATCTTTATGAATGGGTTCACGCTGATGTTAAGTGTTGTGCGTCTCTTTATCAAAACCCGAAAATGCTTGCTTCGCTTAATGCTTCGGACTGGGTTTGTAAGAATGCTGGTTGCGGTATTGAGCTGATTGCTTGTAACGGGGAAGAGAGGGTTTGTGAAAAAAAGAGGGGATTGGGCATATTTTTATGTTTATACTTGTCTATTTTCTGAATTGAACTTAAAGCTTCCTTTTACCAACTTCGAATGCATGGTGTTGACTCAGTTGAACTGTGCTCCATCTCAGCTGCATCCTAATTCCTGGGCTTTTCTTCGTGGTTTTGAGGTTCTGATGTTGTTTTTAAATCACGTTCCCTCTTTGAACTTGTTCTTTTCTCTTTTCCAGTCCAAAGGAGTTCGTGGAGGTCTCTGGGTAAATTTGAGTAGCTACCCAGGGCACGCTTTGTTCTCCTTGTTTAAATCTTCTTTCAAGAGTTTTAAAGAAATGTTTGTAAAAATATGTTCTTCCGAGACCGAGTATCCCTTTTTTCTTGATGATGAACTGGGTGAGATGTTTCCTCTTTATTGGTGTCCTGAGCCCATACAAGTTCTTAATGCCTTTGAGATGTCAGAGGAGGATGATTTGGTTCTGGAATATCTGATTAGTGTGTTTTCTTCTGGGAAGTTACTGTCCATTGCCGAACTTCTTAGGTTTGAGACGGATTCTGATATGTTGAGTGAATATATTGGTGAGTGTTTTTGTTGGATCTGTCCTGTGTTGATTATTCGTATATTGTGCTGATGATGCTTTCTATTTTTTTGTTGTTTAGGTGGAAGGGTTCCGAGCTTGTCATTGGTGAAGATGAGATCGTTTTTGGAGAAGAAGAGGGAAGGAAAGGATGCTTCTGCGAGTAAGGTTTTGAAAGAAGATATTGATGTTGCTCAGTCGAGTGCTCATCCTCGTGGGGAGAAGAGAAAGAGTCCTGAGCCGGAAGGTTCGCTGGAAATCCTTTCTGGTTTCGATGTTGCTGCCGGCTCTGGAGTCAGGAGTGGTGTTAGAAAATAGATGCCCCTGCACGGCTTTGCACCCGGGGGTTCCTCGGAGTCTGTTTTTAGTGATCGGTTCCCCTTTTCTACTCTGTCGGATAAGGTCGGCCATAATGCTCATGACATTCAGCTGTTGAAAGATGTTGGTAAAGAGGTTGTCGGACAATATATGTAGGTCTGTTTATGGTCAGTTTTTGTTTGTTTGTTTTCCTTGTAACCTCTTGGTGTTTTGATGATAATGTTTTGTGACAGGTTATTGCTACTAGGTTGTTTTGTGTTGGTCGTAGTGCTGAGCTCTTGGGTGCTCAGGAAAGGAAAGATGCTGAGAAGATTAAGCTTCTTGAAAAATCGCTTTTTGAGAGAGATGAAGTGATCATTGATTTGACTAAGAAAATGAAAGATTTGGAAAATGGTATTGGGAGTTTACAGGGCCATATCCGCTCCTTGCAGGAGTAGTCAAAAGAGTCAGACTTGGAGAAAGGCAGGTTGACTACTCAGATTCAGGAGCTGGAAGATGGAGGCATTGAAATGTTTACTGCTGGGTTCGACCGTGCTGTGAGTCAAGTGTCTGTCTTTGCTCCTGACTTTGATGTCAGTCGCTTTGACGTTACGAAGATAGTGGTTGGCGGGACTTTAGTCGATGATGAACCTGGGGATGAAGCCCAGGGTGAAAATGCACATGTAAATGATAAGTGATTGTTAGTTTTATCGTTTTGGACTTGTTAGAGCTTTTGAATTGCTCGTTTTATATTTTGACTATGGGAATGTGTAAGACTCTGTATGCAACATATGTTTCTGTTTAATATGAATGCGTGTTTGTTTTGTGTAGTATGTTTGAATAACGTCTAGTAGACTTGTTTGTTTGATTTTTTTGAAGTAGTTGGCCTCGTTAAAACCACCCCAAGTAAAACCCTTGGCATGGGAAAAAACCTCGGTGGTAGGAAAAAGAGTACCTCCCATTCTTCAAAAAGATTACAAATGTTTAAGTATGATACAATCGTAACGAAGTAATATTCCAAGTGTTCGGTAGATCATCTCCTTCTAGGGTTTGTAACGAATATGCACCTCGGCCATGAACCCGTGTAACCCGGAAGGGGCCCTCCCAGTTGGCGGCGAGCTTACCCTCTCCTGGTGGTTTTCGAACATCTTCTAAGCGTCGGAGAATGAGGTCTCCTTGCTTTAACATATGAGGTTTGACCTTTGTGTCGTATTTGCGCTGGATCATGAGCTGGATCGCTTCGTGTCTTATCCTTGATTCTTCTCATACTTCGTCCAGTGTGTCCAAATCGACTTTCCTGGTTTGGTTGTTTGTGTCTTCATCAAGATGGTTTGTTCTGATTGATCATTGTGATATTTCGACCGGGATCATAGCGTCGGATTCGAACACTAACCTGAAAGGTGTTTTCATAGTTGAACTTTGTGGGGTTGTGTTGTAATCCTAGAGGATTTCTGGTATCAGTTCTGCCCACTGTCCTTTGGTGAGTGTCAATTTTTTCCTCAAGGCCTACAAAATAACTTTATTAGCAGCTTCGGCGAGCCCATTGGATTACGGGTGCTCAACCGAGGAAAAATGGTGTTTTATATTTAAATTTTGCAGAAAAGATGCAATTTTTTTATCAGTGAATTGTCTATCGTTGTCAGTGATAATGTCCATGGGTAGTCCATACTGACATATGATAAATTTCCAAATGAAACCTTTTACCTTGTCCGATATTATTTTGGCTAGGGGTTGGGCCTTTATCCGTTTTGTAAAATAGTCGATCACTACCATTAGAAATTTCACCGGTCCCTTGTCGAGCCCCCATCTATGGAACGGCCACCCGATCTCTGTGGTATGTAAAGTTTCGGCTGGGTTGTGGATAATTGGTGAGCACCTTTGGCAGTTGTCACATTTTCGGACCTTCTCGAGGCAGTCTTTTCTCAGCGTCGGCCAATAGTACCCTGCTCTTAATATTTTTGTTGCGAGGCTTCGGCCTCCAATATGTGTACTACAGATTTCTTCGTGTGTTTCTTCCATTGCGTGGTTGGCTTCTTCTTCTCCTAGACATTTGAGCAAAGGTCGGGAGAATCCTCTTCTGTAAAGGTCGTCTCCTATGATGGTGAAAAAGCTTGCTCTCCTCTGAAAGAGTCTCGGGCTTTTTTCCTTCTCTGGCATTTTTCCATGTTTTAAGAATTCGATGTAGGGTGTTCTCCAATCCTGTTCCTGCGACATGCTCATAGCAATATTGTTGCATATGCTAGGTTGTTCCAATGTTATGTGTGACAAGTTCGGTGGTATTCCTACATTCCTAGATGTGGCTAGTTTAGATAATACATCGGCTCAATTATTGTCATTTCTATTTATATGCATTATTTCAAAGTGTTTGAAATGCTGTGCTAAATATTTTACCTGTGCGTAATATTGTTCTAAGGAAGGTTCTCGTACCTGGAACACGTCGTTTACCTGCTGAACTACTAAAAGGGAGTCGCAGTAGACCTTTATATTTTGTATTCCGCACTCTTTTGCTAGGCACATTCCAGCTAGGAGTGCTTCGTATTCGGATTGGTTGTTGCTAACTGAAAACATGTACTTTATTGACTGCTCGGTGGAGATCCCATCTTTATCTCTGAGGACTATACCTGTTCCTCCGCCGTTCACATACAGCTCCCATTCTGGGTGTATGTCTTCGTCTGATGTTAGTTCTGCTACGAAATCAGCCAATGCTTGTGATTTTAATGAGCTCCGAGCTTGATATTCCACATCATATTCTGACAGCTCGATAGACCATTTGGTTAGTCTTCCTGCGAGGTTGGGTTTTGTCAGTACCTGCCTTAGTGGTTGGTTTGTCCGTACTATGATATTGTCGCTTTGGAAATAGTGCATGAGTCGTCTCGCTGTGATTACTAGGGTGTATGCCAGCTTTTCGATGGTTGGATATCGCATTTTTGCGTTTTGCAGAATCTTGCTAACGAAGTATACTAGATTTTGTTGCCGACCTGTTTCTGTTACAATCACAGATGAAATTGAATTAGCAGATATTGAAAGATATAGATATAAAGGTTTACCAGGTTTTGGTTTTGCCAGTATGGGAGGAGATGAAAGTATTTGTTTGAATTCAGCAAAAGCGTTTTCGCATTTCTCTGTCCATTCGAACTTCTTTGATTTTCGTAGTATGTTGAAGAAATGGTCCGATCTTGCTGCCATCGTTGGTAAGAATCTTGAGAGGGCGGCTAGTCTTCCTGTAAGTTGTTGTATCTCTTTGATTGTTGATGGCGATTTCATGTCCAAGATTGCCTTACACTTGTCAGGGTTCGCTTCTATGCCTCTGTGTGTTAACATAAACCCTAGGAATTTACCTCCTTGAACTCCAAATGCACATTTTTCTGGATTGAGCCGCATATTGTATTTCCGCAGTTGATTGAACACTTCTTTTAGGTCTCCAAGGTGTTCCTCTTCAGTGTTTGACTTGACCACCATGTCATCCACGTATACCTCCATGTTCCTTCCGATTTGTTTCTGGAAAACTTTGTCCATTAAACGCTGGTAGGTAGTGCCTGCGTTTTTGAGGCCAAATGGCATGACCTTGTAGCAAAAGTTCCCCTGGTCAGTTATGAAGGCTGTTTTTTCTTCGTCGGTGGGGTGCATGAGTATTTGATTATAGCCTAAATACGCGTCCATGAAGCTTAGTATTTGATAGCCGGAGGTGTTGTCTATGAGCTTATCAATGCTCGGCAAGGGATAAGAGTCTTTTGGGCATGCTCGGTTCAAGTCTGTGAAGTCCACACACATTTGCCATTTTCCCGAGTTCTTTTTTACCTTAACCACATTCGGCAGCCATGATGTGAATTGTATTTCCCGGATAAACCCGCACTTATCAGTTTTTGTGTTTCCTTTGTTGCTGCTTCTGTCCTTTCCTTTCCGAGCTGCCTTCTCTTCTGTTCTATTGGTCGGGCTTTAGGGTAGAGGGCCAGTTTATGACATATGACTTTCGGGTCTATCTCTGGCATGTCGGCCGGGGTCCAAGCGAACAGATCGGCATTTGTTTGGAGTAGATCTGTCATCTGCTGTTTGTATCATGCAGGTAGAGTAGAACCGATGTTAGTGCATTGGTTCTTGTCTTCTATCAGGCTTACCTTGTGCAGATAATAGGCTGGTGTTAGTCTTTGTTCATGATGGATCCGAGGATCTAATTCAGCGAGGTCTGGTATATCGCTGGCGTTGTACACTGAGTTTATCTTCCTTGTTGGTGCCTGCTGTACTTTGAGACCTGCGTTGTAGCACTCTTGCTTCTTTTTTGTCTGAGTGGATTGTTGCCATGGCTCCTTTTTCTGAACAAAACTTAACACACAAGTGAATAGTGGAGACTATGGCTCCAAAAGCGTTTAAAGATGGTCTTCCTAGAATGATATTATAGGGACTAAAACAGTCAACAATTAAATATTGAAGGTCTAAAGATTTTGAGTGAGGAGGTTCCCCTAAGGTCGTCCTCACCCATACATAACCTGTCACGGGGATTCTTTCCCCTGAGAATCTGACTAGCTCACTGAAGGATGGTTGTAACACTTTTTCGTTCAGTTGCATTTTCTTGAAGGTTGATAGAAACATGACGTCGGCGCTGCTTCGTTGGTCTAACAAGACTTTCCGAATTAGGAGGTCCCCTGTTGTTACCGATGACGACGGGGTCGTCGAGGTTAGGAGCTTTAGTGTCAAAGTCTTTGCTTGTGAACGTTATGTCCGGGATTCTTGGTGTAGGTACGTCAGAGGGCGTCTCGTCTTTTACTGCTAACATAATTCGGTAACTTCTTTTTTTGGCCGAGCTTGTTTCTCCACCACATGTGAAACCTCCTGAAATATAATTGATGACTTTCTTTGGTGGTTGACTATTCTGCCATTGAGATTTTTCGCCGTTTGTCTTCGGGTGTTCTACCTCGCTCGAGGTTGATGGATCTTTGTGAACTTGTCTGCCGATGTATTTGTCCAGTAATCCTTGTCTTGCCAGCCTTTCCAATGTGTCTTTAGCCACCACACATTCATCCATGGTGTGGCCAAACTTTTGGTGAAAGGTGCAGTATTTTGTTTTGTCAACATACCTTTGATTTTGGTACGTACCTGCTCTACTTGGCGGCTTTATTAGCTTGTTGTGGAGGATTTATTTGATTATGTCCTCCCTCTTGGTATTGAACTTGGTGTATGAGTCGTACTTCGGTCACAGTTTGAAGGATTTTTTAGGATCTCTGCTTTGGGATCTGTAGGGTCTGTCCTCTTCCTTCCTGAACGATGGTCTTTCACTTCTTCGAGTCTCACGCAACTCCTCTATCTCGATTTGATCGGTTGCTTTATCTCGGAACTCCTCCAATGTTTTCGGTTTTGCCACGGCAATGGCTTCCTGGAACTTCTCAGGTCGGAGGCCGCTCTTGATGGCATGCAATTGCACTTTCGGGTTAAGATCGGGGATCTCCATGGCTGCTGTCGTGAAACATGTCATCTAGTCCTTCAAGCTTTTGTGCTGCCCTTGCTTGATTGTGCTGAGGTAGTCTGAGTCTCTTACGTAAATCTTGGACGCTGCAAAATGATTGATGAACATCTTGGTGAACTCATCAAAGCTAGTTATGGACCCTGCAGGCAAATTAGAAAACCATAATAAGGCAGCTCCGTCTAAAAAAGTTGGAAAAGATCGGCATAACATGGGATCGGAGTCACTGTTGAAGAACATCATGGATTCAAATTTTGTGACATGGACTTTAGGATCTCCGATCCCCTTATACGGTGTTAGGGTCATAGGGAGCGTAAAATTCTTAGGCATTTTGAAGCTCATTATTTCTTCGGAAAACGGGTTGGTCCGTCGCCTTCCGTTTTTTGGGGGGTGTTTCCCCTGTCTTTGCGTTGGACTCTGATTGATGTTCTTCATACTAATCAGCGTTTATTTTTTTACTGTCGACCTTCCGATCTCCGTTGTTTTGCAGTGCTGCCAATAGCTCGGCCATCCGCTGGTTTTCTGCTAGGAGGGCCGCATTAGCGGTTATGAGGTCAGCGTTAGTTTGAGAGTGATGATGAGTTTCCGAGTGATCAGTTATGCTGCTCTTCCTGCAAAGAAAAAAGAGAGTGCACAGGGCGAACAGAGATAGTTAAAAATTAGGAATATGGGGTGCTGTGAAGATGAACTCTTCAGCCCTACGGTGGGCGCCAAATGTTCCTGCCAAGAGCCCGAGCCGAGGTTGAGGTCGGTAGTGGCTTCAAGAGGTTTGTTCGACTGTTCTTGCTGAGGATCGCGCCACCTATGCAAGCCTCGTCCGAGCAGTGCGGAGTACCTGCAAAAAGGACTCTGATGCTTAAGTTAGTCTCTGAGTAGGAAAGATACTCTATAAACAATTACTGTGTGTAGTCAGTAGTGGATGTGATGCATTTGGCCATCTTCATAGCGCTATTTATGGTTGGAGAGAGCTGTTTGTTGGTCCGAGATTCCTGGCCTCGTATCCGGACTGGAAGTCGGTTATCTCTCCTGGGATAAGTAACGTGGTTTTGACCTGGTATATTGCATTCAATTTTGTTAGACGAAGTCTTCGTGAAGCATAACGTGAATTTTTATTTTTGTATATTGGATTATGAGTGGTGAAGTCTTTAAAAATGATCTAAATTAGGTGTTAAACATTGTTGTGGGTATTTACAAAACGTCAGTGACGTTTTCTCTTTAAATAATTAAAATAATTTTTTTTACAAAACGTCAATGACGTTTTCTCATTTTATAACTAAAATAATTTTTTTTACAAAACGTCAGTGACGTTTTATTTTTTTATAATTAAAAAATATTTTTTTTTATAAAACATCGGTGACGTTTTGTCTTTTTATATTTAAAAAAATATTTTTTTTACAAAACGTCAGTGACGTTTTGTACTATTATCATAGCAGTGTAAAATATCAAAATGAACAAATATTATCGTATTTCACATTAAAATTATCCATATCTAAAAATTTTAACCGCATAACGTCGGCCGGTTTTTTAGATATAAATCATATATAATTGACTCAGTTCACAAACTTATAAACTTTGAATTTAACTCATTTCATTTATAAACTCAATTTTAAGTTTAAACTTAGTTCATCAATTCACAATTTTAATTTATCAAATTATTAACAAATTAAATTCAAACTGACTTATAAATTGGTTTAACTCACTTCTAACCTTATATATAACAAACGGACTTAGTTAAACTTGATTTGAAAATCGCTTGAGAGTCTAACTTTATTAAATTTAAGGGAAGTTCTACTGTAATGACACCAAAATGCCAGGTGATGACATCGATGTGGACACTTCTTACCACCGACACGTGTCTAGGAAGCATGTTATGTCTGCGTCAGTCTTACTGTTCCCTGCAGAGTGGGGCAGCGTTTACGGAAGATTATAGCAGCGGATTAAGCATGTTAATGATTTGTTAATGAAATGATAAAATCAGCCCAAATCGTTGTTTTTGTGGGGGCTGCTCCGTGGCTTTTTTTTCTGTGTGGGTTGTAAGAGTTGTAAGGTGGGTTAGGTCATTTATTTTTTGTCCAATTGAATCAGGAACTTCGAGAGAGTTAGCTTTGATCGAAAAATGGACAATAAAGTGAACACTCGTTGTGTGACAAAAATTGTAGGTTATAAAGACCAAGTATTGGAGGTAAATCATTTTTATGAAATGATAACAGTTAATTAGTTGTTATATTCTTATTGGATATTAATCATCTATATATCCCAATTTCTATAGTTATTTTTTTGGTGTCTTCCCAATTTCTATATAAGTAAATGGAAGTAACGTATTACTACTTTTTTTTTTTAAATTGAAATGCACTTAAATTCCAATAGGACAAACTGATTAACTTGTTCTTAAAAAAAATAAACAAATCGTAGCGACTGAAAATGGTTTGAAAATAAATGGAAATGTTTTGGAGTCTCTGGCTCTCTGCGATTGAAGCTTTTTTTAACCTGCATCTTAAGCCAACCACTGCAATGCGATTTAGAAACATAATAAAAATAGTAAAATTTTTATCTATTTTATAAGAATTAAAAAATAAAATACAAACTCCTCCATGATATGAGAGGAAAATAAATTTTCTTATTTTTTCCTCAATTACTATTATAAATATAATGTTTTATCACTTAACATTTTTATTCTTTTATTCCTAATTAAAAAATATACGACGGAAAATTATAAAAGTTGCTAAAATATTTTTAGTAATAAAAATAGAAATTTAACTAATATTAATTTAAATATAGAAAAAAAAGTAGACTTTGATCATTTAATATTTTTAAATTAAATTTTTATAGTGGTTTCTAAAATTCACGATTTTTATTATTTTAATTTTTTAAATTTTAAATTTATTATAATAGTTCTCAAGATTTAACCTGGATCTTTTTTAGTGTTGAGTCAACGAACAGAATGTTGAGTTAGTTCTGATTTGTCATGCTAGACACAATGCTAAATGATATTTGTTCATTTTGACATTCAAGCAAGACAAAAACAATATAGTTTTAGAAAATGAGAGATGATAAAATGATTTGCACATTATATAAACTTTTTTTTGTCTTTTCATTATTTTATATCTAAAGTAATAATTCAGAACTAGTTCAGCATTTTATTGGTAAATTTAGTTCTAAAAAAAATCTAAATCTAATATTTTCCAAAACTAAATTTAAAAATTAATATAATGAACTTTAAATTTAATAAACTAAAATACAAATTTAGTGGCATTTCTAATTTTTCAGAAATCAAAATAGTGACTAGTGAGAGAAAGAAGAGCTAAGATGATATCCAATTGGGATGAAATGTGGGACCAGCTACTTCTAAGCACCAATCACTCTTTTTCTATCTGCTTTTATATCATATCATTGCTTTCATGCATTGCATCACTTCACATTCTCTCTCTGACATGGAGACAATTCTTTCATCATCAGCGTTGGCGCTTCCATGTCTCAAAACATCTAAATGCCGCCGCACCGCCATGCTTCGCGTTAGGGCCTCTGTAGCCATTGACCAACACACTCACCAGACCACCTCCAACCTCGCACTCCTCAGAATTGGAACCAGAGGAAGGTACGCACTTGGATCTCCTTCCAACTATTGCTATATATCTGTTATCATTATGAAGACTCATTGACCATTAGGTGTTTGTGATTATGTCACAAAGGATAACATAATGTCCCCGTGCTGCTTTCTTCACTCAACACCACCATCCATCGAAAGAAAATTAATAGAAAGGAAAGATGAGATAGTGGACATTGTAGCTTTTAATTAAGTTGACTTTATGCTTTCAAGTTTAGACTTTTGGGGAATTTTGGGCTTGAAGATAAATCTGTCTCACCATGCTTTTTCTTTTGTTATGAAATACTTGTGTGTATTCTTTATCTGATTAGTACCATAGGCTTGCTAAATGACTATGCTTTTACATGTGTTGAATTTATATGTTTATTTGTGTTTTGTTTATAATTATGTTATGTTTAGAGCAGTCCACTGGCTCTAGCTCAGGCATATGAGACCAGAGACAAACTAATGTCATCACATCCGGAGCTAGCGGAAGAAGGAGCCATTCAGATTGTAGTAATTAAAACAACTGGTGACAAAATACTATCGCAACCGCTTGCAGACATAGGTGGGAAGGGCCTCTTTACCAAAGAAATAGATGAGGCACTGATAAACGGCGACATTGACATTGCTGTCCACTCAATGAAAGATGTTCCTACTTATTTACCTGATAAAACAATTTTGCCTTGCAACCTTCCACGCGAGGATGTAAGAGATGCATTTATATCATTGACTGCAAGTTCACTAGCCCATCTACCTGCTGGAAGTGTTGTTGGTACTGCTTCACTCAGACGAAAGTCGCAGATACTCCATAGATATCCATCTCTTAGTGTAAGTCGTCATGATCAAATCCTCAAGTATTTCTCATTGGCATTGGGGTCCCCCTGCACGGGCGGGCATTCTTTTATTTTCTCATAATTCTAACCAGAAAATTATGATTTCTCATGCATTTCCTTAGAGAGAGACTGGGCATTAGTATCACCAATTCATCATCACTGCTGTTTTCTTGTGATGTGGTGGCATTAAACTGAGAAGCATATATAGGAGGCATTCAATTTTTTTTATAAGAATTGATATTTTGATTATAGCCAAAGGGTAGATTTTGTTGAACTGCAATGAATCTGGGGTTAGATGATATCGAGCTTAAAAATCATACTGTGTAAGGGTGAAACTATCAAGGGAAATTAAGAGAGAGAAGTGTGATGTGTATTTCACGTAAATGAACCAAAATCAGTCTCGATTACAAGTATAGACTAAGCAATATAGTGAAGAAAGCAATTAAACAAGGAAACAGCAAAAGAAGGAAGATATGCAAGGTAGAGGAAGAATGAGGCTTCAAGTACTCTGCTGCCAGAACATATACCTGGAGAATTATGAAAATAGAGGAGAAGAATGAGAAAAGGAAATGAGAGAAAGGAATGAGAATTTCAGAGAAGAAGAATGTCAGGGAAAAGGTATGTACCAGAATCTGCTAACTAACGTAGCCTTCCAGTCTCCTATTAGTAGCTCTCTCCCTAGCACTTCTCTTTGGCCCCACAATTTGCTGATCACACGCCAGCTGTCCATATTGTGTAACTAACTCCTTTTCTAATGATGCATGGCCAGCCTCTTTGTCCCCTTTCGCTTTTCTGTCCCAAACACTACTATGGGACGAATACAAAATTAGGGACTGTTGGAACATACTGTAGTTATTTTCTTATATAGACGGCGTCAATTTTCTGATCGAAACATGTCACGGAATCATAGGTAGAATGTTTCCACTAAGCATATATTGGTTTTTCGCCTTAAATGGCTGCTGGTTTAGTAGTCTACAATGTCATGGTTGAGAGTCTTAATGGCCATTCATTGTCTCTTCTTAAGTATCTGCGGCAATTTCCTATGTCTTCCACATGTATGGATGCCGTGGTGTTTATGGCATTCCTTTTTCTGTTTCGTATCATATAATTGTTTTTTTTGTTGGTTCATTTGTTGTCAGTTCTCTAGACCACTGATTGATTCTTCTTGTTTCTAATTTACATGTAATTTTTTTGTCTCAGGTTCAGGAAAACTTCCGCGGCAATGTCCAAACAAGGCTGAGAAAACTCAGTGAGGGTGTTGTCCAAGCTACACTATTGGCAGTAGCTGGACTCAAACGATTAAATATGACAGAAAATGTGACTTCAACCCTATCAATTGATGACATGCTTCCAGCAGTTGCCCAAGGCGCAATTGGAATAGCCTGTAGAAGTGACGATGACAAAATGGTGAGTGTTTCATTATATTGAATGCTCTGTCCACTCATCAAACTTGTCAAAAAATGTTTTGTTCTTTTATAAATACATGTTATCATCTATCAAGCAACATTAAGCCATAAGATCATGGAAGTTTTGTACTTGATGCAATTGCAGATTTACTAATTTTAAGTCTCCCTATATTTTCAATTTTCTGGCTGATGTAGGCCGAATACCTTGCTTCGCTGAATCACGAAGAAACAAGGCTAGCAGTTTCATGTGAAAGAGCCTTCCTTGAGACTCTAGATGGATCTTGCCGCACTCCTATAGCAGGTTATGCTTGCAGAAACGAAGATGGAAATTGCTTGTTTAGAGGACTAGTTGCTTCACCAGATGGAACCCGTGGTATGAACATCACTATAAGATTTACATAATTTGACTTCATCTAGTCACTATAACCTTGGAAAGTTGTCAAATGGCAATTACCATTCATGAAGGTTGCTCATAATTCTGAATACTTTTTTTTTTGCAGTGCTTGAAACATCAAGGATTGGTGCATATGCTGTTGAAGATATGATGAAGATGGGTAAGGATGCTGGGGAGGAGCTTCTTTCTAGAGCTGGACCTGGCTTTTTCAGTAGTTAGATATCTATGTTAACAGGGTTATAGGGTGTGTAGGTAAGATAGGTTGCATTGGCCAGCCTTTTCTCTAAGGTGGCTTCATCCAAGGTTTAAGGTTATTTATTTGACCCGTTGTCCCGTTTAGTTGTAAAGATTTGAGAAGTGAGCCTCTAACGAGGGTCGTGTTGTGACTTGTGTCTTGTGTATTTTCACGAGATTGGGAAAAGCCAAATTTTGTAGTGAGGATTGTGTGGAAGCAAGAATATAAAATATTACAATTACAATAATTTCTAAAATATGATATTGTCATTTTTATTTTGATAATATTATTTTTTTTTTGCTATAAATTTATACAAAATATCATATAATAAAATTATGTGAAAAATAACATTATAAAAAATAAGAATGACATTATCATTTTTTTAATTTCTATTCCAAGATAAATAGAAGTTGATGAGAAATTATATTTTTGTAGATATTCCTAAACATCTTAATTATTATATTAAATAAAGGAAAAAAATGATATACGATTAACAAATGTCTTTACTAATATCAATGTCTAATCCTTAAAAAAATCTACTTTTTATTTATTTAAGTTGCCAAAACCAAAATGATTTTCACTCGCATTTATAAGATCAAAGTAATTAAATACACATTAAAATATGATAAAAATTCAAATAGCTGAGAATATTTAATTTAACAAATTTGATTAAATTTTCGGCTTAACAAATCTTGAGTTTTTGTGCTTGTTTGGATGTTATTAAGTGCTTATTAACACTATTAAATCGATAAAAAAATATTTTTTATTTGTTAGTATATTTGGTAAATTTTTAATAATAAAAATAAAAACACTTGAAAAATAAAAAAAACATCTTTTTTAAGAAGTTATAACTTATTTCTTTTTTTTAAGATTTTTTCTAAAAAAAATATTTTTCACGTAATAAATAAATAAAATTTTATTTTATTTTATTTTATTCAAATATAATTAATAAATAAAAAATCCTTTCACATGATATATTCAAAAATAAAATCACTTTTATTTTTGTAAAAGTTCTTTAAAAAAAAGATTATTATAAAAAAGATCTTTTTTATATTAGAAATAAAAATACTAGAAAAATAAAAAATATATTTTAAAAAAAAATTATAATTTACATTTTTTTAAAAAATATTTTTTACATAATAAATAAACAAAAAATAATTTTATCTTATTTTATCCAAATAATTGATAAATAAATTTTTTTATATAAAATATCTATATATAAAATCTCTTTTATTTTTTTTTAAAAAAATTATTACAAAAATATTTTCTGAAAAAGTCGTCCAAACAACCCTTTATATGTAAAATTTGGAAGTGACACTTGGACGCTAGATTGATCCATAACCATCCCGTTCTGTTGCTGAATTTTCCCCTTTCCTCTTCCTTCTCCGCGTGCAGATTCCTCCGGTCTTCCTCTCACAGTAAGTCTCTCTTGGCCACTGACATTGAACTCTTCATTGGTTTTCTATTTTGCTTATACCCTTTTGCCCAAAGATTCCATCTTTGTTAACTGTTTTCCCAAAATCGCAGTGCAGTTCTGTGGGGGAGAAACTTTGTCGTTTTGGAACAGCCAATGGCGATTGCGTTCTTGTGGCTCTGGAACCTGCAAAACCTCTGGCCTTTCTCTGCATTAAGGACCAACGACCTTCGAGATTCGAAGAAATTGGTAAGCAAGCTCTCTGTACCTGAGCACACAAAGCAATTCGTTTTCGCGTTCCGTGATCCCAAAACCCAAACCCTAGTTTATGTTCTTTCGGCGTTGAACTTATCTAAGCTATCGGCAATTGACGCACAGTCCCTTATTAGGGAAATTAGGCCTGATGCTGTTGTTGTTCAAGGGGGTCGTTCCTCTTTTCCTGAGATTCTTGAATCTGAGGGAGATGTTGAGGTTGACAAGGCACTCCCTACTTCACCGTTTGCGGTAATCAAACAGTGTTTTGTTGAAAAGATTGGTAAGGAACAATATGAGAGTGTCGCAGGGAATTTTGTGATGAAGGAAATCTTTGGGACCAGTTTTCATGGCCACTTATTGGCCGCCAAGAAGGCGGCGGACGACGTAGGTTCGGCATTTGTTGTGATCGAGTCGGGATTAGGTAGCTCTATTGATAATTCTAATAACGGTGGTGGTGTTGATGCTGGAAGCCATTTTAATGGTTTTGTTAGCAGTTTGGTTCCTCAACAACCAGGTGTTGTTACTCTAGCTCCAATTACTTTGAATAGGTTTTCTCTGAGTAATGATGCCAAGGCGCAGATGGCAAAGGTTTTATCGGTTGTTATGGATCCACCATTACTTAGGACCTCTGGTTCCAATTCAGAGGTTGGTTCAGGGGAAATTCAGGCAAGTAGTAGTTATGAGGTCCCGGCCTTTGCCAGGTCTATCTATCCATTACTTGAAGACTTGCATAATATATTTGACAACATTCCATCAATTGGGAGGGCGTTAGCACATGCGCAAAAGATGCTATTGGATGTAAACAGAGGTGAGGCTCTTGACGCAAGAACTCTTTCCGAGGTTCATAGATTTAGAATGGCAGTTGAGGGGGTTAGAGCATCTCTAAATAAGAGCGGTTTGGCTCCAACTAACAGCAAAGTCGATCCCAAATCTCAAAAGATTGATTTCTCAGAGCTTTCAGTTGACGAGAAGTCGGATGTGCTCTTTGCACATGCTATCCGTAGTCAGGCTGATAAGTTTAAGACCATTGTTGCAGTAGTAGATGCTGGCTCCTTAGGAGGTCTTAGGAAGCATTGGGATACTCCTCTTCCCGATGAAGTCAAAGAGCTGGTTGGAGATCTAACAATAAATTCTGGAGTTGAACGGGTGGCTCTGAATTATAGCAACAAGAAACGCTTGTTACCAGAGAATCCTATGATGGCAGTAGGGGCAGGAGCAACAGCTGTTTTAGGTGCTTCATCCTTGACCAAAGTAGTTCCTGCATCAACTCTCATGAAGGTTGCTACCTTCAAAGTTCCGGCTTCAATCAAAGTCGTTGTCAGTTATACACACAAGGCTCTGGGTTTTTCCCTGGGCCCATCTAAAGTTGTTGCATCTTCCGGTGCTAAAACTTCCAGTATCATGAAGGCAGCTGGATCTGCCGAGAAGATTCGAGCTATTGCTCACGGCGTTATAGCTTCGGCTGAAAGAACCAGTATCTCGGTTATGAGAACGGCCTTCTTTGAAATAATGAGAAAGCGAAAGATACAGCCTGTTGGGTTTTTGCCTTGGGCTACATTCGTAGGGAGCATTGGAGCATGTTCAGGCTTACTTATGTGTGGGGATGGGATCGAGTGCGCTGTTGAATCTGTCCCCGCAGCACACTCAATTGCTAGTTTGGGTCGTGGGATTCAACATTTACGCGAAGCATCAAAAGCAGTGATGCTAGCAGAAGGAACCAGAATCCAAAATTCAGTTGAAGCTCTAATAAACAGAATAAAGAAGACAACGGATCGATAGAGAGGGAGTGTACATATATTTTGTTCTGAAATTTTGATTGTTCAGGAAATTGTTATGTACATATATTTTGTTCTTAGGCAGATTAGTTCTATATGAAGCATACAAATAGCAACACAGGACTTTGTTTAACCCCCTAACTACTGTTGGCTTAAGGTTGAAGGAAATTTATTAGCATCTTTGTTCACAATAGTAACTCTTTGCACATTATGTGATTCACATGTCATTTACATAAATTGTGAAAGAGAAATGATATGGTGATTCACATTCATTCATACTTTAATTCATACAAAAGAAAACAATAAATTACAAGGTGGTGTATTATATTTCTTAGTTTGTCTATGTCATTTTGTCCTTTTTTAATGAGTTAAAGCATAAATTTAAATGAGTATGGTGAGTCTTCTATGGTTGATACTTCTGTGAATACATCTTCTTATAAAAATGATATTATGAACTGTTAGATTATTTGAGATGACATATATGACTAAATCATCCAATGATTCGCAATATTATCTTCACATAAAAACGTCTTAATGGAAGTAGCCGCCTTCACAAAATTGACTAAGTTGATATCTTAGTTTTCGGATTCAAGTTGTTTTGACGAATCAGGGTGGCATTTAACTTAGTTTCTAGAAATTTCCGATCGTTAAAATTCTTAACCATGATATGGTCATACGGATAAAGCTTTACTCTTGTTAGTTACTGTTACCTCCATTTCTACCAAAACAATTTTCTTTTCTTGGTTGATGATGTATCAAAAGGAAGAATTCTCAGCCAATGGACGTGGCTGACCTTTATATCCCATTATGCAAAAGAATCAGGAGAATCTCTTGAAAACAATTATCAAAAGAAGTAGGGTCTATTAAGAACTTAATAATACTATAAATAAACCCCACTTTTGGTTTGGTGAAATTTAATTGGTCTTGTTGCAACTTTCATAGAAACTCACAATTTCCATAATAAATGATAAACAACTAGATGTATCTCACGTGGCATAGAACAACAGCTTCATATAAAGAAGCCTATGATCATGATGAACAATTTGCACGTTCTCTTCATGTATAAGGAAAAGGAGTGGTGGTCTACTATGATATCATGCGGGGCCATAAATTTATGAAACAAGTATAATTTTATATGTTTGACTTACATTTTGTGTATTTTTAGATTAATATGTACAGATATATTATTAATCTAATCTAATAATGAAATATAACCGTGACAAATAAGTGCGAACTTGGTGTCGCTCAAACTTTTTTTTAACTTAGTGTCGTGCAAGTTATGCACAATGTGATAGTAGAAACACATTATATACGCAACATTTGATATCAACTAACTATTGATTGTGACATAACTAGTTTCTTAAACTGCAACTAGTCTCTCGGTACTATTGTTATTTCTAATTATGATATGAGCTGACATTTTATCGCATTAGAAAGAGTTGGTGTACAATTGCATAAAGATGTGGCTAAATCCAGCATTATAGCTGCTATTACAGTTAAATTATGGACCACAATTTAAAACTAATCTATAAGAAGACTATAACTTAAAAATAAGTGCAACTAGCCGGCTCAACCTCTTTTCTTTTTAGATAGAGTGTGTTGTTTAAGTATTACTTTGTTATTCAGATTTCATTTCTAGGAGAATTAAATATACCCAGAAAGAAGGTGGGAATTGAAATTCAAATGATGGTATTTTGATTCCTTGCAATCAAATTTGTTTGGGAATAGTTTTTCAAACTTTGAATTAAATATGGAAATATGATATTCTTATTTTAAAATTTTTAGAAATTATTTATAATTACTCGAACCACACACACTCATAAAATAATTAAAATAGTAAATTCAAAGGGAATTTACGATGTTATGGATTGAGATGTTAATGGAATAAAATGGATCGAGTCACATTGAGAATTACCTTATTTCTCATTTTTAAATTCTTTTTTTTTTTGTTTCTATTTTGATATCATGAGAATTAAAATATTATATATTTTTATTTTTCGTCTTTGTAGAATTGTAGTTCATGGGATTTTTGGTATATATATATATATATATATATATATATATATATATATATTCTGCCTAGCCTTGATTTTGTAGGTGAAGTCTAGAGTTTGATATTTTGTATTTTTGATATTCTACTCCTTATATTTATGGTTTATTCTTTCCGCTTATCAAGTTTTCACATTTTTGAGTGTGTTGCGCTTTTCTTTTTATGGTTTTACTTCAACTTTCTTTCTAAGGCTCCTATTTACGAATTCTTTCAACTATATTTAGGTATATATACATTTTTTATTTTTAGAGATCGTAATATCTTACCACTTCTGCCTATATATAAAAAAATAAAAAATACAATACATTGATACAATATACAATTTAATTAGATTTATTTATATATGATATATAAAATGTTAAAAAATCTTATTAAGAATTATACTTAAGAATAATTTAAACATTTTATATATTTCAAGAATCTCGCATAATAAAACTGATATTTCAATCATATTTCATGACAAAATAGAAATGTGAATACAAATCGTCACTGATTAATAAAATTATAAATAATAGATCAAGCTCTTTTAAAATATAAAAATCGATTAAATAAAAAAAAGTAAGAATTTAATCAACTTTAAATTAGAAGTTTAAATTTAATGTTAATTTGTTACTTTATTATTTTACAAAACTTGTGGCTTTAGAAAATGTGTGAGAAATTATTTATCACCGCTAGTACATGCCTACCACTTCTGATTTCTGAATGGTGATGCATTCCATGTCCCTTTCATCTTTAAAGAAAATTAATGGTATCTGAGCTAAGCCATCTAACTCAGTACCTCTCACTTTCACAAACCCCATTTGATATGAAATTTGCATTTTCCATTATTTAGTGAAGTCAATATTTTGGTAGAATTATATTGAGGTTCATAATTTCGTAGGCTTCTTGTTATGGTGATCCAAGTTCCAATGGAACCCATACATTCTTCCCAAGTAGTTGTAGCATCATGATCAAAGTCATGCAAAGAATCTTGACTGTTGCCAAATAAGTCGTCAGAGTTTGGTAGATTAAACATATAATCACCATTTTTTATTTACAAATATAAATAAAGTAGATGGAGTTGGTTAAGCTAAGATGTGAAACTCACTAAGTGAATTAACCGCTTATTATAGGTCAAAGTTATTAACGAATAAACAAAAAGTATAATTTTATTTTTCTCAATTATTCAATTATTATATAAGAATATGTATTTTATATTTATAAAAAATTAATTATAATATTATAAAAAATATTTGATTATTCTATCATGAAAGATTTAATTATTATACTATAAAATATTTGATTATTTGAGTGAATAATTATTTTGTTAAAAGAATATATAAAATAGTGGTTAATTTTTTTGGATATTGGATAAAAATTGGTGTAATCCTTTAATATTGGAAGTTATGATGTTTTACAAAATTCTGGGCTATAGATTTTGCAGAGTGCGAATTGCCAAATCAATTTATTTTAAATTTATAAAGACAATATATAGACTGCGTATTGTAAATACACAGTTTGCGTATTGTCAGTACAATACGTGTTTTGCGTATTGTGTTTGCCCAGAACAGCGCTCCATAACTCTGTAAAACTCTATTTTTTGTAACATTAACGTAAAACTCACTTCTCTCTTCCATATTAAAATAAAAAATCCTAAAATAATATGTATAAATATATGAATTTAATTTTGATATACTGATAATGTAATTATTTTTACTGGTACGATATTACATAATTTGATACAGGTGTATAATTGATATTACCATTGCATCAAAACTAAATTATATATATATACAATAATTTTTTAGAACAACATCTAATATAAAAGAGTGATATTATGAGCCAGAAAAGATTGAAGGGTCAAGAAAACCAACCAAGAAAGGTGATGGAGAAAGAAGACATCTGCACCTGATTGCAAAGGTTTTTTGTACTTGCATACTTGTACTTATAATCCAAAAAATAGTATCTGATACTAACTTCTACTTGATGTTTCTTCATGGAGCCCCACAAACCTACCCTTCTCTTCATCACTTCACAACCCCAATCTCTTATTCACAACTCAAATTATGAGTTCTTCTCCTTAGATTAGATGGCATGACAAAACAACAGAATTTTCTTTTATCAGGTATTAGAAGTCTTTGAGCAGATAGATGATCAGAGACTTTAACATCCATGGCCCCATATGGGGTAGTAGATTATGGTAGATACCTTACCCCATATGGTACAAACTATACAAACCAATAACCAAACAAGTCCAAAGAATTTTTTTATGACTTTCTATTTTCATTTGAGATTTGCTTTATTTCTTTCTCTCTTTTTTATCAGGATCCCTATTTTATTATTATTATGCCACCATGTCAGTGTTTCATATAATATATGGCATCTGGATACTCTTCTCTGAAAGGTGCTGTATAGTTGAGGTTACTGCTTCATGCTGCCCTTATTATCAATTCTTCAAACAAAGCAATAAGAGATTTGTGCAGAAAACTGATAGGTTTTGGAAGTTCAATGAACAAGCTGATAGATGGGTTGAAGTTGTGTTTCCTTATGATGATCATCTGGTATCTGAATTCAGCAACAAAGAAGGAGGATTGAATGAAGAACAGCATGAATTGTTTGATGCTAAGCCCTTGGATGTGGTTTTGCCACTGAGGAAGAGAATTTCATTGACCAGAATGTCAGATACATCTATTTGGGTCACTGGGGAAAGTGGTTCTATATATGAGAGGTTTTGGAATGGACTTGAATGGGTTATTGCCCCTCATGACTTGCCAATAGCATCCGGCCGCGCAACCGCGGTATTCATCATCAATCACATAATTCTTGCTGCTTCTGAAGCAGGAAATCTCTATCAGGTTACACCTTATAAGTATCATTAGTTTGTAAGGCCGTGTTTGGATATTGTCTCAGGACAGAAATACAGATATGTTGAGGGACAAAAACCTATTTAGACTAAAAGGATAGACTTAAATATCTTTGTCCTAAGACATAAGGACAGTGGGGACATATTTTATCCGTCTTTGTTATCTCAGTATCTCTGTATTTTACGTCCGGGGACAGTTATCAAATGTTCATTGTTTGTTTTGGATTCATATCTCACAATTACATGCATATATAGCTTAGCAAGTATTTAATTCAAGGACACTAGTATGATTTGATTTTGCACTTTAAATTGGTGTTATGTTAGTTGTTGGAACTGCAACAGTGCCTATTGCCTCTTGAGTTAACAGATTATATTTTGGTTTTAGCAGATGCATGTGCAATTTGGTGAAACCTCACAAACAGTTTGGTTGGATGTCACACCTACACTCAATCAAATCACAAATAATGATTCAAAGAAAAATCCTTTGGTGTTAATAAAGTCTGGAATTGTGTCACATGATAGGCAGTGAGTAAAGATAATAATACCTTTTTTGTTCTTAGATTGATTTAACAATGTATAATTCAAGCGTATGCTGAATTTAGTTTTTGTTGTTGGGACAGGAGAATTTATTTCTGCACAAGGAATGGAACACTGTTAGAACTTCTTGGGGTTGAGCCTCTAAGGTAAAACTCAAGTTTTGGAGCAAATATATTAGTGTTAAAGAAGTTAATCGTCTGCAAATATTATTAAGTTCGCTTCTATTCCGCGACATATATAGAGCAGATGGACAAATCATGGCCAACCAGCTGGAGCAAATGTAGCAGCAATAGCTGAAGTTGCTTCTGTAAGAGAAGTAGTGTATACCATAAGGTGAAGTTAAGATGTGGTGTTCTTTTTTTAAGGTGCAAATTGCCATGCTAATTCTATAAAGTATTAAATATCATTGTTCACCTTGTTGTGTTAATGTAGTTCTGCTGGAGATCTTTATGAATATGATGAAAAATCAAAACCATCATGGAAGAAGCACATATGGAAAGAAAGGACAGCACAATTCGTGCCTTTAGTACCATCTAAAGGGTGCACTCTAAGTGGACTGAGTGGTGATTATTCTGAATCTCTGTTTCTTCTAAACAAGGTACTTTTAGTTAGTTCACTAGAATTTCATTAAGTTCCAATTGGATTTTGAGATGGACAACTTGGAAAAATGTTGAATTTCAACTTCGCTCCCTCGAATTGAATTCTATCTGCCATGGACAGCATATTCTAAAAATGTCTGATAATTGTATATAGGAGGGTGATTTGGTAGAGAGGAGACTGCATCAGAGGAAGTGGAAATGGATGGTCCATGGAAGTCCACCACATCAAAATTTGACATCCATTACGCCGGCTCTACATGACGAATCAAGTGAAACTTTCTTTTCCTTGTTCTTCACTGGTGCAGCTGGATCAGTCTTTGAATATCAAATGCCAAAACAATTAGGTTAGTCATCCAGTTATGCTACAAATTATTTAACTTAATGCATATGAACTTCAAAACTTTAGCATAATATCTTCTAATGAATCAAATCATTCATGTATTAACCAGAGAGGTTTCAACCTGAATACTACTTTCTAGACACTAAATTCTCACATGAACACACATGCACAGGTACAACTAATCGATTTCCAGGAACTTGGGAAAATCATCAGCACCCTTTACATGCTAAAGTAGCAAGAGGTATAATTGGCTTGCCATTACAAGCTGGCAGGATACTGTTTCCACTAGATGATGGTAGACTTGCAGAATTACATCTATTAGGACTAGGCGGCGAAAGTTCAGGACCGGCTTTACCACAAAACTTTAGAAGGAAAGCATCAACTAAATATGTTTGGTCGATATTAGATGTTCCAGAGAGCGAAGGATGGAATGCAGAATATTGCACAGAAGAACGCGGCCCCAGAAATTGCCTTGCAGGACTAAAAGATGAGTCAATGGATTCTGGAACAAGTTCAGTAACAGGTAGGAGAAAGCAAAGCCAGACACAGAATTACTACTTATCGCTCGGCACTTCATTAGGCGAAGCGACTAAATCTACAGAAGATTATAATCTCCCTGATGGCTGGACTAGTAGTAACTTCCGGCTTCGATTGATGTATGAAGGAAAGTCATTTTTCTTCATAACAAATGATGGATTAGTGTTTGAACACATTTGTATTGAGAATGTTTGGGTGTGGCTGAAGCATGAGAGTTCTACAGCTATAGAAGGTATAGTGGGAAACTATAATGGAAGCTTGTTCATGGTTGATACATTTGGGAGTGTGCTTCTTAGAGAATGGCATGAAAATGAGATAGCATGGAGGAATTGTAGTGCTATGAGGAAAGGAAAGAGTGTTATTGGAGGCCAACCATGGGATAGATTTCCAGCTAAATCAAGGAAGGTTACAACAGAAGATGCACTCTTCTTTGTGAGTAAAAATGGAAGATTACTGCAGTTCATGGTAGGTTAACAGTAGTTAATAAAAGAATTATGCACTTTGAGTAGTTAATAACTCCTTTCCCTTAAGTTTTTCACTTTGTAATTCTAATTAATTCTAATGAAATCAATTAAATACTCATATTCATGATCAACTTCGTATCTTTCATTATACACAGGTTTTCATGAGGAAGTTTAAATGGAAAGATTGCAAACATCCTCCAAATGCTAAAGTTGCATGCATTGTAGACCAGGAATTGTTCAGGGAAAACATAGTATTTGTCACAGGAAGAAACGGTCGCCTATATCAGTATAACAAAGTGACTGATTTGTGGCATGAGCATTACCAATCTCAGCATTTGATTCTATCACAGTTTCCTGGAACAGTTATTAGACCATCACAGAAATCGCTCTCAGGCTCACTTTTCATGCTTTCAGTAGAAGGTGGCCTTGTTGAGTACCAATGGAATGCAGGGAGTGGATGGAACTGGATAGAACATGGAACACCCGATAAAGGCGCAAAACTAATTGGTTCAACTGGTCCTAGCTTTGAGGGTACTCAACTACTTTTGATTGGTTCAGATGGAAAAGTGTACCTGAGATACATGGACAAAAATGGTGCATGGAAGTGGAAGGACTTTGGTTTCCCTTCAATGGGAAGTGAAATGGTTGAGGCGAATCGACCAAGACAAAGTGGACTCAATGATGGAAAGGTAGTTTGCAATGATGAATATTCTATGCATGGCTTGAAGAAAGATCAGAACAACCTTTCTGATCAAATGTCTAAATGTGATCCTAAGGTAAAGTATAATCTACATTTACTGATTGAACAAAAAAACATAGATAGAGCATTGATTTTGAGTCTGATTTAACACAGGTTTCATCTACAAGACCAATTCCATTTTCTGAAGGTTCTGTTATATTTGAGCTCAGAGATGGCAGGGTAAGAAACTTTTATCTCATGAAAAATTACAGTATAATCACCTTATTCATTATGTATAAAGCAACAAGCAAATGCTTATTAGAAATGGCTAGTTTTCTATTTCAATGCTTATTATGAAAATTTATACCAATGCTGAATTAGAAATTCACTCTCTCCGTTTCCTTTTATCTGTTACTGTGACTATAACAATGACAGATAAAAGAAAACGAAGGGAGTTCATTTAATATATGGCTGACGAGTGACGACACGACTAATGGCAGTTGGCAGAACTACAGCTTGTGGAGGAGACAGAATGGGTTTGGTCAAGGACCATTGGAACTCCAGCCAGTTCATGCTTAGAAAATTATTGGATCACTGTAGCATCCTCATAATATTGAAAGAAAAAGGTGAAAGTTATGCTAACAAATATGAAAGAAATAGTGAGTAGTGACAACTATTATGCTAACAAAAATGGTGAAAGAAAAGGTACTAGTTAGCAACACTTGAAGATGAAGTAGCTATTTCCTTTAAGAGGCTGAATAGGTAGTGTTAGTATTTGAGGTACAATACAAAGCCCTGTGGAGATGAGCTATGATAGCTTACTTGTAAGTTGTAACATAGATGTAAAAGGAAAATAATAATATATATTTGTACAGCCAAAATAGTACATTGAATAAGAGCATGCACAAAACAATCCTTTCATTGTATATAATCTATTAATGCTACAAAGAAATTCTCTATTTTAACTGTCTCATTTTAAACTCTCTTTAGGTAGAGTATTACCATTAAAAATTTTCAAAAATATAAAAGAATGAAATTTTGTATAAATTTAAATTATAAAAAGGTAAAATATATTTTGTATAAAGAAATTTGATTACTCTGCTATAAAATTTGTTATTCTATTATGTTATATTTGATTATTCTAATGATAAATTATTTTATGAAAAAATTATATATAATAAATAATTATGATAGGTGTACATTAAAATTATTTATTAAAATTAGTTATTAATATATATAAAATATATATTAAAAATAAGTTAAATTATAATATATTTATATATAAAATATTTTTATATAATAAAATATATACCATTACAAAATGTATTAATGATTGACTTTTATTGTTAATAAAGATAAGTGAATTAGTTATTTCTGTTGGTTAAGTGTATCAAAACAAAATGGTAGATTGCTACTATTATTTTAGTAAAAGATATAGATATGCATGACTTCTTTCACAATATGGGTGGCTCATTTTTTAATGTTGGGAGGTTTATGTTATCAAGAGAGATTATATTTAATGAGGTTTAAAAATAATGTTCGTTTGTGTATATAAATAGAGTAATGTAGTTTGAGACAAGTGACATACACAGTATTAATATAAAACACTTTTTTTTCTATATAGATAATAGATATACACTACAACTATACAATATATAATATTAGTGAATATATATGAATCATCTCAGTTATATTGAAATAATAATATTAGTGAATATTAATAGTAGAGTTCTTTATTTATATTTAATTATTTTAAATTTATTTTATTTTTCTTATTTATTTATTTTACAACACGTTATTAACACGACACTCTGCTTAAAATTTAGGAAGACTCAAGTAATAAATTTTTATTATGTTAAAGTTCTCTCATTTGAATTTAATGATCTTGATATATCTAGAAACAACTACTTATCATGGATATTAGATGTTGAAATTCATCTTAGAGATACCATTAAGGCTGAAAATAAAATATCCTAAAAGGATAAAGCCAAAGCCATGATCTTCCTTCGTCGTCATCTTGACGAATGATTGAAAAACGAATATCTCATACTAAAAGATCCTGCAGATTTGTGAAAGAACCTTAAAGAAATGTATAATCATCAAAAGACAATAATATTTCCTCAAACCCGATATGAGTGGGCACACTTGCGTCTACAGAATTTTAAATCCATGAATAAATACAATTCAACAATGTTATGAATTACCTTACGAATGAAATTATATGGGAAAAAGATAACTGATAATGACATGTTAGAAAAAACTTTATGGACCTTCTATGTCTCGAATGTGCTCCTGCAGCAGCAGTATCTAGAAAAAGAATTTAAAATATATTTTGAGTTAATTTCTTGTCTTATTGCTTAATAAAACAATGAATTACTTTTAAAAATAATGAAGCGCGCCTAGCTGGCGCCACCCCATTTTTTGAAGCAAATGCGGCAAATTATAACCCCAGAAGAGGTTGGCAAGGCTTTAGTAATAAGAAAATTATGGAATAAAGAAAAATTATTTTCACAAGAAAGGATCTCACCAGAAATAGGATAAAAAAATAAAAGACAAAATAAATCAATAGAAGATAAATGTTTCTGTTGTAGTGAAAAGTGCCATTAGTCACGTACCTGTCGTATCCCAAGGTACTTAGTTGATCTTTATCAAGCATCCTTGAAAAAGAATGACAAAGAAAATGAGACAAATTTTGTTTCAAATGATGTTGCTGAAATTTATACCACTCATTATGAAGTATCTGATTTTTTTGAGGTTCTTGAAGGAAATATTGGTCATTTAATTAATGATGGAAAAGTTTAATATTTGGATTCGTTAAGTACCGATGTTAATAAATAATGTAAAAAATTTTTTATTAAGTTTTATCTCCTATGCATTTAAATTTCAAGTATGATGTATATAAATAATATTTAATAAAATATTATTGTGTTATTGTTTATGTTTAAGAATTTTAAAATCACTAAATATGTCAAGTTTAATAATAATAATAGTCATATTTTTAGTATATGTTACTATTTTTATACACAGTGACAAACAGCCCCAATCAGAAATATAAGTTTACTGTGCATGTACTTTTACTTATTTTATGTTATGATCTTATTATTATTATTATTATTTGTCTTTGAAGAAAATGACAAGAATATATAATGAAGATATTTACCTTACAAATTACAAATAGTGCAAGTTCGTATACCATTCTCAAAAGTAATATATATTTTACTCATTTTGTACCAAAAGAAGAATGTGTTAATATAATTATTGGCTCAGGCAATGTGATAGAAGGCTCTGGAAGAATTATAATTTTGTTTTCTGGAAAAACATAATTCTTAATAAATAATGCAGTATTGTCTACTAAGTCTCTAAAGAACTTGTTGAGTTTTAAAGATATTCGCCAAAATGGATATCATATTAAAACAATGAATGAGAAAAATCACGAGTACTTATATATCACAACTCATGATTCAAATAAAAATGTTATATTAGAAAAGTTACACTCTTTTTTTTTGGGTTATATTATACTAAAATCAGTGCAATTGAATCACATGCTATTATAAATCAGAAATTTACTAACCCAGATGAATTCATAATTTGGCATGATCGATTGGGACATCTTGGAACAACGATGATGCAGAGAATTATTGAAGACTTTCATGGACATTTATAAAGAGTCAGAGAATTCTTCAATCTAGTGAATTTTGTTGTGCTGCATGTCCTCGGAGAAAGTTAATTGTAAGGTCATCACTAGTAAAAATTAAGTTTGAGTCCCCTAAATTTCTAGAAAGAATTTAATGAGATATATGTGGACCAATTCATCAACCATATGGAGCATTTAGATACTTTATGGTCCTAATCGACCATTCTCGAGATGGTCACATGTGTGTTTATTGTTTTCTCGCAACCTAGTGTTTGCGAGATTACTTGTTCAAATTATTCGATTAAAAGCACACTTTTAGAAAATCTAATCAAAGCAATTCGTCTTGATAATGTTGGTGAATTCACTTCTCAAGCCTTTGATGCTTATTATATGGCTAACGGAATAAGTGTTGAACATCCAGTAGCTCATGTTCACACACAAAATGGGTTAGCACCTCCAATTAACTGCTAGACTCCAACTTATGAGAACAAGTCTCCCTATTTCTATTTGAGGCATGCGATTTTACATGCTGCAGTCTTATTCATTTGAAGCTAATAAGTTACCATCAATTCTCTCCCCTCCAATTAGCTTTTGACTACCAGCCAAATATTTTTCATTTGAGAATATTTAGGTGTACGATATATGTTCCAATTGCCCCCACCTTCTCGTACCAAAATGAAACCCCAAGAAAAATTGGAGATTTATGTGGGATATGATTCTTCCTCTATGGTGAGGTATCTCGAGATACAAATAGGAGATGTATTTAAAGCTCAGTTTGCAAATTGTCATTTTAATGAATCAATATTTCCAACAACATTGGGGGAGGGGAATAGTGAATAAGCCACTTAAGAAAGAACTCAATTGAAATGCATCATTGTTAATGCATATAGACCCACGATCAGGACAATGTAAACTAGAAGTTCAAAAGATTATACATTTGCAAAGAATAACAAATGAATTACCTGATATATTTTCTGATACAAAGAGGATAACCAAATCCTACATATCAGCTGAAAATGTTCAAATTCAAATTGATGTTCCAGTTGGACAAATAGCTACTGAAACGAGTACACGCCAGAAACGTGGTAGACCAATTGGTTCAAAAAAAAATCCTCGAAAAAGAAGATATGCATTTGATATTACTAAGATAAATGGTACTCCTATTGAAAAGGATAAAGACATAGAAAAGACACTAGTACGTGTCTAAAATTCTAATATAGTTTTGACGTCAGAAAATGTTCAGATACTTGAAAATTCTGAAAATTGTAAAAATGATGAGATCTCGATAAATTATATTTTTACAGGAGAAAAATAAAATCGAAATAAAATAATTGTCAATGAAAGTATTTGCATATAATGTGGCACTACATATCATGCATGAAAGTGAGGATTTTGAGCTAAACATAGTCGAAAAATATCGACAAATGAATGATTGGTCAAAATAGAAAGAAGCTATGAAGGCTAAGTTAGACTCGCAAAATTTGAAGTCTGTTGACCTGTAGTCAGTACATCAGAAGATGCAAAACCTTTTTGATACAAATGAGTTTTTATGAGAAAACGAAATGAGAAAAATAAAGTTGTACGCTATAAAGCTCGACTTGTGGCACAAGATTTTTCACAAAGGCCCGTTATATATTTTGAAGAAACATATTATCTTGTAGTAGATGTAATAACATTACATTATTTGATCAATTTATCCGCATACCATAAACTACATATGCATCTAATGGATGTAGTGATAGCTTATTTATACGGATCATTAGATCGTGATATCTATATGAAAATTCCCAAAGGACTAAAGATATCTAAGCCATCCAATGAATATTCAAATGGATTACACTCAGTCAAATTACAAAGATCTTTATATGGTCTAAAGCAATTTGGACGAATGTGATATAATCGTCTTATTGAGTATCTGGCCAAAACGGATTTAAAAATGATGATATCTACTCATGTATTTTCATAAAAAATCTGCATCTAGATTCATTATAATTGCTGTGTATGTTGATGATTTAAATATTATTGAAATTCCTGAAGAGATTCCAACAATTATAAAAGTTCTAAAAAAAGAGTTTGAGATGAAAGATATTGGAAATACTAAATTTTGTCTCGACCTGCAAATTGAGCATATAAAAAATAGAATATTTATTCATCAAACAAAATATACAGAAAAAATATTGAAGAAATTTTATATAGATAAGTCACATCCATTAAGTACTTCAATGATCGTACGATCATTAGATGTGAAAAAGGATCAATTTCGTCCTAAAGAAGAAAATGAAGATATCATTGATCTTGAAGTACCATATCTCAGTGTCATTTGAGCACTAATTATCTTGCTAATAATAAACTACCTGATATATCATTTATTGTGAATTTACTAGCAAAGTATAATTCCTCTCCAACAAGAAAACATTGGAATATAATCAAACAAATCTTTCGATATCTGTATGGAACAGTTGATATGAGATTGTTTATTCATATGAATCCAAGTCACAATTAGTTAGTTATGCAGATGCAGAATACTTGTCTGATCCACACAAAGGAAGATCTGAAACAAGATACCTATTCACATATGGTGATACAATTATATCATGGAGGTCTACAAAACAG
Organism: Arachis ipaensis; assembly: GCF_059453495.1. NCBI lineage: Eukaryota > Viridiplantae > Streptophyta > Magnoliopsida > Fabales > Fabaceae > Arachis > Arachis ipaensis. The sequence continues at coordinate 11,380,186 of NC_142438.1, forward strand.
ACGATAGCAGCAATATCCTCTAATTATGCTGAAATACCAGCGATACACGAAGCAAGTCGCGAATGTTTTTTACTAAGGAGTTTAATCTAATATATTCTGTTATCATGTAGACTCATTGATCATAAACTAGTACCAATTATTCTGTTTAAAGATAATACAGCATGCATTACTTAACTTAAAGGTGAATACATCAAAGGTGATAGAACAAAGCATATTTCTCGAGAATTCTCCTTCATTTATGATCTTCAAAATCAAAGAACAATTGATATCCAACAGATCAGTTCAAGTAATAATTTGGCAGATTTATTTATAGTCACTTCCAAAATCTTCCTTTGAAAGATTGGTACATCAGATTGGGATGTGCCGATTTCGAAATATTAAATAATGTTGACAAGAGGGGGAGGCTATACTCTTTTTTTCTTGATCAGGTTTTATCCCTATTGAGTTTTTCTTGAGAATATTTTTAACGAGACAGTCCTATCACAAAGGATACTGTACTCTTTTTTCTTTCACTAAAGTTTTTTCATTGAATTTTTCTTTAGTAAGGTTTCAATGAGACATAATTCTAAATGGACATCTAAGGAGGAGTGCATATCACATGGTGGTGGCTACACGTGTCTCGTTAAAATGTTCATCATGGTTCAAGGCGCTCCCGTTGGAAGCAGGCAGTTCAGGAGAGGATTCCAGGGTTCAGAAGGCTTGTGTCAGACTCTCTTATTAACAACGAGATTAAGAAAAAAGTAATGAATTTAGTTTAGGAAAATAAGTATAATATAATAGTAATGAAATTTTTTTGTTTTGGTGTTTGGACTGGATGGATGTAAAAATATTGTATGGGTCGTGAATTATTATGGGCAAGTCAATCAGAGTTGGACTCTTTTTGTCTCAAAAAATATAAAAAAGAATTTATTTTAGTGTCCAAAAAATGTAGGTATGTAGTCCAATTTTTTGAAAACAATAATAGTTAAGAAATTTATTTGGCCTTGAAGGTAATTAATAATTGAAAATTATAATGAGTACTAGAATAATTATTTAAAAGCATGGTAGTTTATTTTGATATTTTAAAATATATATGTATATTTTTTATATAATAATTTAATTTTTATATTTATTCTTTTAGATAATTATTTACGTAATGAATGTATAAATTTTTTTATTACAGTACATAATTAATAGATGTATAAAATCTTTATTCTAATACTGTCTCAAAATTGAATTAAAAAATATATAAAAAATTAGTTATTTTAAAAAGAAAACAAAAAAAATAATTGTAATATAAGTTTCTATTATTTCATATAAACATATTTTTTATATACATGTTTATTTTTTTTATTTATATACAATTCTAGTTTCACGTTATAAATACTAACATATCAATAAATACAAATGTTATAAGAGAATTCACTCTTTTTATTATTAAATGTATATAAAATTAAATAAAAGTAAAATTTCTTAGCATGACAGGTTATTTATATTTTAATTAAAATGTAAAATGAGTAGTTTAGGTTTTAAAAATTAATTTTTTTTTGGTAAATTATGTATAATAAATAGTTTTCTAAAAAATGAAACGGTTCAATAGTTTTTTTTAATTTTTTATTCATATCTTTTCTTCATATAAAACTAATAAAAAATGTTAACATATCCCAACCTCTTTTCTATGGTCCGTTAGTTCTTACTGTTGACATATTGGTGTCCAGGTCCATATTGCAAATAAATAAATATTATAATTACTTTGTTAACATAAATTGATTAGCATTGCTTAATGCAATGTTTTATTGAAACCTACATCACATCTCTTCTGAAGTGCGAACCTACGTCTGAACCCTCCAAGTACATGCTGCAGCTACGGAGAAGCTGTTCACACATCAACAGCACACTCCAACTTAACACGTTTTCATCAACATATGCGGAGGAATCTATGCCTCAGCACCAGAGAATTTTCTTATCCCTATTGAGTTTTTCTTGAGAATATTTTTAACGAGACAGTCCTATCACAAAGGATACTGTACTCTTTTTTCTTTCACTAAAATTTTTTTCATTGAGTTTTTCTTTAGTTAGGTTTCAATGAAACATAATTCTAAATAGACATCCAAAGAGGAGTGTTGTGATATGGATATTCATGAGTTCTTTCACAATATGAGTGGCTCATTTTTTCAATGTTGGGAGATTCATGTTATCAAGAGAGATTATATTTAATGAGGTTTGAAAATAATAACTCTTGTATGTGTATAAATAGGAGTTAATACTCAAAATGACTCCTGAAATTTGACCTCTAACTCAAGTTAGCCCTCCAATTGACCAAAATTATACCCTGAAATTTTAAGGTGTGACTCAAGTTGACCCCTCCGTTCATTTCCGTCACCGGAGAGATAATGTAGCATGATTAAACGATGTCGTTTTGTTGTTTGCGCCTAAATGATGTCGTTTTACTCCTCCCCCTCTTCTTCTTCCTCCTCCTCAATGTCTAAACCTTCCACCACCCTCAATCATACCTTTCCAACCCCACCACCACCACCACCACCACCACCACCACCCTCCTCTTCCTCACCTCCTCCCTCTTCTTTTTCTTCCTCCTCCATTTGATTAGTAAATCCCTCCATTCCCTTTTTCTCTTTTTCTTCTTCTCACACAATTAATACAATGACAAATGGAACAACTTAATTCTATGACCTCAAGCAGCCATGACTCCAACAATAAATCTCAACCCACTTCCACCTTAACTCGCCACTGCTTCTATTTGTTGGGGGTGGTGGAACACGTAGGTGAGACTGATGATGGTGACGACAATGATGATGAAATTTTGAGTCTTCATTCGTTGTCGAGTTTCTTAGTTGTAATGAGGGTGAGAGTTTTTGAATGGTCGAATTTTCTTTGCGGTATTCTTTGGCTAAGGAGGTGGAGAAAGAAGGAGATAGAAAAAGGAGTGGTGGGATGACGGTGGAGTGGTAGATGAGAAGGAGGTGAAGAGGAGGAGGAGGGGGTGGTAGTAAGAATGGTGGGGTTGGAAAAGTATGATTGAAGGTGGTGGCATCAAAATGGTGGGGAGGTTGAGGAGAGGGGGAGGAGTAAAACGACGTTGTTTAGGCGCAAATAGCAAAACAACGTCGTTTAATCATGTCACATTATCTCTTCGGTGACAGAAATGAATGGTAGAACTAACTTGAGTCACGCTTTAAAATTTTAGGGTATAATTTGGGTCAATTGAAAATTAAAGGACTAAATTGAATTGGGATCAAATTTCAGAGACTATTTTGAGTATTAATTCGTATAAATAGAGTAGTGTGGTTTGAGATAAATAACACACAATACCAATATAAAACACTTTTTTCTCTATATATAGATATACGCTGTAACATATACTATTAGTAAATAGTCATAAAAAAAATACAAAGTGAATATATATGAATTATCTAAATTATATTAAAATAATAATATTAATGAATACTAATAATAAAATGAACTTGAATATTAAAAAAAGAGGACTAATATTCATTTCCTTCGTTATTTTATATTTATTTTTTTTATTTATTTATTTTACAACAAAATCCGATTATTAAAATAAAAATCTTCGCGAAACGACAGCGTATAGGGAGTGGCTCTCATAACCTAATGAGCTTGCTCACTCTTGCCTGTTAGCAGTTCCACTCATTTCCAGCTCTTCCCACTCTCCCTCCTCCGATCGCCACCGTTCCGCCGCCGCATCAGCCTCCAATCGCCGCCGTCCACTACCAATGAATGAATGAATGAAACCTTCCGTCAACAACAACAACATATATCACCATGCTTTCTCGTTTGATTCCAAAACCCTACTCCCATCTCAGACGCTTCCTCTCTCCCTCCCCAAAACCCTACACGTTCCCGCCGCAAACAAAAATCCCCAATTTGCCCCTCAATCCCTTCTTCACCGCCACTCCCAAACCCTTCTCCACCAACAACAATAACAATGGCAAGGGGAAGGACCCGTATTCTCCACCCGCGTGGAAGGACTTTCGCGACACTGAAGAAAATTTCCCTGCTTTCTTCGACGATGAAGAAATGAACAACATGCCTCCGGGGGAAAATCGAGGAGGAGAAGAAGAAGGTTTTCCTTTGGGGAGGAAGGAGGAGAATAAGGTGGTGGAGGAGGAGAAATGGTACTTGCAAGAGAAGGGTGTTGATGATGAAGATGAGAGTTCAATATTCAAAGGGATTGATAATGAGGAAAATAAAGTAAAAGATGGTTCTGGTGGGCACCTTGGGGTGGGTGCATCGGATTTTCAACCTTGGAGCTTGAAGGAGGAGAAGGATGGTGATGAAGTGAAGGAAGATGATGTGTTTGTTTTTCAAGACGATAATATTGAAGGGATGAAGGGTGAGTTCAGTGCTGTGGAAGGTGAAAGAAGTAAAGAAGATATTGAGAAGCTTGAGAAGGAAGAGAAAGAGCTCACTGCTGTACTCAAAGGTTACTATACTATGATTCAACCTTTTATTTATTTGAGTATTTATATATTATTCTTTTATTAATTGTGCATATTTCTTGGTTGTTGTTGATTCTGCCATGCTTGGTCTAGAGAATAGTTAGGTGCTGGTATTGTGTGTAATGTAAATGTGAATGTTGGATTATCTTTTGATGATAACTGAAGTTGCTCATGAGCTGATGCCATCTTATAGTTCTGATTTCTTCTAGATTTATTGTTTCTGGCATTTTGAGAATCCGGGGCTCTAACTTTTATTATATATGGTTTTAATTTCCAAGAGATTACTCAGAATGATAGTGAAGCTGCATTTGTTATTTATGTGGGATTGTTTCTTTTTAACTTTGCACATTGTCATCATGATGGAGTTGTTTTGTTTTCTTGAACCTGATGTGGTACAACAGGCCCAAACCGAGCTTTTGGTGATTTGATTGCTGCTTCTGGAATCACGGATGAAATGCTTGACAGTTTGATTGCGTTGAAAGACTTAGAAGGAGTCGAGGGATTGCCCCCTCTTAGAGTAATAGAAGACATGCGCTATGAGAGGAATACTAGAAAATCCACTAGAGCTGAAATGGAGCGTCTAAAGCAAGAGGAAGCTGCAAAAGCAAGAGTGAGACAAGTTGACGAGAAAGGACGTGCTTATGGAACTGGAAGAAGAAAATGTAGCATAGCACGTGTCTGGGTTCAACCTGGTGATGGTAAATTTATTGTTAATGATAAAGAATTTGATGTTTATTTCCCTATGCTTGAGCATCGTGCTACTCTCCTTCGACCTTTCTCCGAGACAAAGACATTAGGACTTTGGGATGTCAGTTGTACTGTAAAAGGAGGCGGTGTTTCAGGTATGGTCAATGACTTAGTTTTCTTATAAATGCATAATTCCCATGAATGGCATCAGTTTCTATATTTACACTGCAGTAATTTCTCTGTTTCTTTAAGAATGCCGTTAAATTAAAAAAACTTGTGCTTTGTGAAGTTGGCTGCACTTCTATTCAACTTCCAGTGGATGATAATTATAAACTAAGGATAATAATTTGAGTGGAATTTGCACAGAAGTGCCTAGTTGGTAACATATAAGGGTTCAATTGTCATTCATTTTATTAAGAAACTGGTTTTTTCATGACAATAGGTCAAGTTGGAGCAATACGATTGGGAATCAGCAAGGCTTTGCAAAGCTGGGAACCAGATTTGCGTCCTGCACTAAGAAACGGTATAACCTTTCAGCCTTTGTGACCATGTTCATTACTTGTTTGAGCTATACTCAAGCATTATAGTTTGTGACCATGTTTATATTGGCTCATATCAAACCTCCCAAGTTGAAATTCATTGCAACATGTATTATTCTTTGTTAGCCATGTGAATCTCCTCATTTTTTGACTTGAATATGTGTTGTGCTACGATGATATACTAATGGAGTATTTCTTGAATTTTGATCAGCTGGCTTCCTGACAAGGGACGCAAGAGTGGTAGAGAGGAAAAAACCAGGAAAGGCTAAAGCAAGAAAAAGCTTCCAATGGGTCAAGCGTTAATACTTTCAACATCTTTCCCTCTATATGGGTATTTTTTGTGAGGATAATTGGTGTTCCCTCAATAAATTCTTAAAGTTGGTTCAATCTTGTAATGCATCACCTGTGATGTAATCTAGGATTTGATGGCCAATGATGATACTGTAATTGTAGAAAATTTTGTTTACCCGGAATTATCATATCATATTGTTATGATTCATTCACTTTTTGGAGAGAACTCTTGGTTGTTTATTTCTTATCTTTGCAAAAATGTTATCTTTTAACCTAGAAATTGTGGTGGAGCAGCATGTTGGTCTGCAATCTGTTTTTTCAAGCGAAATAACTATAAGCATAAGATAGCCTAATAGAATTCTTATACGTTGCGGTGAATATTCTTCTCCTCTGGATTTATAGGCTTGAACAAGCTATGCAAAAGATAAATGTGTTCAACAGGCATGTGTAATTGTTGGAGAGTTTTTAAGTTTCCAAACCTTAAAATAGAAGCTGCTTCCCTTGTAATTTTCTTCCATACTTTTTTTTATATAGAGAATTATCTCAATGACTTAATGTATGACTCTTACTATTTTCCCCAAATATTTTGTAATATTTTTTTTAATTATTTAACGTATTTCTTAAATTAAGAGAGGAAAAAAGACCTACATGTTCTTGAATTCATTCAACCTCTGTTGTTTATTAAAAAGTTAATTGTTAATTTCTTTTGTATGTATATTTAATTATATATTATTATTCCAGTAAAAATAACTAATTTTTATATCTATATATAAATAATCATTTAAGAATATGATAAAAGATAATCCCAAAAAATAAACATGTCTCAAGCCTGAAAATAATAAAAAAGAAAAAAAAATCAGATATCTACTAGAGATTTTTTTTTTAATATTTATTTCATATTTTCAGGGCTTCGAATGTGAAATATGAATGTCTAAACTAATCATAAATTTTGGACAGTATCACCATTCATAATTCCCAATTCAGCACGCAGAGGGTGGTGAGCTCTGCAATCTTCAAAGAGACTATTGAATCGAAACCAATCCGAAAAGAAAACGAAGACGACGACGAAGAACAAAGTGGTAAGTTAGGTTTTTCTGTTTTTTCTTTTTAATTCTGTTAATCTTCTGGTGGCTTCTCTCCGATCTATGACTCCTGCCATCGAAATTTGCCGAATTCGATTATTGAATCTCCGTCCTTTTCCCCAAAAGTCTTCAACTTTAGATGCTTCGATTCGATCTAGAGTTGATCGATCCGTATCATGCGATTCCCTCAATCTATCTATGTGTATCCAATTTTGTATGGTGTGCATTTGGATTCTTGTGAGCAAGTGGAACTGATTTTGGTTATTGTGTTAGGGAGAAGGAAGAAGATAAAGCAATGAAGGTGGTTCCGTTCACGCTGCTTGCTTTGCTTCTTGTTGCTATTGTTCCAAATGGATTGTTGGCAGTTCCTTCTACGGTCCCTGCATTTCTTTGGTCTTCCCATTATGACCTGTAATGCCTAATTCTTTTGCTAAATATTTTGTAACTATAAAATTTTGTTTGACAAAAATATATATTTTTTATATGTCAAGTAAGAAAATAGATCATTAGATTGTGATACTTAGATGACGTATAGTGGTATGTTTGGTTGATGATGTGGATAATGGTAATCATCATTAGATTTAGTTGTGTTGATCTTGAAGCTTATCATTGGGTAGAAGGAAGGTTTTATGCATAGGTTTTCATTAAACTGTTTAGGGATTTCTAGGGGTTAAAGGGGAGTATCAAAACTTGGAAAGGGAGCCAACTAGATGTAATTATGTAAAAAGGGTTTTCAAGTTGTGCAAAAGAAATCAAGGGAAATAGAGAAAAACCTATGCTAACATTAGGACTTATGTTTAGGAACCCGTTGGCATTATATCCGGGTTTTGGTTTGTTGATATGACTAAACAGTAGATCGATTTTCTGGATTATTTGAGAAAGCTTACTGAAATTTGAAGTTGTAGAACGGTTTAGAAAGATAGATGAAACAAGCAGGTAAGCAGAAAATGTTGAACAAGGTTAAATGCAAACTTAAAAATATACATGTCATATACTTGTTGATTTAGCCGCTACATGTAGGAAAAGGGTTGTAAATTGTTCTTGATTTTACTCTAGGTTTCAACTAATGTTTGCATTGTATAGTACATCAATTCGACAAATAATTTATATGTTCTTGTATCATTACAGGGTTTCAGAAAATGGCATGAAGGATTCTGTAAATTATCAGATCATTTCTCCAAAAGATCTAGCAAAGTCTGTTTTAGCTGAAGCTGGCTGGTCAAATTTTCTGGTATTCTATGATGGTTTCTTGTTATGTATATTCAGCAATACTCATTTTGGAGGCGGGGTCCCCTCCCCCCCCTTATTTTTTTTTCTGTATTTTTTGCAAGTTTTTCTTTGATTTTGCTGTCTCCATCATTGTTGCTTTTGTGGTTGCAATTTCTAAATATAAAACCTTTTTTGTTTTGAGTAGTGCAATGGAAAGGAATTTCAGGAGCCTTTGGATCTGGCCCTTTTATTCATTGGTAGAGAGGTAATATATTTAACTGTCTATGTAAGCAGTTCGTGTTGCAACTTTCCTGAGATTCCTGTCGGTGATGCAGCATGATTATTTAATAAACTTGTTACATTTTTTCTGTGTAGTTACAATCGTCAGATTTAAGCATGAGCAATCATGAAGACTCAACTCTTTTAGACTTGCTCAAGGTGAGAGACTTGTGACATACAATCTATGAAGTTTCCACACATAGTAAACTCAAATCCATGATTGTAACTAGATAAGCTTTTTGACTCGGACACTGCTTTACTGTCATGAACAGCTGTCTTTCACCAGGTCCAACATTTCCATGGCATTTCCATATGTTTCTTCATCAGAGGATGAGAATTTGGAAAAACAATTGGTTTCAGGATTCGCTGAATCCTGTGGAGATGATTTGGGAATTGGCAAAGTTGTATTCCTTGGATCTTGCTCCATGGATGATACAAATGATGAAGACAGTGCTGCTTTTCACTCTGTTCAGGTAATCAGAAAAATCATGTAACATCATCTGTTGTCGAATGTTGGGTCCTGTGTCAGTGATCTGAAGATATTTATTGCTTAATTGTAACTTTACAGGAATATTTGAACAAGAAGATGGAAGGGAGTCGTACTGGGAAAACAGATTTGCTTGTGTTCTGTAATGGAGGTTCTCAACCTCTTAACATTGATGAGAAGCCAAAATCTGAAGGTATATCCACTAAAAAGTTATGGGTTTGCTAGATATGATTTTACCCTCTGCTAAATGCTTGCTTGGTTTTGCTGTATATATGCAGGTGAAGTTTTATCTGGGCTTGTCAGCTCTGTTGATAAATCTGGGGCCAAATATGCAGTTCTTTATGTGTCAGATCCCTCCAGGTTGGTCCGGTATCCTTCTTACAGGGAACTACAAAGGTTTCTAGAAGAAACCACAAATGCGTCACTGACAGCCAATTCCACAGTTTGCGATAGAGTCTGCCAGATTAAGTCCTCTCTTCTGGAGGGAATTTTAGTGGTAAGTTTCTTTGTCCATTTTACACATTCAACTATATGCTGGATGGGGATGCTTGTATATTTTCTTTCGTCTCATGAGTAAAATATGATTAAGTAACCATTATTACTCTGCTCTTTCATTTCACTTTTCCTCTGGTATTTTTTGTTCCTTCCATTTTGGTGATTAAATTCTGTGGTTCTCCGATTGCATTCTCGGCACATGCATGTGTAAACTGCTTCCTGTTTCTAACTCTATGCATACAGTTCTAATAGTCTGATGATGTGATCACGTTAATTTGCACCGCCGGTAACACATTTAGACATTTTCAGCATCCCATCTTGGGATCTTAGCCATTTCGGTTTCTTTTTTGCTATTCGCTTCCCTAGAAATCGATATACATTTGGTAAAATTTTGATTATGCTATTACTTTCTGTCCATTATCATGCGGCATCTTTCCTTATAAAACTGTTCTCTTTCAATCTAAGTTGTGAAAATCTGGAATATAACAATACAGCGGCATTCATAACCTTTGCATGCTTAGCTTTTATAGACCTCGCTAAATGTCTGTAGAAAGAATATGGTTTAAGTTTTATTTTCTTGCATCAACTGAACTTGAAATGGTGTAGGTCGTTGTCTATGAACCCTTCCATTCATACTATCATGTTTATATTTCAGGGAATCGTTTTGCTAATAATCCTGATCTCTGGCCTTTGCTGTATGATGGGAATTGATACCCCAACGAGATTTGAGACTCCACAAGAGCAATGATTCGTTTGTTGAAGATAATAATTGCTGTGATGTTGGGTCTATTGTATCAAAAGTATTGGTAGAAAATATTATATTATTTGTGACAGTGGATGTGGTGAGCGTTCTTGTAGCTTTTTGTTGTCTTCTACTTCAGGGGAGATTTATCATGTTGAATATTGAATAATTTGTATCAGTATATAGAACGTCAGTAAGAGGATTTAATTTTGGTCATGCCAGTTATCAAATTAGAAATTTGGAATAAGAATCAATTTCATAAAGAGTCTTTGGTAGTGCATTTTTCTTGGCTTCTATCAAGTGCCGTGTTTGGGTAACTTATTTAGATTTTGGAAGGTGGTCCTGGTCCATCCAAAATGAGCATAACATAAGCCATGCATCATTGGAATATTAGACTTATTAAATCAATCCCGCTAGCTAACCAACTAAGGTATCAACTATGGAGTCAACTAGTGTATGGACGGCCACCATCAACAACGCATCACCTCCCATCACTAGTAGTCACATGTCCTCTTCCGCCACCAGCAGCCACAGGTCCTCCACCAGCAGTCACTGTAGTCGGATGTGACATCACAAACATGGTAACACAAACCTCTGTTCTCCTCTCCCTCCATGTCTTGTCTTCTTTTTCCTTTTATGTATTCGATGTTTTTTCTTTTTAGATTTTGGATGATTTTTTTATATAGTTTTAGATGTTTCTTTTTCTTAGTTTTCGGATGTTTATTTTTAAAAAATAACATCCAAAACTTAATAGAAAATATCTAAAATCATAAAAAAGAACATTCAAAATCTAACAAAAAAAAATCTAAAATCATTGTACAAGAAATTTCAAAGGTGATCCCAAGAAGAAAAAACGTGGAGGGAGAGGCGGCAAGGATGGAAAGGTGAAGAGAGGTGAAGGGGCGTAAAACTAGTTTTTCAAATTTTAAAATCATAATTTTTTGAAAATTTGATTCATTGGTTATATATAGAATTAGTTTTTTAGACTTTCTCTTATTAAAATATATAGAAATTTTGCTGGTTTTTTAAGAGAAATCTTAGCTACAAACATAATGGTCATGCATGTGATGCTTTAAACCCTAAACAGATCCACTTAGAAAATGTATCTAGTTTTAAACTTGATATATATGTATGCTTTAAAAAGCAAAATACAGGTAGTAACTTTGATGAGAGAAATGAGAGATATACTCTCATAAGTATGTTATTAAAATTTTCTCTAGTAATTATTTGGACAGCAATATACTCTCCTAATACACTATTCATGGATTACAAATTTGCACAATTTTGTTTTTATATTTGACTCAATTACAGTACCAAAATAGGGTTTAATATTTTAACATAAGTACTAATTGTCAAGTCCTTTTTCTTCTAGACAGCTTACACAGCAGATAGCAATCAAAGCTACATAATAACCTGATAAAATAAAATATTAATGGATAGTTGTGCCATAAATTTGATATAGTACAAGTAATAATGAAGAAAGTTAGGAAATTGAGAACTTGAAACTTGAAAGGAGTAAATAACCAGCTACAGTATTATCAAGACAAAAGTTTAAACTATCCCATCTTCTGACAATAGAAATGGAGGAAGATGGAAGTGCCCATGAGGCCTATCCACGTGTATGGAGTGTCCATGTTTAGGTGGTACAATGATAAATTCAGTATCTATATCACCGGACCTTGTCCCTTGTCTCACTACTGTATAATATTGCTATTGCAAAAGGGTCAACGGGTATATATATATATATATGAAAAATTATATCAATCATTAATAAAAGTGAAAGATATATATAAAAAGATTTAACTAATTTGTACCAAAAAAATATAATAGTAATTTTTTTTTAATATTTTTTATGTATTTAATATATTAAAAACGTTAAAAAATTAATTTTTATAATAAATTTTATAAAATATTTATATACTTTTAGGATATAAGTTAACAAATCTCTATAAAAAAATATAAAAAAAGGTATATATAATATTTTTTACATATAATAGACATTTGTTCAATTGAATTATAATATCTTATTTTTATTTAATTAAATATGATTCTTGCAGTACGACCCATAAATAAATGATTGAGCTAATCAACTTCTCATATGAATTCAGTAATAATTAGGATTGATAGTCATAATAATTTTAAAAAATATCTGTGCATTATTTGGATTATTGAAAAGTTTTAAGTTTTAAGTTAGTTTTTGAAAATATAATTATAAATTAGAATGATCTTTTTGTCAGTTAAATAATATGAAATATATATCATATTGTGATATATCATCCACCATCTAATAAATAAAAAGATAAATTCAATTCATCATTATATTTTTAAAATTAATTTGAGATATTTAATTTTAAATTTAGCTAATATATATTCTAAAAATATAAATTAAAATTACTATTAATTTTTGTTTTAATAAATATACAACAATTACATAAAAAATTAAATTTTGTATTTTTTTTATAATAATTTTTTAATAAATAACTTTAACATATATTCTGATTTCAAAATACATATTAACTAAATTCTTAATTTTGTTGAAGAAAATACTGTACACATAATATTTCAAGATTATTAATAAATAATAACTATGAATTCAAGTTTTGTCTGCGAGAGGCACTGTCCACTGCTGTTTTTATTTTAAGAGAGGTTTTTTATCTATAGATAGTTGTTCCATTGTATTTGAAATTGTCCAAAAGCTCAATTTGTTTAGGAGACTCTAGAGATTTTCAATCATTTTCTGATTTTTCAAGAATTGATTTTTGTCCCATAACAAAGAGCATCTTTTTAGATTTTTTTTTGGTATGTGATGGATTTGGAGAGCTATGAACAATGACATTTTTAACCATCATGAGTCTTAGCCCCTTTTTAAAGTGGCTCGTATGACTTTAGCTTTTGAGAAGGAATTTCGAAATATCTTTGAATTACAACGAGTTTTTATTCCTTTTATGATTAGTTGCTCTTGGGTTCCTCTTTCGATGGGTACTTTTAAGATCAATTGTGATGCTAGTTACTCTGGTTCTGTAGATCGAATTGATTTTGCCTGTGTTAACAAAGACTGGAACGAAAATTGACAACGAGATTGTTTGGGAACAATAGAGAGTTGCAATATTTTTCAAGGAGAGTTGTTTGCTATTTGAAGAAGATTTCTTTTAGTTTGAAACTTGAGGCACAGAGATATGATTTGCGAAATGGATTGTCTGTAGGTTTTCATTCTTGTTAACAATTCTCATGATAATGACGGGTGTGTAGATCCTTTGGTGCTTAAAGTCAGAGATATCGTGACTTGGAAATAGCGTGTTGATTTTCGCTTTATCCTGTGAGATGCAAACACAGTGGCAGACACCATAACAAAAATGGCGTTGAGATCGCATTCGCAGCATGTAGAGCTCCTAGCACATTAGAATGAGTTTGAGATAAGTATTCAGAGGGATCGTCCTGCGCCTTCTTAATCCCTTAGGACTTTATTTTTCTTTTCTATTTAATTGTTTTAAATTTTCAGTCACAAAAAAAGCATACATTATTAAGGTTAATTATTTTTAACGCTACTTAATTTAGTAAAGTAAAAATTAATCTGTTATAGATGAGAATTTTATTCAAAAATTTATCACTATTTTTTTTTGAATGAAAGCATCTCAACACACTAAGTGGAGCGTAAGAGAACGACAAAAGAACCAACATAAGTGATAAAGAAAAAAGAAATAGCCAGCACCACGAACGCTAAAATTTACCCCTTGTCATCTCCGGCATTGCCATCAGCAACAAAATGGATCCACACCTAGCCGCTCCTTATAGCTTGTGAAGGACATATGGATAATCTCATCAACCCCTTTTTCTTTATGTTGAAAAATTCTTCTATTTCTTTCTAGCCATATATTCTAAATAATTGCACAGAAGCACACCATCCACCTTTTACGCATTTCCTTGCTACTGGATATCTCCGTCCAACTCAAGAAATGTTCCTTCAATGTCCCTGCGGATGCCCATTGCCTTCTAACAAATGATAGCCATGCACACCAAACCTGCCAAGAAAAATCACAGCCCAGAAACAAATGATGATCATATTCAACTCCTTTATTACATAGCATGCAAACAATGTCTTGCTGGTTGATAACCCCAAATCGACTCAATCTCTCCTTTGTATTGATCTTCCCAGTCAAAACAAACCAGAAAAACAGTTCTAATCTTGGCGGAACTAGCCCTTTTCAAATTGTCCTAGTAAAGCTATAGCTTGTTATATCCTCCGAAATAATTTCCGTCTGTAATACCTGCACAAAAGAGTTAGTAGAAAAACTCCTTGTTTATCAAATTTCCATAGAAGTCTATCCTCTCTGCCATAAGCTAGTTTGACTAATCTTAGTGCCTCATGTAGTTCGTCACAAGATCCAACTCCCATTGGAATAGCTCTCGTCTCCATTGGAAGTTCCATATCCACTCAACCCCATCCCAAAACCCACAATCCCCTATAACGGATCCTCTTTGGTTTGAAACTGAGAAGAGCCTTGGAAACTGATCTTTTAGAGAACCTCCACACAACCAGACATCCTCCCAGAAGCGCGTTCTTCTCCCATCACCAACCTCCATAGATAACCCAGTAACAATCTTCTGCCTTACTCGTTGATCTTTGAACTGTATCTGGCATATATCCTTCCAGGGTCCCCCCGGACAGGTAAAACCTGGGAGGACAACAACATATTTGGGTCCAAGTTTTTGCAAGAGCAAACCACCTTCTTCCACAGGGGACATTCCTCCTTTGAAAAAATGCCACCACCACTTAAATAAAAGGGCTGTATTACGCACCATTGCATCCCCGACTCCCAACCCACCAAACTTTTTGGGCGCCTGCACCACCTCCCACCTAACCAAGACCATGCCATTCTTACCACCCTCATTGCTCCATAGAAATCTTCTCTGTAAGGAAATCAATTTCTCTACAACAGCCTTTGGCATCTTATATAGACTCAAATAATATACAGGGAGGCTATTTAGCACAGATTTGATGAGCACCAACTTACCGGCTTTATTGATAACCTTGGCTTTCCATATGCTAAGTTTCTCCTCCACTTTGTCAATAATTGGCTTCCAATTCTTCACCAATCTTGGGTTAGCTCCCAGCGAAATCCCCAAGTATTTAACTGGGAGAGAGGCTTCCTGACAGCCCAACACACTGCACATACGCTGTACCCACTGATCATCACAGTTAATAGGAATCAAGCTAGATTTGTCAAAGTTAATACTTAACCCTGACATCAATTCAAAGTAGCGAAGAATCCTCCTGTAATTTTTAACAGTCTCTTTCTTTGGAGGGTAGAACAGAATAGTGTCATCCGCAAACTGAAGATGCAACAGCTCAATGTGGTCTCTACAAACCAGCAATGGAGATATGCGCCTGTTCCTAACCGCCTCCCCAAACATCCTGTGCAGGACATCCACAACAAGTACAAATAGAAAGGGGGACAGTGGATTACCTTGTCGTAGGCCCCTTTCCATCTTAAACGGCTTAGATGGCGAACCATTTATCAAGATTGACATGGAGCATGTACTGATACACTTCATGACCCACCCCCTCCATCTTCGTCCAAACCCCATCTTCTGTAACACAAGATCCACAAAGCTCCACTTGACTCTATCATATGCTTTCTGGAAGTCTAACTTTATTATCACCGCTTCCTTCTTCCTCAGTTTTATCCATTGAACTGTTTCGCAAGCAATAAGAGCCCCATCATGAATTTTTCGCCCCTTGACAAAGGCACTCTGTGTCTCACCTACTAGCCCTGGCATTATTGCTCACATTCTCCTAACCAGCATCTTCGAGATGACTTTATACAGACACCCAACCATGCTAATCGGTCTGAGATCTTTGATTTCCTTTGCCCCAGTGAATTTGGGTGCCAATGCCACCCATGTGAGATTGGCATTCGCCGGTAGCCTCGAAGAATGGAAAAAGTCCAACACCGCTGTCGTGAATTCAGGACCAATTTCATCCCAACACTTCTTTATGAAGTTCATGTTGTAACCATCACTTCCGAGAGCCTTTGAGGATTCACAATCCCACACTGCCCCTCTAACCTCCTCAGAAGTCGGTTGCACTTCCAAAGCCAAATCATCCTCTTCACTGATCATTTCCACCAGACTGTCTCTGAACCCCACCATTGGAGACTCCTCCTGATGATATAAGTCCTTGTAGAAGTCTCTAATCGCTATCTTAATCCTAGCTTGATTCCTTATCAATCTTCCGTTAATGACCAGTGCATCAATCCTGTTGTTCCTCCTTCTCGCCAAAGCTAAATTGTGGAAGTACCTCGTGTTCTTGTCTATGTCTCGCACATGTCTAGATCGCAACATCTGCTTCCAATATATTTCCTTTCTCACATACCATTTCGCACAACAAGCCACCAGCGCCCTCCTTCTTGCCTCCACCGTACCATCATAGACCCCATCACCCACCATATCATCAATCTTCTTAATCTCTTCCTCAAACTTCATAATTTTCTTGTCTATGTCACCAAAATTGTCTTTATGCCATCTCCCCAGAGGGACTGTCAAAGCCTTCAACTTATCTGTGAACTGCACCTGTCCTAATTCTCTCCATTCCTCCTTTACCATCCTCAGGAATCCTTCATGCGTAAACCATGAGTCAAGACTTCTGAACGGCCTCAGACCATCTCTTAGCTGCTTATCTTCCAAAATGAGATGACAGTGGTCAGACAAACCCCTTGGGCCCCCTCGTAATCGAGTCTTTGGAAACTCCTCAAGCCATTCCAAACTAACCAGAGCCTTGTCAATACAACTACAGGATCGACCTCTGAACCATGTAAACTTCCGGTCATAAATTGGCAAGTCCACCAAACTCATGTCATGTATCCAAGTCTTGAAATCTTTCGCCGACAAGGTTAGTCTATCAGTGCCACATCTTTCTTCCACCTGTACAATCTCGTTAAAGTCTCCCATGAAACAACAGGGAACCTGACATAAACTAGCTATGTAACTCAACTCTTCTCACATAACAAGCTTCTCATCTCTAGCAAGTGCACCATAAACCAACATAAAAGCACAATTATAATTATTCTTCAGCATAACCCCTTCAACACACAGCCATCTCTCACTTTTATAAGAATTTCTGATTTTAAAAAACTCCTCATCCCATATTAACAGCAATCCACCAGACGCACCAATAGACTCAACATAGTCCCACCCCGCACAGCCATTACCCCAAATATTTGAAACATCAAAACTAGTCACTACCTGCCTTTTAGTCTCCACCAGACCTAGCATGTTTAATCTACATTTCCGCTTTAATTCCTTTACCATCCTCAGTTTCCCGTCACCCTTCAACCCCCTAACATTCCAAGAACTAACTATCATTTTAAAGAAATATTGCACACCCTTTTTTGAGTTTTGGGTCTGCTTCGTCTAGCTTTTTCTTTCTGTTTCGCCAGTCTTTTTTTCTGAGCAATTTCTTCATTCTGTTGTTGGAGAATAGCCATAATATCATCTTCTTCATTATATAGCTCTGCTCCTGACTCCTTTGCTAATTCCCAAGTCTTTTTGTTTTCTATCATCTGTTCATCTAATTCTGATAACCCGTTGTCACTGGCTTGATCACCGTTTTCCAGTGCTCTGCCCCCCCCCCCCCCACTCTGTCCTCAACATCATCATATCCATTTTCATCATTAGTTTTCGGAAAATTTCTGCCATGAGTCGCTTCACTTTCTCTGCCTGTATTAGTAAGTTCTTGATAATGTTGACCACTTTTTTCTGAATCATCACCCTAACAGTGTTTGCCGTTCTGCCCGAATACCAACATCTCGTTTCCTTGTGCCACTGACGCCCCTCCATGTTTTATCACTCTGCGACCCCCTTTTGTCACTGCCTCTCTTCCGCTTCCAGCCTTCATTACTCTGTTATTAATGGTCAATCCTCGCACACCCACCAAGTCCCGTGGTTCACCGTCTAGATGGATTTCCTTGACCTTCAGCCTCCCTACCCCCATCCTGTTCAAGTGCTCCTCCTACTTTCACCAATCGATTAGCACCCAGCTTGGGCGGACCTTCTTTACCGGCTTCCACAAGATGCCTCGCTTCAAGACAAGGACTTGAAGAATGAATCCTGGATACCGCGCCTTCCACTTCACAAACATGTCCATGTGTGTCGCCTCCCAGGTTGCGGAGAGTCTCCAAGGGATCAGAAGCAGGCGCATCCCCAAGCTGCTGGAGTCCAGAAGCCCGACCCGAACTCATCGCACCCGGTCCAGCAGCGTTGTCTAAGTCCCCCAACTGATCGGTCCACTTAGAGCGTGGGCCCACATGGCCTATCCCATTCTTGCTCCTCATTTTACCGTTATTGGGCTTAGAACTTGAACCATCATATAACCCTTTATCCCTTAATTGCTCCTTAGCCAGCCCATTAACTGACAATCATAATCCCAGGATATTGTTTTTTCGGACTCAGCCTCATTGCTCTCATCATATCCCACCAAATTTGCTACTCCTTCAATATTGAAATTATTAGCTTGATATGTTACCAATTTCATTTGATTGCGGCTTAAATACTCATAACTCCACTCGTTCAAAATTGTTTCTGAAATTAAAAAATTAGCCTTGTCTTCAACCTCCTCCCTCAGCCCCTCCATTATCACCTCCGCTGCCAAGTCTGAACGTGCTGCTGATTTAACGAGTCCTTCCGACCATGTAGCTACTTCATCACAAACCCTTTCAGATAACATCTTATGGTGTTTGCAATTGACCGCATCCTCTCCCATAGTTACCAACTTACAACTCCCTCCATATGTTTCGCTCCCACTTCTTTTACCAAAACTTCAAAGCCACTAGTACCTATTGTGATGTGGACCCATTCATTTATCACAGCCATCACATAGGTATCAATTTGTACTTGGCTGACGCTAAAGGAGCTGCACGATTCTGTCTCTTTCTCACACCCAACCACCTCGCCCCATTGGCTACCTATTACCTTGAAAGTTTTCCCAGACCACGCATGTAACGGAACTCCGAAACACTCCAACCATACTCTTCGGGTTTCACTTTTCTCCGACTCGTTCTACCGCCATACACTATGAAACAACTGTAAGAGGCTATTCATTTTGAATGTGTAGGTCTCTTTTGCATTCAACAAACTGTCAAAGGTCAACAGAGCTTTATATGCTCCCATTTCGCGCACTTGAACAACTTGAGGAAAGTTCTTCGCAACCATATCCTTCAATGACCTAAAGTCAATAGCCTTTGTCGATCCACCTATTAGGCTTTTCTGTAACCAATCCAAATTTTCTTTCACCACAGCCACCTCCACCTTTTTCGTCCATCCATTCCCATGTGGGTCTTGCACTGTTCCCTCCTTCGCCAAATTTTTAGTGAAGATGGCTAAAGCTTTCTAGTTCGCTTTGCTTCCTAGTTGCATCTGGCTAACTGTAGCATTTCAATTGTCAACTCGTGGCTTCACTTTGTCCGAGTTTTCCACATCAGGCCTTCTCCTGTATTTGGCTTCCCCCACGAAGACGACCTTGCCCCTCAACCTTATATGATTCATTTCTGTTATAGCTTTCAAGGCACCTCCTTTCGTAGTGTACCGTATGAACGCAAAGATGTATACATTGCCATTCTTTTGTTTTTTCGATAAGTATATGTCATTTATGCGCCCAGTCCAACTAAACAGTTGGAATAGTTCTCTCTTTGATATGTCTGCTGGGAGATTATCCACAAAGATTGAGAATGACTCGTTTTCTAATCGTCGATACTCTTCTCGATTCCAAACTCTAGGATCCTTGACCCGACCTATCGTTCTATCCCTCCCTTTGTTTCCCGTCCGCTCTCTTTTTCTCACTCTCTCACTCATCTCTCACTTCTTAAATTGTTATAAATTGCTAAATATTAAAAATGAGATTTTAACTTTTAATACATACTTAAACAAATTAATAAACTAATTATTAAATCAATTCAAGTTAGTTACTATTAAGATTAATCTTAACGACAGTCTAATTACGATTGGAAATTGAGCCTAATGTTGTAATTAGCAGTGTTGCACGCTTGCCCTAGGCTCTTATTCCAATTCCAAAATCTAGTGAGCTTGTAAGTTCTTTCACAAGCATGTATGGAATTATTGGCTAATTTAAAACCCCTATGCTTAGCCGTGCAAGCAGGTACACCTTCCTAGATCCTACTTTCCATTGCCGTGAGGTGTGTATACTGTATAGTACGTTGATATTTATCTACACATAGCAAGTATAGTAGAGAGGGAGACCTTGTTTTATATAGAAAATTAGAAATGGATGTAACAAAAAAATATTATCAAAAGAAATATGAGAAACGTCATTGACCTTGTAATCTACTAACCTTGTTGTATGTAGATGATGTGTGTCTACACTTATATTGGGTTGCATTTAATGCATAAATAAATATCAAAGCTAACCAACTTAATTAGCTTGATCAACTGATCGAAAATTCAAATTTTATATTATGTATATAATAATTTATTGATTAATCACAGACTTTTAAATAAAACTTAAATTTACGATAAATTATATGTGTCGAGTGTCAAAAAAGAATAATAACAAAGCTCTATGTACAGACAAGCTAAAATGATAAGGTCCATATATATATAATGAACTTAATATATC
This sequence comes from Arachis ipaensis, assembly GCF_059453495.1. NCBI lineage: Eukaryota > Viridiplantae > Streptophyta > Magnoliopsida > Fabales > Fabaceae > Arachis > Arachis ipaensis. The sequence goes on from NC_142438.1 coordinate 11,401,081, forward strand.
TTAGCTTATAAGTAATTCAAGTCTTTTATGACTGCTTAATATCAACATCGAATTCAATTCTTGTTTCTGAACCGTCCTGAAAACAACTTAGACCTGCTTTAATTTAATTTTATTGTTGTATAAGTTAATTGTATGCAGTACAAGTTTCTGTTAAATTGGTCCAATTTTTAATTTAAAAAAGACATTAAATGTTCCTGCTAATTATATAAGTACATGCATAAATATATTACACCATAGATAATTAAGAAAAGTCTTATTCTAATTGATTGCATTAATCAAACAATATAATTGTGTCATATCATGAATAATTATTAATTCATTTAGGTTTATATCATTTTCAAATATTAATGAAAGCAAACTTGATATTTTAAATAAAAAAATATATATCTTTAGTCCTTTAAATCTTAAGAACATTTCTAATATTTAGTTTTGTTTAATTTTATTTTAGGTTTTATAAAATATCATATAAATATTTGTGAGATTATATATATATAAATTAATTTAAAATCGACTCAATACAAAATTTGTCGTTCTAATACTTGGTCTCAACTCAATTTAAATTTTATATTATTTTTAATTATTTTATTTGATGAATTATTAAGTGATAACATTTAATTAGTCACTCTTTATAGTGATTCGGTTTCTCTCATCTCTAACGATATTTATCTTATTTTAAATATTATATCCAATACAAGTTTTAAATTTAAATTAACTCAATCACTGTAAATATAAAAAATAATATCCAAAAAGTATCTAATTATAATTTCTCTAACTAATTTATTAATGCTTAAATATAGATTTTTTGGACATGTAACCTAGTTTTTAAAAAATTGAAAAAAAAATGATTATTTTATGTTATGGTATTTTGTGAGATGATGATGATGTTACATTATTTTTGAAAAACGGATGATAGCAACATACTAACATCCATATCCGTGCCATCACAAGCATGGGGTTATTGAAGATGTAAAAGGCCATTGTAGCCCTCACCATTAATGTCCTTCACTTGCCACCCATATGCTTCTGATCTGTACTTACTCAAACCCATTAAACTCCTTCCACATCTCCCTCTCTCTCTCTTCATAATTCTCCCATGTTACTAATTGAATCTCATTGCACCCATTAATAGTTAGTTGTTTGGTATTTGTTGCAAAACAGTGCTACACCTCCCTACAAAATTTAAAAAAGAAAATAGTAATTAATAAGAAGGAAGTAGTAAGTGTTTTTTTTTTTTGTTTCTCTCTCTACTACTACTATTACTATGATCTTTTGAGCTTCAAACTTAAGCATTCAGCTTCATCTTGAGTTCAAAATCTTTCCTTTCCTCCTCTTATAGCAAAACATGATGGAGATAGAAGCTGCAACAAGTGGAAGTAGCAATAGTAGTGGCTTGGATAGGGGAAGCTACTTAGCATGGGAAGATCTAAAAGTTTTTCTTCCAAATTTTGGAAAAGGACCAACTAAGAGGTTGCTTAATGGCCTCAATGGTTATGCTGAACCTGGAAGGATCATGGCTATTATGGGACCTTCTGGCTCTGGAAAATCCACACTCCTTGATTCACTTGCAGGTTATTATTACTTTTCTATTCTAAAATATTCTTAATGGAAAAAATTTTTGGTACATTTATAATATATTGAATTATTATTAATGTATCAAGTTTTTAAAATGTTTTTTTTTTTTTTTAATGTATCTTGTGTATGTCTTTGATATAACATGAAGAGTTCAAATTAAAGTTCCAACATTGAGAGATTTTGAGTCTCTTTTACCCCAAAACACATACATGACATGTTTTTGGATGTAAAGGTTCAACCTTTTTCTCTTGTCTTTCGCAGTTCTGACTTTCTAGTGCTACCCATTTATTTTTTTTTTATTTTTATTATTTGCTAATCAATTGGGTTATTGAATAGTAATGAAAGTTTAGATCTTTTCTATTATAGATGTATACTCTTGACCTAATAGTGCTTTCAAGTGTTAAACCTTTTTTGGTATAATTACTTCATCAATCATGGCAACTTGTTCTACTACTATTTGTTCTTTAAATTGAAATTAAAATTTAGTATACTCTAAACTAAAAGGGTTGCTGGGAGTAAAAAACTTTTCCATGTTAACTGAATTTAAAACTTGAAAATGTTTGGGGTATTAAATTTTTGAAAAGTGATAGTAGATTTTTTCTATTCCAAAAAGTATATTCTCCCTCTTAGGCCAAGTAATAACACACAGGGCCCTTGTATTTAAATGTTATGTCCTAAGTGGTTATGATGTCATTATCTGCAATTAAAGAATAGTAACTAAATATGGAGCGTCCAGGTTCCCCGGGAACAAGCCTAACCTTATCATACTATATATTTTGTTATTGTTAGTAGTAATAATTATTTATAAAAATTACATTTTCTACTCTAACTTTAATTTTACCCCCCAAAAATGTTGTTGATGCTTTTTTGGTTGACTTTGGCTTCTTTTTTTTTTTTTTTCATTTAGTGAGTTGGCTTTGAACAATGAACATTAGAGAAAAGTCGGTGGTAATGGTAACTATATAGAATTTTCGGTATTATCCATATATATATATACTTATTGTAGTTGTAGCATATTATACTTCCGAATTTTTAGCTATAGTTGACAATTGAAAAGGACATCTTATGCTTTTTCTTATATACAATTCATCAGTATAAGACAGTACATGTGTCTTAATTTTGGTGGTTGGAATAATTAATATTATGAGATTATAATTTATACTATATACTATAAATGTTTAATTACCCAATTAACTTTGGGTAACTATAATAATTTGTTAGGCCAAATTAAAAAATCAAACTATATGTAATACATATGAATTGAATTGTAGTTCAACAATAAGAATGGTCCATGCTTAGGACCATATATATAGGTTGGTTGTTACTATTTTCTCACATTTTGTCTGGTCTTATAACATTGATTGGTATGGCATGAGGTTTGGTCTTAGTCTTATCTTTGAACTACTTTTACTACTACTTCCCAACCAACTAACATTCACAAAGGGAGTTGAATGCTGTCTGCATTAATTTGTTTGGTTTCAAAGAAGCCATGTTCATATTTGTACATAAGAATAACAAGATCAATGAAACTTCCTCATCATCTTTAATTTGTGAATCAAACAATTAATTATTGTAGTTCCAACTTTTACTAACTTACAATTACAATTTACGATGATGCTGTACACTATGAAATAATATTGTTGTTTAATTCAAAGCCAACATTATAGCGAACAAGTGATGAAAGATGTTTAATTTGTTTGATTGAAGAAGGCTTAATTAATTTTTAAAGTTGTATTCTAAATATGTGTGTGGTAGGGTACAATTTTCTGAATATTTGAATTTCTGGATATGTTGTCACAGGTAGGCTCTCAAAAAATGTAGTCATGACAGGAAATGTTATTCTCAATGGGAAGAAGAAAAACCTAGGCTATGGCTTTGTTGTAAGTAACAACACTTATTTTTCAATTTTTTTGGTGACTACTTATTTTTCAATTAAACATTGTGTATGCTATATCCTACCCAACAATAAAAATTAATAAAGATGCTAGATGTAAATTGAAACTCAGTTACTATATATTTGTGTATAAAAATATTTGTGTGAAAATAATAATTAAAAACAGCTAGTTATAATAAGTTAGTCGAATAAATAACCATTTGTACTCATAAAAGATAAAAACGCTGACATATGTACTCATACTAAATCGAAACTAAACTTGTACCCTGTCTTTGGAGGATTGAAGTGCCACGTAGGGTACTTTTGTCACACAGAAGACATCTTGCGTGGTACAAATTTAGTTTCGATCTAGTGTGAGTATATATGTTAGCGTTTTTGTCTTTTATAAATACAAATGGTCATTTATTCTAAGTTAGTCAAACATGTCGATTCAACTATTATTCTTAGATAACTCATCTGCTTAAATAAGTGTTAAAAATTCGAGTGTATATAATAACACATTGGTCAACGGAGAGATGGTAAAAGAGAAAACTAAGATAATATTGAATATGTTTAAAAAAAAACTAAAGATTGAAAATGCATGAAAATGGTTGTTGTTGTAATTGTTCAGGCGTACGTAACACAAGAGGATGTGCTGCTGGGAACCCTAACAGTGAAAGAAACGATATCGTATTCGGCAAATCTAAGGCTTCCAACATCAATGTCGAAAGAAGAAATAGAGAACATCGTGGAAGGAACAATCATAGAGATGGGACTGCAAGACTGTGCTGACAGGTTAATCGGAAACTGGCACCTCAGAGGGATAAGCGGCGGGGAGAAGAAGAGGCTCAGCATTGCCCTTGAGATCCTCACAAAGCCAAGCTTGCTCTTTCTTGATGAACCTACCAGCGGCCTCGACAGCGCCTCCGCCTTCTTCGTCGTTCAGACTCTCCGCAATGTCGCTCGTGACGGCCGCACCGTCATCTCCTCCATTCACCAGCCTAGCAGCGAGGTCTTTGCTCTCTTTGATGACCTTTTCTTGCTCTCCGGCGGCGAAACCGTTTATTTTGGAGAAGCTAAAATGGCCGTTCAGGTACCAATTTCTTTATTACCTCTAATTTAAGTTGAAAACTCCCGTGTAGTTATTTTCATGTGAAATTAATATTTGAAAACTATTAGATAATTTTTAACTATAAATTTTATATAAAGACATTAAGACAAATTGTATGTAAGTGTCTACTTTAATTTAATAGTAAATAATTTTCTTTGTTTCTTAACCTTTTTTAGATATTTACATAATAATATTTAATTAAGCAAATTAAACTCAACACAAATCTAAATAGGAAAAGTACAGTACAGGTAATCAACAATATTAGTACTGATTTTTCACCTTTTACAGTTTTTTGCTGAAGCTGGATTTCCTTGTCCACGTAAAAGGAATCCTTCTGATCACTTCCTTAGATGCATCAATTCTGACTTTGATGTTGTCACAGCTACACTCAAAGGATCTCAAAGAATTCACGTATGTACAAACTATTAATTGTATTCTTTGTAATTATAGTTAATTAATGGAACTGTTTCATATATTTTCCTTTCCTTTTTAGGATGTTCCAAATTCAGCAGATCCTTTCATGAATATGGCCACAGCACAAATTAAAGCAATGCTGGTTGATAGATATAGGCGTTCAACTTATGCAACAAGAGCAAAGGACAGGATTCAAGAACTATCTACTAATGTAACCGATTTTACTTATGTTGTTCTGTTTTCTTTTTGTATTTTGATCATAATTATGTATGATGATGATGATGATATTGTTAATTGCAGGAAGGGCTTGAAAATGAGAGACAAAAGGGAAGTCAAGCAACTTGGTGGAAGCAACTGAGGACATTGACAAAGAGATCATTTGTGAACATGTGTAGAGATGTTGGATACTACTGGTTGAGGATCATAATCTACATCATAGTTTCAATATGTGTTGGAACTATCTATTTTGATATTGGCTATAGCTATACCTCAATCCTAGCTCGTGGTGCTTGTGGTGCATTTATCTCAGGCTTCATGACATTCATGTCTATTGGAGGCTTCCCATCTTTCATTGAAGAAATGAAGGTATCATCAACAAAAAAACTAATATAAAAACATCACTACATGTTTAATTTGTTACTTCAAATTGCAACAGTTAAGTTGATCATTTAAAATAAAATTACTTATGAAATATAATTTCTGGACAAAATTGATAGTTTTGAAATTTTGAATAACTAATTAAAAAGAAAGAAAGAAAATGCAGATTTGCAATTTAGAGTTAAATTTGATCTCTTGCTCTGAAACAGGTTTTCTATAGAGAAAGGCTTAATGGATATTATGGAGTTGCAGCATATATTCTAGCCAACTTCCTATCTTCTTTCCCTTTCTTGGTTGCAATTGCTCTTACTACAAGCACCATCACATACAACATGGTGAAATTCAGGCCAGGGATCATTCACTTTGTGTTCTTCACTCTCAACATCTATGGTTGCATCTCTGTCATAGAGAGTCTCATGATGGTTGTAGCTTCTCTTGTTCCAAATTTCCTAATGGGGATCATCACAGGAGCTGGAATCATTGTAAGCAGCCAATTAATTAACCAAAATATTTGATAACAAAAAATTATTAACCAAAAACCATCAAAATTTATTATTTTTTACTTTATTTAATTAATGTAATTTACAATAAACAAATCTTAAATAAAGTAATTGGCCACATAATAGTAGTATATAGTATATCTCTTTATTTTATATATATATATATATATATATTAATAGATTAATAGGCATGTTTGGGTGCCTATTAGTGAACTACTTTTTTTTCTATTGAATTTGTGAAATAATAATAAATGTGAAGTTTGTCAATATAATAGATACTTTAGTATTTTAATTAGTAGTTTTGCGTTCAAATTTTAGAAATAAAAAGTTATGATATTTTCTTGAAGAAAAAGTATTTTAAAAATAAAAATAAAATTCCAAAAAGGAAATTCCAGTTATGAAGTAATCTTGAATTATTGGTGCTTGTATTGATGCAGGGAATCATGATGATGACCTCTGGATTCTTCAGGTTGCTATCTGATCTTCCAAAGCCAGTTTGGCGCTACCCAATTTCATATATCAGTTATGGTGCATGGGCAATTCAGGTAATTTCCTTTCTCATCCTCAATATTCAATATTGTAACCCCTTATTTGTCTATGCATGAAACACCCACTAATCATAACAATTTTTTACATGTATAATCAATCATTCTGCATAATTAAGTTACTGTCTCAATTACTTAAATATATACAACAACAACAACAACAACAAAGCATTGTCCCACTAAGTGGGGTCGGCTACATGAATCAAACGACACCATTGTGCTTTGTCATGTATCATGTCTACAAAGAAACCGTTTACATGTAGATCTCGTTTGACCACCTCATGGATGGTCTTCTTAGGTCTTCCTCTGCCTTTTGCCCTTTGTCCATCTTCCATCTCATCCACCCTCTTGACTGGATGTTCTATCGGTCTTCTTCTCACATATCCAAACCACCTGTGACGCGATTCAACCATCTTTTCCACAATGAGTGCTACTCCAACTCTCTCCCTTATATCTTCATTCCTTATTTTATCCAATCGCGTATGACCACTTATCCATCTCAACATCTTCATCTCTGCCACACTCAATTATATATACCCATGTAAAATATTTCAGTCATAATATTTAAACACAAAAAATCAGCAACCAATACAATTGGGCTTCATGAAAATCTTTTATTATTCTGCCATGATTTAATTATTCGATTGTGACACTTTTAATTATATGGGTGGTTGATTATTTTATTAAAAAGAATATGCGAAATAACATGCATAAATATACATAAATATGTAATAACTAATTTTTTGTGGAGATAATATTTAATGTAGCCTCTGAACTTATATGTGAACATCAATTTTCCTCCCAACCAATGTCATTTTTGGGTTATTTGAACACCAAACTAAAATTAAGTCATTTTACAAATTTGATATATGACTGTTCATATCATCACTCCATTAATATTTGTGTGTCGAAAATTGTTTGAGAGATCATGTTTGCAAAGTTTAAGAACTAAATAGAGGTAATTGAAATTTTAGGGACTAAATCAAGGCACACGTGTAAATTTATTGACCAAATTGAGTATTAACTAATTTTTGTGTTCACAAAACTTTTTTTAAAATCCTTGTATAATTTGACAGAATTTATCCAACTTTAATTTTTTTTTATTTCTGTTATCTCTGTATTTTTACCTTGAACAATATCCAAAACAGGGTTATTATTAACTCTTTTCTTTATTATTAGTATATTAAAGTATTGTTTTGTTGATGTAAGATCTAACATGAATATATATACATTGGAATTGGAATGTAGGGTGCATACAAGAATGACCTGCTTGGACTTGAGTTTGAACCTATGATACCAGGGGACCCAAAATTAACAGGAGAATATGTGATAACACACATGTTGGGAATTGAATTAAACCATTCAAAATGGTGGGACTTAGGAGCACTATTATTGATCCTCATAGTATATAGGCTTTTGTTCTTCACCATACTCAAGTTGAAGGAAAGAGCATCTCCATTGTTTAAAAACCTTTATGCAAAGAGAACCATTCAGCAACTTGAAAAGAGACCTTCATTCAGAAAAATGCCTTCTTTCCCTTCCATGAGGCATCAACCACTCCACTCTTTGTCTTCTCAAGAGGGTCTTAATTCTCCACTTCATTAGACACAACACAAGACTTTTATATCATATATCATATAATTAATTCAATTTCTCTCCTGGATTTTCGGATTGCCTTGTTAATTAACATGTATACCAAATTTCAATTTCAATTGTTCTACCAGCTTATGTGTATAGAGGAAATTATTAATGTTTCCACAATCAATTAATGAACCACTTCAATTGAGTTACAACCATAGACAAATGGGACATTTGTGGGAAATTGGGAATTTCTACTAGAACATATATGACAACAACAAAAATTTGGAGCTTTTACTTTTTTAATTAGGTTACAAAAATGTGATGTTTATTATATGTTGTTAATATTTAAAGTGATCATTGAACTTGCAGTTGAGTCTCCATGTCATTCCTAAACTTAAAATTACTTTAAATTTGTTTCTAAATTTATCAACAGTGGTCCCTGAAATACTTTCTAGTGACGAAATGATGACGTGGTTGAATGGAGGTTATGCTAGAAGCTACGCTGGACTGGTCAAACATTGTCGTTTCATTTTTGGCGTCTATTCGTCTAAATAGAACATAAACGACATCGTTTAGGGTATTTTGAGGGGTTTTAACATGTTGGAGTTAAAACCTCTCAAAATACTCTAAAAAAGGTTGTTTATGTTCTATTTAGACGCAAAAAATAAAACAGCCACATTTTACCAGTCCAACGTGACCTTCATCTAGGTCCAACTACGTTATTATTCTGTCACTCAAAAATATCTCAAGAACAATCGTTGTTAAGTTCAAAAACAAAATTTGAAGTAATTTTAAATTCAAGAACCACATTGAGACTTAACTGTATGAATTAACTCTTATATGTTTAAAATTGAAAGCAAAGAAATTATATTCTTTCTTTTTTTGGCAAACAAAGATATTGCATTCAATTCACACAAATCTCCAATGTGAACTTCTATTTTGTATTTATTGAAATTCAATAGTAAATATCAACTCAATAAATTTAATTTGAGGCATCCAAATAACGGGAAAAGGCAATAGAAGATGATTGATCCATGGTTCCAAACAAATGTTTTTATTTTTATTTTTATGGTGACTATGTTTGCAGTGATCACCATAATAAAGTTTAGATAAAGCTAATGACGGTTGCGACATGAAATGAAAATATTATACAAACGTAAAATATAACAACGAAGGCAGAAAATAAAGTACTTTTATTCGTAGATGATAATTATTTTGAGAGTAATGTTAAAAAATAATAATTTAATATTATTTTATTTAATTTAATATATAATATTTATAATTACATATTTATTATATTTAAAATGATTTATTTTAGCAATAATTAATGAGTTTAAAATAAAAAAAATTTAGACTACTTTAAACTATTTTTTATTATTTTCTAAATATTTTTGTTTTTCTTATCGTGTCTACAATTCAATTTATATATAAATAATTTATTACTTATAAATTATTTATCTTTAAATATTTATTAATAAGTAAGATGACCTGCATTAATTAAATAAAATTTAGCTTTTTATTTATTATATTTTACATCAATAATTCAGATTGAAAAGTTGAGATTTATGTTTTGGACCTTATAATTTATAATTTAGTATTTAAGTTTAAAATTTATAATTTAAGTATTTTGTTTATTTTTTTATCTTTAATAATAAGTTAATTTTTATAAAGAAGTGTACTTCTTACTTTTCTATAACGTATTAACATTCGCATAAATAAATATACAAAATATAAATTTAATTACTATATATTTGTGTATTAATATATATATTATTTAATTTATTTTTAATGTGTATTTTATATTTAAATATATATTTGATACTAATAACTAATTTTAGTATAAATAGAGGTTTAAGTAAAAAAAAAAAAAAAAAAGAAGAGATTGGTTGGTTTAAATGTTTGTTTTTTAAATAGAGTTAAGAACCGGGTTTTTTGACAGAACCGTATTTTTTTGTCAGAACCGGATTTTATGTCAACTATCTTCTTCGCTAACTGGGCCTAGCCGGTTTAGATGGAAATTTGGAATCGTATGATAGCTAGGGGAGTGTTTACTCGCATCCCAAAAACTTGGGTGATTACTCATTTCATTTAAATAAAAAAAAATCATTGTTTTTGGAGGTATGTAAAAGTTTTAATAATTACATTTTTGAGCTATTTCATTGGAATGGCAAGAGAGGCCGGTTTGATCTTCCCACTGTTTGACCCAATTGAACTAAAGCCATCAAGTCTTATCATGAGAAAATTAATCCAACCCGCCCTAACTCAAATTTCATGAAAGTAGAGGGTTTTTAATGAGAATTATTTTTTCTATTCATAAAGCTCTAATACGAGACCATAGTTAGGGGATCACTATATTAGTAATATTAATCAATTCTAGATTAATTAAAAGGTTAAGTTTGTTATATATCCATTATTATTAAAAACTTCAACGAAAAAAAAAAACTTTAACTTATTTCTTCTACAGAGAACAAAAGTTTACTTTTAAGACACCACTTAAATAAAGATCCCAAAAACAATTTTATGGTAAAGACGCCTACGTGGCAAAATCTAAACCATACATTTTAAAGCCACACTTTTCACACAAAACCATAATTTTTCACAAAGAAAAGCGTCACCTAATGGAAAAAAAGTAAATTAGAAGATTTAAGAGAAGAAATAATTAAATTATCAAAATTAATAGATCAAAAATTAATGATTTTAACTAATGTTAACTGTAATGACACCGAATTCTTAAAATCAATACAAAATGATTTTTCTCAAAATCTTTATTTTACTATAAGTTTTATTGAAGGACTTCAAAAACCTGAAAAAACTTATTTTTCACACAGAATTTCTAAAAAATGTTACCATGAAAATGACTCCCCACATCTTTATCATACTTTTAACCCACAATTAAATTCTATAATAGATATGCTTGAAGAAATATTAGTATCCATAAATTTTTAAAGAAATAAGGAAAAAGAGAATCCCAAAGAAGAAAAACTTCAAAATATAATCAACATAACAAAATTAAAAGTAAAACCACCATTGAAATTATGAATATTGAAGAAAAATTAGAAGAAGTTACAATGCTTTTTAAACAATTAAAAATGGCTCAAGAAAATAATATTATGGAACAGGAATTTCAAATAGATCGAAGAAGAATTAGTAAATTCTGAAAATATAGAAAATGAAGAACACATCCTAGATTATTCAAGTGACGAAGAACCAGCAATTCCAATACAAGTAAAAAATAAAGCTGGAATATCTAAGGATAATCAATCTCAATTTAAATGGGAACAGGTTTTGATAATTATGCTTTTAAAAAAGGATTTGTAAATAAAGATTCAAAATATACAAAAATACCATCAAAATACGTTCCTAAAATCCAGGAAATGGAAGGAGAAAGAATGCTCGATTTAGACTGTAAAAAGAATGAAAAAGAAATTTTCGAGAACTGGTTGAATTCCTTCACTTTACTAATCCAAAAAACTTAGTGAATTGTCTGGAAGAGATATTTGGAATTACATAGGGTTTCATACTAAAGGAACTGTAAGAGATTATATGACATCAATAGAAAACCAAATAATAGAAGAATTAGCAACAAAAATAACAGCTTATGATAAGATATTACATATAATGATGATTCTATATAAAGAATTTTTTGGAAAAAATATTATAGATCATAGACAAGAAGTCTATAATAAAGAATATCAAGAAGCAAAAAATTATTTAGCTAATATTCAGATATATGATTTATGTAATGTGGAGTCTTATATATGTAAATATAGAATACATTATTATAAATTAAAAGAAGAAGATAAAGACCATTATCTTAGTATGTATATAACAAAATTTTCATATCCTGCTAATAAATTTATAATGGGAAGATTTATAAGAGAAATAAATAGAGGGACAATTGAAAATAATTTTGGTGGAGCAACCTCTACAATAAGAGAGGAAATAAAAGAACGTTGTATGCAAGAAGCGACTCAAAAAAGATTTGCAAATATAATTAGAATTTGCTGTCAGGATAATGAAGAGATACCCCAAAAATATGGTCTTAATAAAAATTTTCAAAGAAAAAGAAAATATCAATTTAGAAAAAGAAAATACTATCCAAACTGGAGAAAAAAGAAGTATTTTAGAAAAAGAAATAACAATAAAAACAAAAGACAAAAAAATGACTATTGCCCAAATAAAAAAGAAAATTGTAAGTGTTGGTATTGTCAAGAAGAAGGACACTATGCAAATGAATGTCCAAAAAAGAAGGATAAAAAGGATCTTACCAAACAAATAGAAATTGCTAAGTCTTGTTTCATGGAACCATTAGAAGAATCTGATGATAACTTAGACTATATTTTTTAATATGTCTCAGAAACAGACTCAGAGACTGAGTAATAATGCCACATTTATTACTATAAAAATAACAGAAAAGTTTATAAATGCTTTCATAGATACTGGAGCAACACAATGCTTTGCTAGTACAAATATAAAATTTGATTGAAAAAAAATTAAAGAAACCATTAAGAGTTAGAATAGCTGACAAATCGATACATAAAATTGATCAAAAAGCAGAGATGACTGAAATATTTATTCAAAATTATAGGTTCATTGTTTCATCCATATATATGTTAGATTCTGAAATGGATTTTATCATAGGAAATAACTTTTTTTTTCGGTGACTTAACATATATAGTTTTAAAAGCTCCACACGATTCTTCAATAAATCAAAAATCAAAACGTATAAAAATACTAACTACTACTATAGATAAAATTTTAAAATTTAAAATATTTTCTATATTAGAAACATGTTATTTAAATTTATACTTTCAGATAAATATTCCAAAAAATAATCTTGAAATAAAGATAGAAGAACTTTTGGATAAAATTTGTGCTGAAAATCCTTTAGATATTAAAAATACAAATAAAAAATTAGTAAGCATTAAATTAAAAGATCCTACAAAAGAGATAAATGTTTCAAATAAAATTCCTTATTCCGCAAGAGATAGAGAAGAGTTCTCATTAGAATGTAAAGATCTTTTGGAAAAAGAAATTATAAGATTAAGTAAAAGTTCTCATGCGACTCCAGCCTTTTATGTCGAAAACAATAATGAAATTAAAAGGAGAAAACGAAGAATGGTAATTAATTATAAGAAGATGAATGAAGCAACTATTGGTGATGCTCATAAACTTCCAAAAAAAAATTCTATTTTAGAAAAAATCAAAGGAGCAACTTGGTTTTCATCTCTTGATGCAAAATTAGGATATTGGCAACTTCGTTTAGACGAAGAAACAAATAAATTAACTGCTTTTACTTGCCTAACAAAAGAATCAACAAGTGTGTTGCTCTATGAATGGAATGTATTACCATTCGGATTAAAACAAGCCCCAGGTATTTATCAAAGATTTATGGAAGAAAATCTAAAAGAGTTAAATGAATTTGTTTTAGTTTACATTGATGATATACTAATTTTTACAAAACAGGATAAAGAAGATCATCTTCAAAAATTATTAATAGTTTTAGAAAGATGTAAAGAAAAAGGATTAGTTCTTAGCAAAAAGAAAGCAAGAATAGCAAAACAAGAAATAGAGTTTCTTGGATTAATTATATCTACTCAAGGAAAGCTAAAACTTCAACCAAATGTTTTAGAAAAGGTAAATTTATTTCCCAATAAAATAGAAGATAGAAAACAATTACAAAGATTTTTAGGGTGTATAAATTATATTTCTTATCAAGGATTTTTAAAGAATATAACAGAATACACTAAAAGCTTATTTCCAAAAATAAGTACTAAAAAAGAATGGAAATGGGAAGAAAAAGATAGTATGCAAATTCAAAGAGTTAAAGAATTATGTGAAAAACTTTCAGAACTTTATATTCCAGAAGAAAATGACTACTTAATAGTGGAAACAGATGCTTCAGACATAACCTGGTCGGGATGTCTAAAAGTTAAGAAAGCTATAAAAGGTTTGGAACAAGAAAAAGAATCACTAGATTCTAAATATTCCCTAAAGGAATTACTTTGCAGGTATATTTCAGGGACTTTTACTCCAACAGAACGAGATATACTACTCATGAAAAGGAAACTCTAGCAGCAATTAAATCTCTTAAGAAATGGAAAATTGATTTACTACCCAGAGAATTTACATTAAGGACAGATTCAAGTTACTTAACATGTTTCATACGATATAATTTAAAAGTTGATTATAATCATGGACGATTGGTAAGATGGCAATTATTTTTGTTACAATATCCAATAAAGATTGAATATATTAAGGGTGACAAAAATGTTATTGCAGATACATTAACAAGAGAATGGAGTTCGTCTACAACGCATTAGATCAAGAAATTCAAAAATATGAGCAAGAACTCGAAAAATGCAAGCATTGTCAGCAAATAAGGACACAAATCCAATCCCTCAAGAAGGCCATTGAAGTAATGAAATCAACACAACAAACAAAGCCATCAGAGTTCAGCCAGCTAAGCATGGTGGACAAATCAGGTGAAGAAAAAATTTCAGAAAATAAAACAATTGCTGAAATTATTAAAAAATCTACCCAAGATAAAAAATATTATGTAATTTATAATGGCCCCATGAAAGGAGTATATGATGTCTGGGAAAAAGCAGCACCATTCACACATCAATCAAGGATAATTCATAAAGGAGGATTTTTAACATTGGAAGAGGCAAAGGAATCCTTCAGAGAATATGAAGCTCTTCATCCAGAGCAAACCCTAAAAAGAGCAGATAAAGCTCCAATTCAAACCCAGAGAACATGAATAATAAGAAACATTCCTACAAGGGCTGAAATCAAGGAAAAGAAAAGGGTCTGTAGATCAAATCTCAGAGAAATCCTTAATATAGTTCTGAATTGGACTGAAGAAAAAAAGACAATTTTGGGATATTATCCTATTGCCAAAGAACAGCTAACAAAACTGGTTATCTTTCCAGATGCTTCCCCATCTGACACTTATCAGTTCTTCCAGTATGGATTAATTGATACAATTTTAATTTTTAATGATCTAAAAATTATTAGTGAGTTTCCTGCAGGATTCGTTGATGCAGTAAAGAGATTTAAAAATATGATTGACAATGTAAATCCAAGGGATGTATCCCTAAAATTTACAAACAGTCAACCTATTTTTAATGAAGAAGAAGAATGCTTGGTTCCAGCACACCAAGTAATATTCATGTCCGTCTTCCCAAGAAATTTTCAACCAATTGATCAAATTCAAGATTTAACAATTTACAGTCATGAAGGAAGACTAGCCAGCACATTAGCAAGGGTCTTTGAAAGAACTCAAAAAATAACGAAGGAATCTCACACAAGGATTAATTATAAAAGTAGAAATACTCTGCTTGTGTCCAGCAAAAGAAATGAAATTGAAGAAAGAGAGATGAGACTCCTGGTGGAATTTGAATCAGCATTCTACAACTTATCTGGACTTTTAGAAAAACTCCCTGAAGGGATAAAGAGGAATCTCTGCTATTTGATAAAAGACAGAGAAGACCACAAATGCCAGCTATGTGCCTCAGAAATATCTGAAGAAAGCAATAATGAAATGGAATCAACCCACATGATAAAAGAAGAGGACAATGCATCTGAAGCCCACATGATAAAAGAAGAGGACAGTGCATCTGAAGCATCCCTCAACATTATTGCATAATGACGTAAGCGCTTAGGTCATAAGGCACCAACAATGTAGCTGGTGCAAGATAATAAACAATGACGTAAGCAATGACGTCATAAGAAGGGTAAGGATGGGAATTGTCCATCAGACCCAACCATTATAAATAGATTACTTAGGCAATTGTAAGAGGCATCAGAAAACAGAAAGCAGAAGGTTAAGAGTAGTCATACGTTAAGAGAGTAAGGAGGAAGCTGCCGAGGCGATTCTGTAGTCTGACAAAGAATTTCCTTAGGGAAAAATAGTTCTAAACTCCCCTCTGGAGTTAGTATCTACAATCTCCTCTCTGGAGATAAAAACACCTTATGTAAAATATACTAAATAAAGGAAGTTTTTCTCCAGAAAGGTACATCTTCATCCTAGTCTTTTAGTTATGAATTATTTAGAAAGTTTAGAATTAACGGAAGAATCTGATTATTATAGATTAACTGCTTTATTAGATAACGAAAAACAGGCTGTTCTAAAAACAGAATTAAATCTCAAATCAAATGAAAATTTTAATAAACAAAATCTTTTAAAAGAAGTCTTTAATAGAAAAAATATAATATACTATGGAAAAATTCAACTTGAAGCCCCTATAAAGATAAAATCTGCCAATGGAAAATTTGAAATAGCTTTGATAAATGATGAAGAATTGAGTAAACAGATTGAGAAAATTAAGGATCAACAAAAAAGATCTAAAATTGGATGGATTCATATTAGTACTATACAAGTCTTAATCAAATCTACATATATGAAAAGAATTAATTCACCAATAAGTTTAGCAATCTGTGACAAAAGAATTACTGATGACCCAATAGATCAAATAATTGAAATTGTTCATGGAAATTTGGCAAACGTAAATGTTAAATTCAATGCCCATCTTGGATATGCTATACCTTTATCAACTGAAAATCTTGGAAGATCTATAAGTTTGGCTTATAAATTTCACAGAAAGAATCTAATGGAACAAGATGATGAACCATTTTCAATTACATATGCAATAAATTATACTCTAACAAATAGCCATCATAGTATAATATTTAAAAATAGAGAAAGAATTTATGTCGATGAATTATTTCAGAAAATTGTAAAAACAGAAATACCAAAATATAAAGCTATTGAAAACCCAGTTCTATTATTAAAAGAACCATCAGGAAAATTGGTTTCATCAAATTTTCAAATGAGAAAATCTAAAATTAATAGCCCTTTATGTTTATCTAAGTTAAAAATTAAAGAAGAAAATTCTGAAATAAAAGAATTAACAAAAAGGTCGAAAAATTAAATGAAACCCTAAATACTAAATTATGACAATAAATAAAGAAGAAATATGTGTAACTTATCAAAACAAGAAATAAGAGCTCTTTGAAAGAGAAAATCGTTTGAATTATTTACAGTTTTCTGAAATAAATCAAAGAGCATTTGAAGCTCTAAAAATAATCTATGACAAGTTGAAAAGAGAAGTTGAAGAGCTAGAAAAATTAATAGAATCTCTAGAAAATAGTGATGAATCGATGATAGAGTTTGTAGAAATTCTAAAATAAATAATGAAGCATAAAAAGATTAAAAAACCAGAAAATAAAATAAAAAGGAAAAGGGCAAAAAAATTAAAAAGTAAAATAGAGGAGTATAAAAGGGAATTAAATAATCTTCAGATCGAAATTGATGATCTTATAATAAAAATGATAGAAATAAGAATAAATATAAACAAGTTGGAATTAAACTTAAAAAATTTATAAATGCCTGAAAAACAATATTATGATTTAAAAGAATTAAAGCTGTTGAAAGAAAAAATGGAGGATGAAGTTGAAAAATTAGAAAGATATTTAGAAACAAGAGAAAGTGTAGAAATAAAAGAAGTTTTTGAGGATTTGAGAAATTATATTAAAGAAAAGACAAACAGATAAAAGATTTTATATACAATAATCCATACAAAAAAGAATATTATAATTATGATAGAAATTAAGCCAAAGTTAAAAAACTATAAATATGAAATCAGAATTATAAATATACATCAAGGATTAGTAATAAATGATCATATAACAAATACAAGAGAAATAGTGGAAATGGTCAATACTTTAGATTATGAAGTTACAAATTATTTTTATCAAAATCCCTTAAACAAAGCACCACCAATTGAATCTATACAAATTATAAACTTATTCGAAGCAAAATATGAAGAGTTAGTAGAAATTTCGAAAAAAGAAATTAAAAAAAAAGTCCAAATTGAAAAATTGGTATCAGAGCCAAGTTAACGATTAAAGGTAACACTTTCTCTTTAAACAACACTTTTAGTGATATGCTTTTAAATCAATAACAACTACAAAATAGAAAACGTCTTTACGAAAAGATGAAAATGACATCTTTACCGTAGCATCCCCTTACTTTTAAGGCATTAACAAACATATGGATTAATTTCCATTATTTTATTTTTATTCATCAAAATGTATAATGAATTTGGTTAAATTAGATTAACTAAAATAATAAGTGAATTATTTTTTAATAAATAATTCTGAGTTTTTAAATCTTAAAAATAACTAATAATAATATTTTAGGATGTATTTAGTTTGTATTTTTATTTTTAAAATTTTTAGTTTTCAGATTTTTATAAAAAAATAGGAGGTGAAAATAGAAAATAAAATTTTATTTTTTGATTTTTTTTATAAATCTAAAAAAAATAGAAACTAAATGCAACTCGATTTTTGATAGTTCATCGATAGCTCAACGTTGAAATTTTATTCTATGTATGGTTTAAAAGAGACAAGGGTCGCATACAGTTACCTAATATATAACCTAAAGGAGAAAACAGGAACACATGACACATATAACCCAAACCTCTACCAATAATGATGCTTAATTACAACCAAAGCAATTGGTCCACACTCCACCCAAACAAATTAACATAGTCTAGCACATTAATTAACTTAAACTTTCATTACTCTTTTTTTCTCTTTCAGTGCTGTTAGGTAACTAAGAAATCCTAGCTAAATATTTAATAAAGTCCATTTAACTTTCAATTTATCTAACTAATTTGGGTTGGTCGAGTGGTCAGCTCACTCGTCCGTTTAAGTAAGTATCGAGATTCGAATTCTGTTTTGTACATGCAGCAACTTCTCATTCTCTCAAAAACGTTTTTTTTTTTTTTTCAGAAATATAACTATATCAAAATTCCATATTCTCCTCTTTAATTAATTTTATAAACACATTTAAATTAAATCTTTCCTTCTTCATTTGAAATCCAAAAAAGTGAAAAACTCTAACAAGAAAATAGAATTATTGGGTAACAAGCCTCCAGTCTCACACCTAGCTAGAGGTAGCAAACGGGTCACGTTAAAAAAAGACTAAGACATAAATGACTAAGACAATATTTACAGTATTAGATGAAAAAAATATTTATAATAAAAATTAAATATTTATAACGTTAAAAATAAAATTAGGATTTAAACTAAACATAAATGACTAAGACAGTATTTTACCTAAATATAAAATCTAACAAATGTTACTTTTTTTTATACAATATTAGTATGTCTGAATTGGCAATTATCAGTATACAGGTTTTAGGAAACTTGAAATATATGAAATTAATGGGATTGTAAAAGTGTAGAAAGCTTCACTAATTTATAGGAACACGGGAGAAAAATTAGTTGGCCTTTTTTTTTTTTTGTTTATCTTTAATTTTTATGAAAATGCTATTATACTACTTATCCAAAAGTGTGGGAAGCATTCTTGTTTTTATATATTGGATTTGAAGAATTTTAAATGTTGGCCATTTTGTACATGCAATAATCTATTGACCAGCAATAAACCTTTAACTGAAATTTAGATCCGCAATAAATTAATCTTTAAGTTATCGAATTAAAAAATATCGTAAAAAATAAAAAAAAATTAGGTATACTCTAATACGACTATATGGTTTAAAAATAAATAGACACTGTATAATGAAAAAACAAGTGTTTAAAAATAAATAAAATAAAGAAAATATAAAATTATTCAAAAAGATCATTAAGAATGGTGAAAATGTAAAATGATATCGATGTATGTAGATGATAAATGTGACGATGATGATGATGATAACAACGCAGTTAAACTCCAAATAAAAAAGAAATAGGAATTAAATCCAATTAACACACATTATCAATTTACATTAATTTAAAGGGGTTATTCTCTCAATTTGATTCAATTACCTTTTAATTAAGGAAATAAATTCTTTCAATTTTATTTTTCAATTGTTTAATAAAGTATAATTTCTTATCTTATATTTTTTAAATTATACTTTCTTATCTTTTGTAAACCTATTTTGATGGGTTGAATGAATTTTATTTTTTTATTAAGAATAAAAACATGAAATCCTGTCAAAATGGACTATATTTTTTTTTTGGATTATTCAATTAAGCATACAATATAATTAACCATGTTAGATATATATTAAAATTAGTTATCAAAATTACTCACTATTATAAAATATATGTTAAAATTTAAAATATATATTAAAAATAAATTAAAAATAAATTAAACAATATAAAATTTTAATGACTAATTTTAATATAATACAATATTTTTGTAATATAATATATAAAAAAAAGTGTAAAAGTATAAGTAATTACTTGGAGAAACGTGTACTTTAATAAGTAAATGATTGAATATGAGTAAAATTGTAATAGAGTTTCTTGGGGTGGAAATTTGATAACCACCACCAAAATAAAAAGTGTTAGTATTAAAAAGATGTAACTAATTTGAAAAAGTAATTGGCAAGAGTAGTGAATTATATATTTTGTTCTATTTGAATGAATTCAGGAGAATAAAATATGGCCATATATAAAAAAAATTATGGTATATATATATATATATATATATATATTCAATTATTAATTAATTAGCTCTCACTTTAGTTAGACAATTAAAAATATGTAAAACAACTTCACGAGACCTTGCAGCTAGCCAAGCCTACAAATGAAAGAGAGGATACTGTGATTTGAAAATTTGATAAAACAGGTATTTATTCAACGGACTCCTTTGTACAAACGATGCAGGCGGAAGTTCTTCCGGATGAAATCACTAGCTATAGCTTTACGCGAGTCATATGGAAAGGATTCGTCCCTCCAAGGATTGAGCTCTTGTCTTGATTTGTGTTGGTTGGAAGGGTGAATACCAAGGATCGTCTGTGTAGATTACGTGTTCTTGACCAGAATGACAGGTTTTGTGTACTATGTTCTAAGTTTGAGGAAACTGTGATCCATTTGTTTCTTGGGTGTGATATCACATGGCAGGTGTGGTGTGCCTGGCTGCATGCGTTTGGTAGGAGTTGGTGCTCGCCCGGTAATCTCAAGGACCACTTCGAAAGCTGGACAAATATGGCAGTATGGAAGGTCGAGAGAAAAAGGTGGTTCATTGGGTTCTTTGCTGTGGTCTGGACAATCTGGATAGAAAGGAATGGCAGACTGTTTCGAAATAAAGCATCCAGTTTGTGAAAAATTATAAACAAGTCTTTTGCTTTTGCTGAGGAATGGATTGGAGGTGAACCCTTTGGTTGTTGACACCATGTCAAAGTTAACTAGGAGGTAGTTTGTTTTCATATGATAGCTAGGAGTTGGTTTTATTTCATAATTTCATGAACTTGTAGCTCCTTTTATTGCTCCACCCTATTGTGTTGAGCTCCCTTTAATTCAAAAAAAAATATGTAAAATAAATGTATCATTTTTATTTGCAAAAATGCATAAGTTTAATAATACTTAGAAGAACTTTTAAATGGTGCAAGAGGAAAATGAAACACGAATTATATTCTTTATATTAAAATCAATGGTTCACTCATCAATAATGTCAAATTATTGAAAATGAAAATCATAGAAAATTTTGTTTACTTTAATAATTCGTTTTGTAATTATCTATATTATATTAATTGAAACAGACTATAATAAAAAAATAATCAATTAAATTAATTAAAAATCATTGCAATAAAGTCAGGATAAAATTCTTTTTAATATTAAGTCATTTATAACTATATAAAAATAGAGCCCTTTATATATTCAAAGCCTACTTTAATTCTTTTTGTTTCAAATCAGTTTCCTTTCTTTCGATCGAATCCATATATATTTCAACATTAACTCCTCAATTTATTCACATATCGAACTTTATTCTTAATATAAATATATATGTATACAAAAACTGAAAGTGTCTTACCTTATTAAAAAATAAATAAATAAATAACATAAAGCTAGTTAGGTGAAATTTTTTTAAATATTTATGAAATATTGGTGTTCCAATAATTTTAAGAGTTAATTTTAATTAATTTATTATTATTATTATATATATATATATATATATATATATATATATTATAATTAGAATTAACAATTAAAAATATTAAAATATTGATATTTAAAAACATTTGAAATTGTTGTTAATAAATTGGTCATGCATGCATGACAAGCTTAATCGGTGAGGCAGTGAATGAGTGAATTAATTCAATGATACTTATATAATGATGGGTGAGGCAGTGCAACACAATTTTAATAATAAATAGCACACACAAATAGAGATAGATAGATGCAGAAGCAGAGACAATGTACCCCTTCTTTTTCTGTCATTATTTCTCTGTGATCGTAATAAATTTGCATGTTGTCAATGTTCCATAACAGTTAGAGAAGAAGAGTTTTTGATGGTAAAGAAGAAATCCTTATTTATAACAATATTAATATCCTAAGTTAGTAGTAGAATGTGCCACTTAAACATTAGTATTCTTATAACTAGTGAAAATAAAAAAGTACATAATAAAAACAAAAAAAAATTTCAGCATATAAATAAAAATACGTTTATGCAAAAATTATACAAATTTAAAGAAAGAGAATTTTATTTGAAATGACAACACATATATATTTTCTCTTATCAATTTAAATTTGGACAAATAATTTCAAATGTAAAATGAAACATATACTGATACTGTAGTCATCAAATACTCTATCAATAAAATGTATACTATCTTATATCTATATACTAATTAATGAGTCAAAAATATATTTATATTACAAATATAAAAAAACCTTTTAAACGTTGGTATTTTTTATTTGTCATGGTTAAAGTGTGTGACTGGACTTGATCATTGTTTGACATTGAAATAAAATAATAGATAAACTACAAAAATGACATCTAAATTATTTTTTTTATTGATAAAAATATTATCAAATTTTATCATCGACAAAAATATCTTTAAATAAAAATATAACAAAAATGTCACGTCGTGATAAAAAAACGTGCTCCATTTTTTGTTACATATGAATATGTTTTGTCATATTCTAAAATAATTTGACAATATTTTTGTTGATAACAAGATTTAAAGATTTTTTTATCAGCATAAAAATAATTCGAATGTATTTTTAATAGTTTATCTTAAAATAAAATAGTAAAAAACCCAGATAGCTAGGTGAACTAGGAGCATTTAAATATGACAATAAAGATGATGGAAAGAGAGTATGAAA
Source organism: Arachis ipaensis (assembly GCF_059453495.1). Lineage (NCBI taxonomy): Eukaryota > Viridiplantae > Streptophyta > Magnoliopsida > Fabales > Fabaceae > Arachis > Arachis ipaensis. Next base: position 11,424,397 of record NC_142438.1, read on the forward strand.
CGAGATTATAGGCAAACACATTCTGCTTGCATGAAGAAGGAGATGGGGCTTTACTATGCCCATTGCCCAATGAAACGAAACTGTGTCAATTTAAAGGTCCCCACTATTATATTGAAAGAACAAATTTTGAATTCATAATGTGGCAGAAGATTTAATTCACAGTTGGAGTTGGTGATTCATATTCAACATTACTTAATACTCTTCCTATTACTTATTAAACACTTTCCTATATTTAGAACTAGCTAACAAAAACAGTGATGGGACGTGATTTTTTTGTTTTCTTTTTTAAGAGAAAACAAACAAAAAAACAAATTAATTATTGGAGAAATTATGGTAAAATCCACCTCACCAAAAAATATGTATTAATAGCATTTTTTTTAAACGGCCCCATTTTTTTTCATGTAGCTGGTTTGAGTAACAATCATGTATACGTATGTTACTATTAATTATTGAAATTGTCCAAGAAGCAAGAGATTGAAATTGAAACGGTTATTGCTACGTTACCAACAGCATTTTTGTCAATTTTTGTCAACTCTTATTTATAATTATATTTAATGGAAATGTCTAATAAAAATGTCTTTTTTATAACTGTGTTTAATAGAAATGTCTTTATAAATATATTTTTTGGATACGTCTTTTTATACATGTATTTAAAATATAATAATTAATTATTATTAATAATAAATTAACAAATAATATGTTGGTACCCTATACTTTTTCAAATTGAAATATGTGACAGTTTGTGTGTGTAGAGGTGTCAATATCAGAGAATAAACGGTGATTAAAAAAAACATGGAAAAATAGGATAGAAAAAAAAAAGGGTTAAAACAACAACATATTATTGTCCATATTCAATGTTCAAACCTCAAAGCCCTGTTCCCCATGCTGCTTTTGATTCTGAGTTTCATAATGGAATTTATTTTAGGGGGTTTGTTGGTTTGGTGAGAGTAATTACTGCGTCTTGTAACCTTAGTAGGGTAGTTATTGCGACTTTGGAAGCCCCTGTGTCCAACCAACAGATCTAAACAACTTTAACAGTGAAAGCAAAGAATATCAATTAATATTTTTCTTTGATATCTGAAATTTGAGATCAAATTTAATTTAATTTTTAAAATTTTAATGAATTTTAAAACTTGTAATCATAACTTGCATTAATTTTTAAGTTGATTTCTGATAACAACGTATTGATTTAATATATTAATTTCCTGTGATTTGAATTTTTCGCTCAGTTGATTCTATATGTAATTGAGATCTATTATTAGAGCTTTCAGAAATTTAACTCTTACTTTCAGAGTCCCAAAATTTTTCAAATTAAATTTGTTATGGTCGTTTTGGTGAGAATGTTAGAAAACCAATAAAAGTTTATAGGAGATCTAATTTTAATCACTACTACAAGAAATAAGGGGTTTAGCCACACAAAAAAATTGTGGCTAAACTTCAAGATAATGGTAGCAACCATACATTGGCCACGAAATAATATTTGTCGCTAATTGGGGATTGCATTTTTAATTTGCCACGATTTTAGAGTTATTAGCCACAGTTTTAAATATCATGAAAACCTTCGAAGAACCACGATTTGTATAATATTGTCCACGCATAATGTCGTGGCTAAATAAGAATAATCAAATCAAAAAGTATAATTCTACCACACTTCATTCATAGCTAATTTATGCAGGCCGAGTTTTTTAGCCACAATTTTTTTCGTGGCTAACGTCAAATTATTTAATCACACTATTTTCGTGGCTAGCTCACGTTGTTTTTCACATACAATTCGTGGCTAATTTGTGCTAATTTGCTCTAATTAAACAATTTTATTAAATTAAAATTATATTTATATATAACATTAATAAAAAAATCAATTTTTTAAAAAATATAATATTTAACATTTTTTCATAAAAAATACTAATAATAATAATAATAATAATAATAAATAAATAAATAAAGTCTAAACTTGTATATATATAATAAGAAATAAGAAGAATTTTAACATAAATAAAAAAATTCTAACATCTTTTAGAGTAAATATATTTAAAATTTTAACTATTTCTTATTAAATACACTAATTAAATGTCTGATATATCACTAGATAGACTAAACATTTTATTACTATATTTTGATAACAAAAATTTGTATAGAGCCGTCAATTGGATTTTGGTTTCTTTATGTCCATAGTTTTTTCTCTAAAGTTCCAACCAACTTCTCTAAATTTATCACACGCCCTACATTTTCAGCACCAAAGACTTTCCAATTTACAGCGTTGCTTTACGGACCATTACACCTACCAATAAATTCGCACCATTATCTCGACCTTGTCCATGCCCATCAAGTTCCATCATGACTTTTTTTTCATTATTTTTCAAATGTCAAATTTTATTTTGTGAGTTGTAATTTCTCCCGTAAAAATGTCTGCAATCAAATACAAAATTAAATAAAAGAAATAAACTAAATATTAGAACTCAAAAAATTATGTAAAAAAATTGAAATTGCATATACGTTTGACATTTACAACTAAAAGATCATTATAATCTTTTCTAGTAGGTATAGTTGGTTGAGACTTATTTCATTCAAATTTTCTGTAAATTCTTCATTATTATAGTTCATGGACTAACACGAGTTATTATTGTAAATTTTGATGTTCAAATTAAGCCAATTGTAATTTTAAGAATGAATTTGAGCCTGGCCTCAAATTTCAAAAATTAAATTAAATATTAACTCTATATATATAATATGATAATAATTTTTATAATTATATTATATTTTTATAAAATATAATTAATCTTTGAATTATTTGGCAAACAAAATAAAATAAAAAATTTAAAATAATAACATATATAAATTTTATTTAACGGTAGCGATAAATTATTTTGCTCAAAATAAAGCACTTGTCTATTGCATGCAAATATCAAGCTTTTAATCTTTATATATATATATATAACTTATTTCCTTTCTCTTAAAACTAAAAGTAGAGGCAGCTTTTCATAATTATCCGAAGAGTGAAGAAGCTCTAGTTGATGTTGCCCTAACTAGTTGAGATTGAGATGTGTCCTTTTCAGCTTCTCCTTAATTAATTCACATGCATCACCAAGCCCATCATCATTATTTAACAACGATACCTGCCTATCTATATTACTCTCTTGTGTTGTTTTGTTTTGGACAGATCAGAACGAAGAAACCATTAATTAATTTCTCATCCAAAAATAATAATAATAATAATAATATATACCTAAAAAGTGACTTTGTAAGTGGTGACCCATTTTTCCATTTCTGTGGATCATGCACACACATTTCATTTATATATACATACACACATCTAAGCTAGCTAGCTGTGCAGCAATGTTATATATAATATAATATTATTATTACTTGATATTTGATTAATTCCAAAAACCAAAGAGTACTAGAAGTACAGGGTTTTGTCTAGTATTGTTGATTTGAGAGAGAAATGGAGAATAAAAGCATTACTACAAGTACTAGCAGTGGAAGTAATGGTGATGATGAGGGAAGTGAGAAGAGAGGAATGTACCTAGTTTGGGAAGACATAACTGTTGTGGTTCCAAACTTTGGCAATGGACACACAAAGAGGTTGCTTAATGGCTTGAATGGGTATGCTGAACCTAACAGAATCATGGCTATTATGGGTCCTTCTGGCTCTGGAAAATCCACTCTTCTTGATTCTTTGGCAGGTTTTTATTCTTTTTTCATCACTCTTTGCATTTCCATCTTTTCATCAAATATAATAATAATATTCAATATTCATTCATATTTGCTTCTTCATGCCTTAGCTTTCATGTTCGTTATTATATATACTTCTATTTTGCTTTTTATATTATTATTATTATTATTTTATTTTATTTTTTTACTTTCCATTGGGAAACCTTGCATTGGCCAATATGCATGTTGATAGAAACACTCTATAATTTGTCTAAATTATGATATAAAAGTTTCTAAACATCCTATTAACTATTAACTACCCATTTGCAAAAACCTTCATTTTTTTTAGTAACTTGATTAATGATTATCATGTTCATTGTTTCAATTTGCATGCTTCTCTTAGATGTGATTGTGATATGATTCAAATCATCCTATGATAGAATAGAATAAAATAATGTACTTTATTGAAAGGTGATAAGTATGTCTCTTTCTCATATATTTATTATTTCAAATGGTGGTGGGGTTAGTTATTGTTATCTCCCAACGAGATGGGAATGAATAAATTACCCTTATAAAGATTTTCTTCAGAAACTTTTACCATTGACTATCTATTTTAGATCAAAGACAAATATTTTTCATATTAAATTATAAAGATTTTCTTCAGAAACTTTTACCATTGACTATCTATTTTAGATCAAAGACAAATATTTTTCATATTAAATCATCAAATCATGCAATTTTATTTGATACATTGACACCATACTGCAAAAGTTGAATATTTGTTTAGATAAGTTAACAAAAATGGCTTTCATCTTTTTGTTCTTGTTTTATTCTCTCTTTTTTTTGGGGGGAGGGAGTTTGTTGTTTAAAATTTGTTTATTTAGATTCTAATATAAAATTAACGTAAAAAGTGGATGATACATTTTTTCTCTAATTTTGATGCACTGTCAGTAAAAAATAGTTTTACTCGTGTATTTAATTACGTAATGTCACATCAGTAAAAATAATTATATTTTATATTGACCACATGAATGATCATCTAAAAAAATAGATGTAATTGCATAACTGTGTAAAACAGACCCAATAGTCTTTCTCTGTAGTTTATCATGTTATTAAATCATGATGTTCCATTCTACCCTGCCAAAGAGAGCCCCATAACATGTCCTTGCATAGATAATTAGGGTGTAGGTAATTAATTGTAGAGGTTATTTTTTAAGTGCCAAAAATAGTATAAAATAATACTTTGATAATATTAACTAAAAATTTTTTCAAAAACTCAACAAAACATAGAAAACAGTTGTTGAAAGTTAAATAGCATGATTACTATTTTTTACTATTAATAGATAAATAATGTAAAAATATTTTACACTATTAATATATATAAATTGATTATTTTTATTCTATAATAAGCAATAATAATTTATACTACCTACAGGCTACAGATTCTTTTTTATATAGAATAAATGAGCAATATATGAAAACTTAAAAAAAGTATCCTATTTAATTTGTCACTTCATTTAATTTCAAAGAAAATATTCTTCCTTGGCCTTTCTAAGATAATTATTTAAAGTTTTAACATAGCTAAAGTTAGCCCTACCATCAACTGTCCTCATTTATTTATTTATTTATTTCATGGGATCAAACAAAGAATCATCTCTATCTGGATGAACATTATCTTAGAAAGCATATTTCATTTATTATTGAACATCTACCCTTGGTAGAGACGGTTGCAAGTAATAATAATTTCACTATTATTTGTCATGTATTTTGGTCACCAAGGGAAAAATTAATGCTTATGCTTTAAATGGAAATTAAATATAAAATTATTATATTGCCCTAACAGTGGCCTCGCCGAAAATGTTCTGTATAATTATTAATTAAACATGCACTACTAAAAGAAGTTAAGGTAGGTGGAGATTTTCAGAATCATGTGTATCGGACGGTAGGCTCTACTAATTGATTTAGAAATTGTTGGATGGTGATGATGAACAGTTACCAAATTCTTAAGGTGTTATTAATAATAAGAGAAATATTTTCATTAATTATAATAAAGCATAGTTCGTTACATAGCATTGATATATATACGAAATAGGTGTATGTACAAATTATAAATGAATTATGTTATGCGTACACCAAAATCAGCTACTAAAATTAGCCACCAGTATAAAATACATGTTAAAATATAAATATACATTAAAAATAAATTAAACTACACATATATTTGTACACAAATACACTGGTGATTAATTTTAATTTAATGTACAAATAACATTTTTTATTATGAATATATATGGTGGCACATTAACATCCTCAGATTATTATTGGAATTATTGATTACAGGTAGACTCGCTAGGAATGTTATCTTGTCTGGAAATGTGCTTTTAAATGGAAAGAAAAGAAGATTGGACTATGGTGGTGTTGTAAGTAACTATGATCACAATATATATTATTTTTGTATATTATTCCATATCCTTCATTTTTATATCTTATTATTTCTTTTTGGGAAAAATTTTGCCACTTTTTATTTTTGATATTGGATTAATAACGATATCTTTTCGAATTAGGATATTAATTTCAAATATGAAACGGTTTAATTTGTTGTACAAAAATCAAACTCTCAATTTAAAAAATACCAAAAATTATAATGTCAAAATATATCGTCCATCTAATTTTCACAGCAAAAAAAAAAAAAAAACGAAAATTTTGCATAACTGTATCTGGCCATCATATCTTTCGTACATCTACATGTGCATTAATTAAACAGATGTATAAAAATTGATAGTAATAGATATACTTGAAAGTTTGTTAGTTGAAGGTTTGTTCAATCATGTTAGAAAAGAAAATAGTCACTAAATTAATTATCTATATTAAATACTATTAAAATATAAAATATATAATACAAATAAATTAAATAATACATATATTTTTATATAAATTTATGGTGATTAATTTTTATATCTACTATGTAAATGATTATTATTTAAAGAACTAAAGTGATTGGACAGTTATACAAAAAGGGTTTTTTTATTAGTATATCAAGAAAAAAATAAATAATTTTTTGTTATATTTTAATTAATCAATATATTATTTTGTTATGTAAACATTCGTACTATAGGCTTATGTGACCCAAGAAGACATATTGTTGGGAACACTAACAGTAAGAGAAACAATAAGTTATTCAGCAAATCTAAGGCTTCCATCAAGAATGAGGAAAGAAGAGGTAAATGAGATTGTAGAAGGAACGATAATGGAGATGGGTCTTGAAGATTGTGCAGATAGGGTTATAGGGAATTGGCATTTGAGAGGAATAAGTGGTGGAGAAAGGAAAAGAGTAAGCATAGCAGTTGAGATATTAACAAGGCCTTGTCTCTTATTCCTTGATGAACCAACCACTGGCCTTGATAGTGCCTCTGCTTATTTTGTTGTTCAAACTTTGAGGAACATTGCTCATGATGGCAAGACTGTAATTTCATCCATTCATCAACCAAGTAGTGAGCTTTTTCAACTTTTTGATGATCTCTTCCTGCTTTCTCGAGGCCAAACTATTTATTTTGGACCAACTGAAAACTCACTCGAGGTACATATATATCTATTAGGTTTAATTACTACATTGCTCTATGTAGTTTTATTAAATTTTTATATATATTTTTTAATTAAATCTTTGCACTATTTTTAATTTTATAATTAAATTTTTTCGTATAAAAAATGTTAAGATTAACAGAATATTCCTCCCAAAACATATATAATCAAAGTTCTAATTAATTTTTGAATTGTGAGTATCTTTAATTTATAAAAAAATATTCTATTAATTTTAATATTTTTTTATCCTGACAATGACTTAATTATAAAATTAAAAATAATGTAGAGATTCAATTAAAAAAATTATAAATTTAATAAAATTATAAAAATTAATAGAATAATTAAATCTATCTATTATTATGATTCATTTGTTATTACACACCAACAATTGAGAATATGTAGAGGTAATAAAATAGCCTAAAGATTATTATAAATGAGAAAAAATAACATTAAATACATTGAAAAATTAGAAAACTTTCACTCCTACTTTCTTAGTTGGCAACCAAAACAAAAAATTTGTGTTGTCAAATAAGTATTAGAAGATGTATTTTAAACTTTTGAACCATAAGTTATGTACGTTGTTTTAACTCTTGAGTTTTAAAAATTAAAGAAGAATGTTAGGGACTTAACACTTTTAAAGGGAGAAAAAAGGTATAAAATTAGTTAATGTTGGTTCAAATGTAAGAAAAAAGTGTTGCTTACTAATATTTAAATTCTCTAAGTTTTAAATTTCACTTTAGAGAAAAAAGTGTGATCTCTCACTATTTATTTTATAGATAGAATCAAGAAAAAATATTTAAAAAAAAAGATCATACTTTATTTTCTAAAATAAAAATTTAAAATTTAAAAGATTCAAATTCTTTCTCTTTTGGAAAATGCACAAATTGGCTTTAATAATTTAAAATCATATAAAACAACCACTAAATGACCAAAATATTTGGAGATTGACTTGCATGTATTTTTAAAGTTAATAAAGTATGTATTATCGTCGATGGACAATGCAAAATGAAATAGAGTTATTTCGTTATTACATGAGGTGAAATATTTATTATTTTTTTATTTTTATATAATTATTATCAATTGTGCTTTATTTATCATGTATTCTACTAAAAGCAGATGAAGTTTCGTTCTAAAAATTGTTATCTATATGACAATCTTTCATAAAGTTTTACTCTATTTATCTACTGTTTACTATCATAAATGACCAAATTGATAATTTTTTTCAGGGACTAATTAATTCGACATTAATTCTTCGAGGATCTAATTTATCATTTTACTCAATTCTTTCCCTCTAAACATATTTTAGAGGAAGTTTTGGTGAAAAATTCATATTAAATTTTTTTCAATATTTTGGATGTGTTTAGCTTAGGTGCTTAGAGCCTTAGATCACAAAAGCCTATTTTGATGAGAAAAATGATTTTGTCCATTTATTTGTGCAGTTCTTTGGGAAAGCAGGGTTCCCATGTCCAAGTAGAAGAAACCCTTCTGATCATTTCCTCCGCTGTATTAATTCAGACTTTGATACTGTCACAACCACCATCATGGCCTCCCAAAGAATCCATGTATTATGTTCTTTATATCATAATTAAATCATCACTTCCCTTGATTAAATTCATTGAGTAATTAATTAATTTAATTAATATTATATTATTATTATTATTATTGCTTTTCATCTTCAGGAACACAACTCATTAACACCATCATTAGGGAACTTATCAACTGCCGCAATCAGAGCAAAACTCATTGAGAGATACCGTTGGTCTGAGTATGCAACCGCCGCAAGAACTAGAATCAAACAAATCTCCAACTTTGTAAGTTATTTCTTTATCCTTTCTATCTCACTTTTTAGTATATTTTTAAATTAATACATTTAGATACATTAATTCAAACTTCAAAGATTCATTAAAAATAAAAAGTGATGGTAATGAACTTTTAGTATTTTGTATAATACTACTAGGAGATAACAATTGAAAATTATTTTATTTTATTTAATTTAATATTTATAATTAAACCTATATTATTCATAATTATATACCTATTACACATAATATTAATCCATTATTCAAGCGGTAATTAAGAAATATAAAATAAAATAAATAATAGTTAAAAAATATAAAATAAAATAATTTTAGATCTTTTTTAGATTGATTTTTTATTGCTTTTCGAATATTTTTGTTTCTAGTAGAAGGAGTAATTTAATTTAATGTCAAATCATATATAGCGAGTAAAAAATTATAGATATTATCAGTATTATTAGAATTTAACTAATATATATTTTTAGAACACATGTAAAAATTACTAATTGAAATTCTTTTTATAAAAAAAGAAAAAAACATACAAAGTTAAAGTTTCAAATATATTTGTATGTATTTATTGGATTAAAAAGTTTAAAAATTTTATAATTAAAAATCTTTAAGACACATTTTAACTAAATCATCATTATTATTATTACTCCAGGAAGGATATGATGGTGAAAGCAAAAGCAAGAATGAAGCGAAATGGTGGAAGCAACTAACAACATTGACTCATAGATCTTTGGTGAACATGAGTAGGGATGTAGGATACTATTGGATAAGGCTAGCAATCTACATAGCATTATCTTTATCTGTTGGAACAATCTTCTTTGATGTTGGAACAAGTTACAGAGCCATCTTTGCAAGAGGTGCATGTGGGGCTTTCATTTCTGGTTTCATGACATTCTTGTCCATTGGAGGCTTCCCCTCCTTCATAGAGGAAATGAAGGTGTTTTATAAAGAAAGGCTTAATGGATACTATGGAATTAGTGTCTACATTCTATCAAATTTTCTCTCTTCATTTCCCTTTGTTTCAATGATGTCCATTGCCACTGCCACCATAACGTATTATATGGTCAAGTTTCGTCCAGAATTTTCACATCTTTGTTACATCACCCTTGATCTTATTGGCTGCATTGCGGTTGTGGAGAGTTCCATGATGATCATAGCTTCATTAGTTCCCAACTTCCTCATGGGAGTAATAATAGGAGCAGGATATATTGTAAGTCATATAATTTTAAAAGTAAAGTATTAAATTTGTCTCTATTATTTTCGAAAAGTTTTAAAAATATTTTTAATAAGTTTAATTTTAATATATTGGCAGTGCAGTTACATCTGTTATTTTAGATGACCATTCACACGGTCAATATAAAATATAGTTATTTTACTGATATGACATTACATAATTGGATGCACATCTAAAACTACTTTACTTTATACTGACAGTGTATGAAAATTAAATTCTATCTTTAATATTTTATTTGTTTTAATTTTGTCCCTAACGTTTTCGATAAATTTCAATTTTTTTGCTAACATTTTCAATAAGTTTTAATTTTATCCTTCTAACTTATCTAATATATTAGAGACGAAATTAAAGCAAATTAAACATTAAAAATATTTTTGAACAAAAAGTATCCTTTATTCTAATTTTTACCATTTGAACATAATTATTATTAATTACTTGTTGTAACATGGGTGCAGGGTGTAATGATGATGACTGCTGGCTACTTCCGTCAGATCCCTGATCTTCCCAAATTCTTCTGGCGTTACCCAATTTCATACATTAATTATGGGGCATGGGGATTACAGGTAATAATAATAACTTCATCAGCATCATTACCATTATAAAAACTCTTAAAAGTATGTTATGATCAAATGAACATAAAAAAAAAACAAATTAAATGTATCCATATAAAAATAAAACGACAATTATATCCACGGAAGATAGTTTCTGTGTGCCGAAAATACCCTAACGGACCAATTGTGTAATCAACGTCCGGGTACTCTAAGCACACGGAAGCCATCTTCTCTAGTTATAATTATCGTTTTATTCTTATATGGATACATTTGTCAGCATCTGTATCTTTTATAGGTACAAATGGTAATTTATTCTAAAAAAAAAAAATAACTTCATCAAATGGAGGCTTGTACTAATGGCATATCTCGTGCCTCCGGAAAGATCCCACTCGGGTTCGAGCTGTCTGAGCTAGATGTGGGTGTAATTGTGTGAACCCTTAGTATTGTGTGTGTGAGTGCGTAAGTAGTGTAGGTGAGTATTGTAATATGAAAATTATAAAATGACAAATTATAAGTAGTTTACATCTCGAGATTCTAATGATAAACTGTAGTAATCTGTTATTCAACTCCAAAAGTGTTTAGTTCATTTCGTATTGAATAACCAGTTGACTCACATGATCATTACTATTTGTGGGAATTACACTTCATCTTGATAGTAATGAGAATTTATGTACAATGCAAAGTGAGCACATGTATCATTATTCATTCGACTTACCAAATAATGATTCTTGGGGATGCAGGGAGCATTCAAGAATGATTTGCTTGGGCTGGAGTTTGATCCTCTAGTACCAGGTGGTCCAAAGCTGAAAGGAGAAACCATACTCACAACCATGCTTGGCATGAGAATTGAATATTCAAAATGGTGGGACTTAGCTGCTGTCGTGTTCATCCTCATACTGCATAGAGTTCTCTTTTTTATCATTCTCAGATTCAAAGACCCCGCTTCACATTTCCTTTATAGTATCTATGCAAAGCAAGCAATGCAACGCATCAAGAAGAGGCCATCTTTCAGGAAAACACCATCTTTCTCTTCAAAGAGGCACCAAACACTGCATCCCTTGTCTTCTCAAGAGGGTCTCAACTCACCAATTCATTAAAGATACAACAATCACACAACAACATACTACTGATATTGTATCAGAACCCTTGCAAAGCAAAGAACTTATACAATTTACAATTTACTTATTTAGAAACCAAAAAAGACCAAAACAAAACGTTGAAATATGTCTCTTATTTCATTATCTACAATGAAACAGATATATAAGGAAAATAAGTTCACTGAAGTTATATATTATGTACTATATATCATTGGTGGTACTGCATTATACCTGAGTATCATTACGCTTTGAAAAACCCATCTGCGACATATAGGCCATTTTCTATGAGGGGATTCATATTCACTTGGTATCTGTTTCTTATATTCTTCTAAGTTTGCCTGTACTGAGAACAAAGGCCATTTACTTGATTGTAACGAATTATGTGAAAGAATCATGCATAACTGCATAGTAAACAATGGATATAACAGATGTAAAAGAAAAAGAATATTGGAAAGATACAAGGCCAGAGAAACTGCATAATATCTTATCGAAGCCATGAAATTCTTATATATTCGACTTGAACAATTTCTCTGTTTCATAAGTTTACACAGCTAAGCTAGTCATTTGAGTCAATTCAGGAACCATCTAGAGTTACAGAAGAATAAGACCATGTGTGCAGCACATACACTTTTCAAAGGTGGTGCAATCATAGGTCACCTTCAGCTGGTACGGTGTACAGTGGATCAAGCTTGAAACAGAAAAGAATGTAAGTTTCTTTTAAAATTGAAAAAAAAAAAAAGAAATATATCAAATGCAGCAGAGGCAGAGTGCGTGTGCACCGCTAGGGTTTTGCAGGCAGAGTCGTAGTTAATAATATATGCAAACTGCATCAACCTTTTCACGGTTTCTTCTCAGTGGCCTCTCCATTTTCAACTCGATTATCAAAACCATGGTAGGGAACTTCGATCATTGGCTTGGGAATCGGCCGATCTTGGAAATCCTCAGGAAAGAATTCAAAGTCGGGGCCAAAGTTGAACTTGACCATGCAGTTTGGTTCATTGGGGAGAGTATACATTGAAGCAGCAGGGTAGTATCGACCACCAAAAAGATCCTTGAAAGCTACACCTTGGCACACGCCATTTTTGAAGAAAGATATCTCACTTCCTGCATACAACATGATATTTGGAATCAGGTGATTTTTATAAACATCGAACACTTAGAATACAACTTACAGCAAAGGAAATTCAAAATTTATATTATAGGCAAGGGAATTTAATTTATAACAGCACAAGCAATGACACTTACAAAATCTGATTTGCTACTACAGTAACCAACAAGACAGAGCAAGCACACCTAGTTTCCAATAAGCAGATATTCAGTCTGCGGAATTCAAAAAGGAATGTGATTATATCTATAGTGTATAATGAACCAAAGATGCAGCATACAATCAAATCCCAGATCCAAAAACAATTATCATTTGCCTAGATTGTATCTAATTGCGTTTTGTCTAACAACTCCATTAACAGCCATAAAGAAACCAATAAATTTACTGTTCTGCATTATTAACCACTTCCAACCAATTTTATATTGAGGGTCAATCAATTAATGTATCCACAAAAATTATGTGCCAATTTTTACATACATCCTGGTTCTTGGACAAATCTAGCTAAGCAATACCATCAATGACCTTATTCCAACATTGCAGTCTCATATCTCCTATATTTCCCAAGCGGAAAAAGATTCTCTAAAATGAGGAGATTAGTAAAATGATAAAGTGAGATATTGATTACCATTGAACTTATAATAATCATAACGTATGCATCCCACTATCTTGAATCAAGGGTGATTAGACTCTCACTTTTTCACTTTACCAACCTCACTTTAGAGGAGCTTGATCCTTTGCAAAATTCTTCCCTTTTTTACCTTCTATTGTCTATTCCCAACCATAAGGAATTAAATGTAGAAAGGAGGGCCCAATGTAGTCTTAGATCCATAACTTACTATTCAAACTTTTTGTCAAATGGGAAGAATGACAATGTCTACCAATCCAATAGAGGAACAAGCCTAGCATTACTTCTAACACACACACACATTATCTTCCAAAGAACCACACTAGGCATTTTATGAGAAGGATTCGAATTTTTGACACAGAGGATATACCAATTTGAGCAAAGAATAGCAAGAATGAGAGAATTAAAAATGAAGCCATAGCAATATGCTTTTATGGCCACTGATATCAATGATGAAGGACGATATAACACATGGCATTCAGGAAGTTTATAGGTAAATTGCTTCTAAAGGTATTAAAAACAAAGTTCTTGCATCCACCTAAGGGAAAATAGTGGAGCCATATGAAAATTTCGTTGCCCTCACCTCTATAACTTATGGAGCACGGTCTAACGGACACGAGGTATGACACAACACAAGAATGTCGACACGCTAATTTCAAATTTGTTAGGTATAAGGACAGAACATATATATAAAATATATAGAATTTTGTAAATAAATTATAATAATAGCTTGAAATTTTATTGATATTAAAGTACAAACTAGCCTTTTGTTTTTGATGTGTTTTTTAATTATACAAAATATTTTAGATAACTTTTTGTATTAATAATTAATAATATACATTATTTCTAAACTCATTTCAAGAATATAAACCAAGAATGAGATTAGATATGCCAATACGCAATCATATTTGGGTGTGTCAAAGCATGTCTAGAGAAATACTTTTTATTTTTTATGAAGACAGTTTGACACAGAACACCAGCAAGTCGGACAAGTGTTTATCTGGAATATGTCCAACATGTGGACACAACAACCTAAAACAAGTGTCCATGCTTCATATCCTCTAACCTATAGTTTATAAAATTTTAGAGGATATTTTTCTGACTCTTCCCACTCTTGTGAAAAACAAGGGAAACCTCATTCAACAGTCAAATTTCACTCTCTTCCCTCTCATCTTTTCTTGGCTGTGAGGGGCACGCTTGGACAAAGTATCTCATCTCAGGTAGCTACTCTCAAAGTGTCATCACTGCCATCTATCTCTCATGTCTGCTTTCTTAATCTTAAGTGCCTAGTCTCTGTTCTGAGCAAAATCTCAGACTATTTCTGGCCACCTTCACACAAATAACAGACACATGCATTTCTGACTATTTCTTTGCTTGTTCGTGAGGTATTAATCGTTCACAGCCGTTAACTATGCAATGGCTGGTTGAAGGACTTCACTTTTTATTCAGTATGTTCTGCAGATCTGCTTTGTATATCTTACATATTTTTAAAATGCTTTCCCTTCTTCCATACCTGCTACCAATTTCCATTAAATGGCTTTGATTGAAAACATGGCAAGCTGTATTCTCCACATGCTTCCGAGTCTAGATAAAATAATGGATTCCATAACTCAATGTATCAAACCATTCACAACCATGCAGTACTACAAAAATGATTGAAAATCCTCCCCCTCCCCATTACCCTAAATCACAAACAAGTAATTTGGGCTAAACCACTAAGTTAGCAAAAATCAAGCATCCGTTGTTAAATACTAATAACACATCACATCCATCAACCCCATTATTCAGCCTTCATTCCCACTAAAAAACTGAAGTTCTAATTCACAACCCTCAAACACCAAAAATCACAATAACTAAACAGAAAACCAACTACACCAAAGTAAAAGATAACAGAGTTCATGACAAAAACAAAGAAAAAGAAAAGAAAAACCACTCACCAGGCACAACTTTGGGAGGATCTTCCTTAGCATCTTGAGCAACAACATATCTCTGTCCTTTATACCAAACCAAATGCAGTGGCTTTGGGGCATACTTCTCCCCTTCAGGCAAGTTGATATAGAAACCAATAACATCACCTTCCTTATACCCTTCTTCTCCATACTTCTCCCTCAGAGCCTTATGCACCTTACTCCCATCAATATCCCTATACCCAAAACTATTCCCATCGTAACCAACCGGTGCCTGCAAGTCACCTTTCTCAGTGGACCACCCCAACCGTGTGTGCCCTGTTTCCCCCAAATGCAAAACCCTAATTTCGAAGTACCACGCTCCTTCAACCACCCCTCTCGTTGCCCTCACCATTCTGTAGCCCTTCGTGCTCCCTGCCACCATTCGGTCCTCGCTCAGCTCAACCTTCTCCGCCTTGTACACCTTCGAGAGGCAGATCTTCATCTCCGCCGTGTCGTCGCTCTTGTCTGGGAACCTTGGCACCGGCGTTATAAGCACCGTGTCTTCGCCGTTTGCGCCGTGGTGATTGTTGTTATTGTTGTTAGCCTTGTTCTTCTTCTTTGATTTCTTCGATTTCGTTACCCACACATTGTTGTTCTTCTTCTTAGATTTCTTCGAATTCGTCCCCGTTGTTCCCGTGGCCGTTGTGGCCGGCGTTGACACGGCCGCATTGGCGTCGCCGTTGCTAGCTCCTTCTGGCAATTCCGCAGCTACCGGAGAAGATTCGATCTTAACGGTAACGGTTTCAGCGGTCAATTTGGAGAGCTGCTTCTGCTTCTTCGGTGGAGGTTCCTCGTCGTCCTCGTCGTTGTCACCGCCGCCGCCATCGTCTCTTGCAGGCGACTTCGGCGACTTCTTCAGGGAACCTTCGTCAGAGACGGGTTCGTCATCAGACATGTCGGAAGGGTCGGGCTCCGATCTGCCGTCGTTTTGGGCTTCCGTTGGCGTGTCGGAGGCGGTGCTGGTGGTTGTTACAGGAGGAACTTCGGCTGATTCCGTATCGGTGCCTCCTCCGGCAGCTACCGCGTCACTGGGAATCGCGGCGTCGCC
Source organism: Arachis ipaensis (assembly GCF_059453495.1). Lineage (NCBI taxonomy): Eukaryota > Viridiplantae > Streptophyta > Magnoliopsida > Fabales > Fabaceae > Arachis > Arachis ipaensis. The sequence goes on from NC_142438.1 coordinate 11,441,041, forward strand.
AACGACGGCGTCAGCGGCAGCGGCCGCCGCCGCAACGGCAGCGGTGGTTGGTGCCCCGTCTTCTTCCTCTTCGTCTTTGTACGAAGCTTTTAAATTATCCATGGCGGTTCTAGGGTTTTTTCTTTATTTGATTTTATTTTTCGAGTGCAACTACTATGACTATGACTCTATGAGGTTCGGCGAAGAAACGAGAGCGCTTCCGATAACAGAGACACTCTGAGACTCAGAACTCTGAACTGACAGCGACAGAATATTCCTTAACTACTCAATTGGGTTGGGTTTCGTTTTTATGAAGTGTTTTGGATTGGGCTGGGCCTATTGTTTTTAGGCCCAATAGTGACTATCATAAACGAAAACTGGAGACCTTGTTTCAAAAAAAAAAAGAACAGGAAGAGACGACATAAAAACCATTGGCATATGTGGCCGAGGCATTGCACCAATGGCCAATATGTTGGCCTCTGTGAGGCCACATCTCAAGTTCGAATCCCAGCTATAGTTGGGTAGTGATAGAACTTTTAGTGTATGTGAGTGGATGTGTTATGTAACCTAGAATTGAGAATTGTCTATTCCATCGACAAAAAAAAAAAAAAAACCTATTGGCATGTGCAAATATCCCAATAACTTCGGATTAGGAGATTTGCTCATTCCGGATTTATTTACTTATTTTACTATTTGATAACTGAGATTTGGTAGCCAATATGTTATACCTCAAATGGTATAATCTTGACAATCAATTTAATGTATATTTTATATTTTAATATATATTTTATATAAATATTATTGATTGGTGGTTGATTTTTTATGTATATTTAACATCATAATTTTATATAAAAAAAGTATAGGATATCAACATATTATCTGTCAACTTATTGTCAATAATAATTAATTATTATATTTTAAACACATATATAAAGAGACACAGAAAATATATCTATAAAGACACTTTTATTAAACACAGTTATAAAAAAAATATTTTTATTAAACACATCCACAAAGACACTTCCATTAAATACAATTAACGTAGCGGGATTGTTTTATGTATGGCTCATCAAATTAGGAAGAGAGGTAATGAAATCAATATGAATCAATAATCATGCAGCATGGTGGTTTCCAACTTTCCATTCAAATGAACAATTAAGAAAGGAAGCATCTTTTTTTAGGGAGCCACTTAAATAAAGATGTCTAAAATGTCTTTTTTTAAAAATGTGTTTTAGTAATTAAAATTTGACATATATAATCGATTAAATCATGTTATTTTTGTTAAAATTAGGCTAGACAAATTGATTTAACCGAAAAAATGGTAAATCAAATTTTAAACTGGTCTAAATTAATATTATTTTTTTTATAAAAAATGACTACAATATCTTTATTATAGAATAATAGGGTATTGTAGTCATTCTCTATAAAAAATAATATTAATTTAGACCAGTTCACGATTTGATTCACCATTTTTCGGTCAAATCAATTTGTCTATTCTAATTTTGACAAAAGTAACATGATTTAATCGATAATATGTGTTAAATTTTAATTATTAAAAAACATCTTTATAAAAAGACGTTTTCAGCGTCTTTATCTAAGTGACTCCCTTATTTGTAGGGTGGAAAAGGGAATCATATATTCTAGTTTAGAAAATAATATACGGATATATATAATGAATAGAGGAGTGTTAGGGCCAGCAACTTTTGTGATTTGTAGCTATCAATGATATTTTTAATGGTGTGAGATTTTATCCAATAGTGTGAAATTACTTACTTTTCTTTTGTTGGTTATATGCTGGTCAAAATTTAATAAAGTTGTTGGTCCTAAACTTTTTCATATATGGTGTAACTTATTTTTCAATTATTATCATAGCATTACAAGTAGATGGTAATAATAATGTAGGTTGTCATCAAGATTATGTACCACTAAAATTGAATTGATTCTGAGCAATAACCAATGAGACTTTGATAGTAATGTTTCACATTGAGTTAGATTCTTGAATTAACCCGGTATGAAGTGTGAACAAATGTAGGTTCTTGAGCCACTGAAAATAAAGAAGGAAAGAAAGAAAATTGAGGAAACAGAAGACCAGAGAGACAAATTTGGTCGAGTCAATTAAAAATAAATGAATGTGAATACATATGTTTCTAACTTTGGTATAAGTCTGAGCGACTTTGAAGCTCTTAAGATTCTTCCTAAGTTCCTATTAGAAGAAAGTTGTTCCAGTGGCAGTAAGTCAAATAAGTACAACACAAAGAACAAAAACAAACTTAAATTTCAGCTACATTATTATCAATCTACACTCATATATATATATATATATATATATATATATATAAATAGAGGAAGAATGAGTGAGTGAGAGCCGAAAGGTATGCATAACTTCTCAGTTTTAAACCTCGGTTGTAAGTTGTAACACATAAAAAAATGGTATACAAAATTTGAGAGCATATATAGAGATAGATTTAAATTGGTTTGTATAAGATCGTAGAAAATTGAAATAGGAGTGGGAGGGTGGTTGGTTGACTGGTAATGCCGCGTGAAGACCTGACCAGTTAGTTGATTATAGGGGGCCACATTCAATTGAATTTCTTTTTGCTTTTGCTGCTGTCATATGCTAGGAACTAATTAACCACAATTAGCAATATGAACATCAATTATAATTTATAAATGTAGTAGTATATGATATGATATATGGTTTTCTAGCTACTCACCAAAAGATTTTTATTTTTCTGAGAATTTTTAAGTTTTCACAAGACAATAATTAAATTTGCTGTAGATCTAAATTCTAGTTAAATATCAATAAATTAATATATACATAAAATAAGATTCGAATCATCAACATTTATTTAAGTTAAAGAAAGAACAGATATTTATGGCCTTCAACTTAAACCAGTTACACTCCATCCTAATAAAATGATCGCAATTTCTAATTACTTTCAGTCTAACTCGAATTTACTTATTGCTGAATCCTTCAACTGATGACGACAAAGGAAGCAGTCTTGATCGACTACCTGAATGGTAATCAATTTTTGGAAGAAAACTTAAAAAAGAATCAAGACAAGTCCATACATAAAGGAGACAACTGATTTCAAGAGACTATTAATTGTACCAAGTTTATCACCAACTATCCAGTGTTGCCACAACCCATCAAGCATTAATCTTATTGGAATAAATGGGAGATTCAATTATTTTTCCCTAAAAGCATTTTATCTTTCTTTATTTTGTTAGATAAATGCTAATACTTTTTTAAAAAAAAAAAGAAATATAACATTTTTTTAAAAAATAATTTGTTATCAGAGATAATAAATTAATAGTTATATATTTTTTTTTTTAATCTTACTAAAATATGGTTAACATGAACACATTATCCTTTTAAATATAAATTATTAATATAAAGTTAAGATTTATTTAATATATATGTAACATAATAGAGTTTGTTTTTTGTATAGCTGTCAAGTTGGTTAGTTTGTTAGACATAATTATAGCACTATTAGTTAGTAATTTATTTTCCCTTTTGCTATATATATTGTAATTGGTACTCAGTATTCTGCGGTGGTTCTTTTAATCAATTATTCTCTCTTTTCACTTCTTTCTAATTCTTCTTCCATTACTTTAAATTTCAATGACCTGAGAGTACATCACCAACCTTCTTATTTTCTTATAATTATTTTTGTAATTCACTTGAATTTTAAGCTTGGTATCATTTTACATGGAAGATCCAACTATGGCAGATAATTTAGCTAATCCGAATGCAAGCCCTTCATCAAATTCCGCTGCAGATTTTGAGAATTTCACCGCTTTCATGCGTCAATTCTCTCAATTCCAGGCACATCTTGACAGATCTAGTTCCTCTTCTGCAATTTCTGATCCGATTAGCCCTTATTTTCTTCATCCTGGTTTGGCTCTAATTCCGCTTAAATTGACACCTCAAAATTATTATCAGTGGTCGCACAATATGTGGAGAGCACTCAGATCGAAGAACAAGGTGAAATTCCTCGATGGATCCATTCTAAAACCAGGTGAAGGTGATCCTAATTTTGAAGCATGGGATAGGTGTAACAATTTTCTCCTCTCCTGATCAACCTCTCTCTCAGCCCTGAAATCGCTAAGAGCGTGATGTGGATTAGCTCAGCTCCAGACTTGTGGAATGATTTAAAACGTCGTTACTCACAGGGAGATGTCTTTCGAGTTGGTGCGTTAAAAGAAGAATTTTATGCACTCAAACAAGGTGATCTTACTGTTACCTCTTACTTTGCTATGTTGAAAGCTATTTGGGAAGAATTAGAAAATTTACGTGCTATTCCTAGTTGTGTTGCTTGTGTTAATGGATGTTCATGTGGATTACGAATTGTTCGAGACTATGCTTCTGAGGAATATGTTGTCAAATTCTTAAAAGGATTGAATGAGCAATATTCAAATGTTAAATCACAAATCATGCTAATGAAGCCGTTACCTGAAATCAACACAGTACTATCTATGTTAACCCAACAAGAGCAAGAATTGAATTGTGACCCGTCAAATAGCAACATAGTGACTAACTCTTTAGAGGTGCAAACCTCAACTGGAGGCAGTTCATTTTCTGGAAGAGGCAGAGGCCGTGGACGAAATTCAGGCAGAGGAGAAAATCAAAAATCTTATAGTCGATGCTACACTTCAAAGTTTTGTAGCTACTGTTATCGAATTGGTCATTTAGCAGAGACATGCTATAAGAAAAATGGCTTTCCTACTCACCAAAAGCAGCGAGTAGCCAATCAACTTAGCACTGACGAGATAGTTGAGAATTCTAGTGCTGAGATTGCTGATTCTAACCAGGATAAAAAGAGCGATGATACAGTACTTGTGTTGACTCCAGATCAGAAGGAAACCTTACTAGCACTCCTTCAACAACCACGCATGCCAACTTCAAATAGTGTAAACCACATTACTTCTTCTGCCACCCTTACTCAACCAAAAGGTAGGCATTGTTTGAGTGTATCATCAAAATTTACTAAAACTTCTTGGATACTTGACAGTGGAGCTACTGATCATGCATCCTATATTCAAGAGTCTTTCAAAACTTTTCGTTATATGAGACCAGTTTTGGTAAATCTACCTGATGGTTCTACCACTACAACAAACATTTGTGGCACTGTGCAACTCTCTAAACATTTGATTCTTACCAATGTTTTATTCATACCTCACTTTAAATATAATTTGATTTCAGTGTCTAAACTCACAAAGTCATTACATTGTGAATTAAAATTTACTGATTCTTTTTGTGAGATACAGGTACTCCCATCATTGAAGATGATTGGGCAAACTAAAGTCATTGGTGATCTTTATGTGATGGATGCTCAACTTTGGAAACTAACTACACCAGAAGTTAACACACATTCTGTAAATGTCACAGTGCAGCAAGATTTAGGAACTCTATGGCATGCTAGACTAGGTCATTTACCATCCAAAAGAATGTCAATCATGAAAAATACATTTCCATTTATTGAATGCATTTCATCATCTCATGTTTGTGATTCTTGCCACTTGGCTAGACAAAAGAAATTGTCTTTTCCCATTAGTAATACACAATCAGAATATATTTTTGATTTGTTACATATAGATATTTGGGGACCACTCTCACTTTTATCTACTGCTGGCCATAAATATTTTCTTACAATTGTGGAAGATAAAACGAGGTTTACTTGGATTTATTGCATGAAACTAAAATCCGAAACTAGAGTGTTAGTAAAAAATTTTGTTCAAATGGTGCAAACTCAATTTCATAAAGTTGTGAAACAAATTAGAACAGATAATGGGATGGAATTTAAAATGAACTCCTTCTATAACTCAAAAGGAATATTACATCAAACATCTTGTGTTGAAACTCCTCAACAAAATGGAATTGTTGAGAGGAAGCATCAACATATACTGAGTATTGCAAGAGCACTTTTGTTTCATTCTAATGTGCCAAAATATTTTTGGCACTATGCTATGCAACATTCAATACATTTAATAAATAGACTACCAAGCACCTTCTTGAATCATCAAACGCCTTATGAGGCACTTTTCAAGAATAAACCAGATTTGACTCATCTCAAGGTGTTTGGTTGTCTTGTTTTTACTACCACTTTGAGTACTAATAGAAGAAAATTAGATCCTAGAGCTAGAAAATGTGTTTTTCTTGGTTATCAATCAGGAACAAAAGGGTCCATTTTGTTTGATTTAAAATCCAAAGAAATTTTTATATCAAGAAACACTGAATTTTATGAACACTATTTCCCATTCAAACAAATACCAAGCACTGATTTTTCTATAGATCAGCCTTCAATTGAATCATCCAATTTTGACCATTTTGCATTCTTTTATAATAACTCTGCACATACTTCTTCATATGAGCATACTCATGGCATAATTGCACCTCACACCATACACACTATACCTGATTTATCTGCCACTTCTACATCACCTATGGCATCTCTTCATGATATAACAGATTCTGCATCACCCGCCACCTTAGACTCAGCATCTGCATTGGCACCATTGGAACATTCATCCATTCATATTGAGTCACAATCTGCTGCACCAGTTTTGAGAAGGTCTGAACGAGAAAGAAAAACACCCTCTTATCTTAAAGGTTTTCATTGTTTCCATATTTCATCACATAGAGATCCAATCAATGCGGCCCAATTACCTTCAACATGTAAGTATCCCCTTTCTCACCATTTGTCATATTCATTATTTACTCCCAAGCACCAGGCCTTCACTTTTGCTCTCATAAATAACTCGGACCCCAAACACTATTCTGAGGCTGTTATGCATGATTGTTGGAGGAAGGCTATTGAGGCAGAACTCACTGCTCTTGAGCAAAACAAAACCTGGATCATCACTTCTCTTCCTCCTGGAAAGAATGCAGTTGGTTGTAAATGGATTTTTCGCACAAAATTCCACCCAGATGGCACTATCGAGAGGCATAAGGCACGTCTTGTTGCCCAGGGTTTCACTCAAATTCCTGGAGTCGATTACATTGACACCTTTAGTCCCGTTGTGAAAATGAGCACTGTGCGTGTTCTTCTTACCGTTGCAGCAGCAAAGAATTGGCATCTTCATCAACTTGATGTGAATACAGCTTTTCTCCATGGAGACCTACATGAGGACGTTTATAGAAAACTTCCAAAGGGGTTACAGTGTTCCAATCCAAACTTAGTCTGCAAGTTGACAAAATCTTTGTACGGTTTGAAACAAGCTAGTCGCCAATGGAACATCAAGTTGTCTGCTGCACTTGTTGATCCGGGGTTTACTCCATCTGAAAATGATCACTCGCTTTTTACCAAATCCACAGGTACAACTTTCACAGCTATTCTTGTTTATGTTGATGATCTTGTGTTAGCTGGAGATGATTTGAGTGAAATTCAAGCTGTCAAAATATTTTTGGATGATAAGTTCAAAATTAAAGACCTTGGCCTTCTTAAGTTCTTTATTGGGATGGAGGTAGCACGAAGCAATGCTAGTATTGCACTGTATCAAAGAAAGTATGCATTGGATTTGATCACAGACTGCGGTTTGCTTGGTGCAAAACCAGCATCTACTCCTATGGAGTACACTACTTCTCTGTCTAAGGTTTCAGGCTCCCATCTTCCTGATGCAACCATCTATCGTAGATTGGTGGGCAGACTTCTGTACCTTACTAACACAAGACCAGATCTCAGCTACTCTGTTGGATGCCTATCTCAGTTCATGGATTCACCAACTGATGCCCACTTGAAGGCTGCCTATAGGATCATCCGGTATCTAAAACAATCACCAGCAACTGGCTTATTTTTCTCTGTCAACAATTCTTTCACACTATCTGGTTACACTGATTCTGATTGGGGGGCTTGTAAAGACACCCAAAAATCCATCAGTGGTTATTGTTTCTTCCTTGACCAAACTCTTATTTCTTGGAAGAGTAAGAAGCACGCTACAGTTTCAAGGTCGTCCTCAGAAGCAGAATATCGTGCCCTTGCTAATGGCACTTGTGAACTCGTTTGGTTACTCAAACTACTAAAGGAATTCAACATTCTTCCTCCTCTTCCGGTTGATATCTTCTGTGATAATAAATCTGCTATCTATATTGCTTCAAATCCTGTTTTTCATGAAAGAACCAAGCATGTTTTTCATGAAAGAACCAAGCATGTTGAGGTTGATTGTCATGTGGCTCGAAACAAGTTCAAAGAAGGGGTTTCTAATCTTAGGCACGTTGTCTCCAGTGAACAACCGGCTGATCTATTCACTAAATCCCTTCCTCTAGGACCATTCTCTCATTTGCTTTCCAAGCTGGGATTACTTGATTTGCACAAACCACGTAATACCAGCTTGCGGGGGATGTAACATAATAGAGTTTGTTTTTTGTATAGCTGTCAAGTTGGTTAGTTTGTTAGACATAATTATAGCACTATTAGTTAGTAATTTATTTTTCCTTTTGCTATATATATTGTAATTGGTACTCAGTACTCTGCGGTGGTTCTTTTAATCAATTATTCTCTCTTTTCACTTCTTTCTAATTCTTCTTTCATTACTTTAAATTTCAATGACATGAGAGTACATCATTAACCTTCTTATTTTCTTATAATTATTTTTGTAATTCACTTGAATTTTAAGTTTGGTATCATTTTACAATATAAAAAATAATAGACTACTTATTTAAGAATGTTTGAGGGCGAGTAATTTTATTCATTCAACCATCTATTTTTTCCCCTCTTTATCCTATTTATTTAGCTTAAATAGATAAAATCCCTCAATTCATTAATTTTTTACTTAATAAAAGATAAAAGAATGTCTAACATTGCATTCTAAAAGGCTTACAGGGAATTTCATATAGAAATTGTTTTATAAAAAGAAATTGTTTTATAAAAATAAATAAATATAAAATAAAACAAAATCCGTTTGCTGAAAAATTCAATTAAGAGAGTCAAACAATTAGATGGCATCATTGATTATATTTATAGTCCTTAATTATTACTAGCGAATAGTCAAGGATTCCACGTTGGAGACTCCCAATTTTATTGGTTTGTGACATTATTCAGGTAAGAAAATTGTGTTAAGATGAGAAGGGTTTAATTAATATGAGTTTTAAGAGTATAAATTAAAGTTGGTAGTAATAAAAGATTGAGAAAAATTTAAAATAGTCCTGACAATTATCTTGAAAGACCACGAGGTTCTTGAAAAAAAAATTTAACTCGACCTCTGATAATTACTTCGAAAGGACAACGAGACTTCTGTGTCAAAAAAAAGTTAATGTTATTTTTTTGGCACAGAAGTTAATCAGTACCAAAAAAATATCAGGGATTGGATTGGGTGTTTTTTTTTCTTGAGAGTCTCGTTGTCCTTTCGAGATAATTATCAGGGTTTCACTCTAAAAGATTTTAAATAATTTATTTTAATAAAAATATATTAAATATATTAAAAATTAATTTTTTTTTCAAACTTAATTAATAATTTTATTATGTATTCTAAAAATATTAATTAAATTCCAAGAAAAATTGTAATCCCTTACAACCTAAATAACTTGATGTTATGGTAGACAAACTCTAATTACACACGTAAACATGTTGACATTAACATGATTTTTTTTAATCATAAAAATTTAATTAATATGTATCTTAAGAGTATATGATAAATTTATTATTAGTAAAAAATTTTAAATTTTTTATTTAATAAATATAAAATAAATATTTAAAAATTTAAATTTTTTTATAATTTTAATAAAAATTATAACCTAAACATGTGTACTTAAGATACAAAATATATAAATCCAAATTATAATAAGACTTGAAAATTTAAAAGTAATTAATATTTCATAAATGTTTAACGAGAGTCGTTATAGCATCAGTCTTATCAATTTATTATAGGTACAGAAATAAAGACATTTTATTGGTTTCAGAAATAAAGGACATTGAAAATTGTTTGGTTTAAAAGATCACTTTTTATTTTATTTTATTTTTAAAATCTTTTTATAATTTTCAAAAAGAAACAATAAAATTTTTGTTTTTTGTTTTATTTAAAAAAAATTAAAATAAAAAATAGTGGTATAAAAAAAAGTAACTACAAATGTTTTTATATAATAATAATAATAATAAAAATGTTGATAAATATTATATTAAACAGTTTAATTATTATTTTCGAATACAATCATCTTTGTGTTAGCAAGATTGTGGTTCCCACTGAAGGAGAAACAAAAACAAAATAAAAATGAAAAATTTGAAGGAACCATGAAAATGGAAATGTCAAAATCTGAGTTTTCTGAATGCACTTGCCTCCTTTCTGGTTTGTTCCTAACACCCACCATAAATCCCAACCAAAAAAACAATCTTTTGTGTCTTCTCTTACATGTGCATGTCCCTCTCACACTTCTCTCAACAATCCACCACTCCATATTATAAATACAAGGTCAAAAATCAACCCTTTTCCTCAAGAGTCCTTAACCACTTTGTTTTGTTAGATGCATTTTTATTATTCATATTGATTTGACCAGGGAAGGCTCTACCAAGGGAAAAGGGATCCAAATTTTCAATCTTTTTTCTCTTCTTCCTCTTGGGTCTCTCTTCCCTTCTTATTCACTCTTCATCATGGCCCCTAACAAGCTCAATTCATCATCGGTATGTATCTATATTCTCTTCTCACGTGTTTTGATCGTTTTGTTTCTTAATTCCAGCTTCCATCTTGTTTTGATTTTAATTTTGTAATTGTGTGTGTGTGTATTTTACTGCTAGGGTTTTTAAGTCCTATTTTTCCAGCTTAGGATTTAGTTTTGGATTTGTGTTCCTGGAAATTCGGAGTCTGGAAACAAAGTACTTGCTACTTTGATAATTCAGTTTTTTGAATACCAAAGAAAATGACAAGAGTTAAAGTTGTCCTTGATTCTCATTAGTTAATAGTTATAATCAGCATCAGCTATAGTGTATTGACATAGGGCTATAGTGGAGAATAGTATTTATGCTATCACAAATATTAACCAATCACCAGTGATTCATAAACAAAGTCACCACAATGTAATTGATTCTATGATTTGTTTACACTTGTATATATGTAGTTTAAACTGTTGTAGCAGTTATTAGTTACAAGTGTATCATTATCTTGGTTTGTGTGATGCAGGGAAACTCAAGTGTACATGGTTCACAGTCTGATAATGGTTTTATCAGTTCGTTTTCTCTATTCCCCGAGAAAGCGGTGCAAGAACTTCTTCAGTCTCCAGTCCAGGGATCAGACGACCATCTTATAGAGTTCTCGGAGGCGTTAAGAAGTATGATCATATTTTGTTGAAATTATTAATATCAAAATGCAACAAGACATGATCTTTGATACAGAGATCTTTGTCCTTATTTTTATCTTAAACTCCTTCTAGCCGTTGCGAAGGCCTTAAGGCGAGTAGCTGAAGGAAAAGCTTCTGCTCAAGCTGAGGCCGCTGAATGGAAACGGAAATTCGAGTTGGAGAGGGCGCGGAATATGCAGTTTGATCCTACAGGTTCTTATAATTAAATAATGCAAGTTTCACTTTCTGTGTACACATTTTCTGTTCTATAACAGTTGATATTGCGGAAGAAACAATAAACTTTTTTCATCTGCCTGAACAGCAAAATCAATTTTATTTGTTTACTTGAGATTATTGCAGAAGACTCTTCCCCCCTCCTTTTTGTGCATTTCATACTCACCAGACACTCTTTTTTGTCTCATGATTTAGAACTTCTTCCTCTTTAATAAATTTTAATCAGGGACCTCTCTGGTTCTGATATCTCTGCTAATTATCTAAACTTAAAAGTCCTTTTGTTTTCATCATTCTAATCTTACTGCTTTTTTTCCAGAGAAATCATCCCTAGAGAATCAAGCAGATCTTGGTGATGTGAGGACAAACAGCCCCGCCAACCATCCTCCCTTATCTAAGAAAGCTAATGAGCGGTTTGAAAGATGTTGTTCAAGCAATGGTATTTGCTCCCATGAAGTTCTTAGGGATGGGAAATCTGATTCTGATTCCAAAATGGTCAGAAAGGTATATCATTAACCCCTTCTTGAAGCAAAATGTGTTATTATTTATCATCCTGCGTTCTGTTGCTTTTGTGGTTTCAGTTGATCTTATGTTGTGATAATTACTATTGAATTTTTGGGTCCTCTTTTCCCATGACATTGTGCAATTAATATCATTATATGGTTTGAGGAGTTTGTCCTAACAGTAACTAATTTCATATCTTTTTAGGTGTAGCTACAATTATATTTGTTATTACCGCTAATAGTGTCAAAATTGTCAGTTCAACTGTGACTAAAATTCTTCTTTTTCTGAGCCAGGCTTCATTTAAACTTTCATGGTATTGCAAAGGTGAGCAAAGTGACCAGCACAAACATGACGTTGTCTCTTTCGAGAAAGGAAATATAACCACCGCAGAGCGCAGTAGTAAGCAGGTATCACGTCTTGTTATGGAGCATTTGGTTTTATTAATTAAGAAATTATCTTACAATTGATAAGCTTGTATAGCCTCCTCAATTTCTTAAAGTCTATTGTCTTGCTAATACCAAATTTTTGTAGTTATTTTCTTCTAATTGAGCAGTCAATTCATTTCAGATATCTTTGAAGTGGGAATCAAGCCCGCAGACAGTGCTCATATTGACCAAACCAAATTCACTTTCAGTTCAAATTCTCTGTGTTGAAATGGTTAGGTGTGAATCCCAATACCTTGTTGCCACTTTAAGCTGTTTCATTCTCTTTCTCTAGACTCAGGTCTCTGCTTAACTGAAATCTAAAAGCTTCCTATACTTTGATAGTTTTGTTTTAAAATCTTTTAGCACAATATTTCTATCTGTCGGATAATGAATGCTTCATGCAAAACATGAAAGTGATAGAATTGATGTATTTGTCCTCAACAGCTAGTATTGTTCCTTGTCAAGTTTTAAGTTTAACTTAACCCTTAATATTTAGTATTATTTCCTTTCTGGTTATGTTTCCATTTCTTAATATTGAGCATTTAGTTTTATATCTGTCCTCTACCCTTAAAATATTTCCATTTACTTGTTTTTATGACATGCATCTATAACAGGTTATATAATAATAATAGGAGATTCTTCATTTTATTTTACATTTTTAGCAGATGCAAACCTCGATTAATGGCGCTGCTTTCCTTTTTCTTTTGGTTTCCAGATGGCTGAGGCAGCAAAAGAAGCTAAATATCTATGTTGAACCACGTGTCAGGGTGGATCTTTTGACCGAGTCATCATACTTCAACTTTGTTGAAACCTGGAATGATGGTAAGCAGTTAAATATTTAGGTATTGATCTGTTCTCAGTTTCAAAATGTTTTTCAGTTCAGCAGTCCTCATCTTTCTCAAAAAGAATCCATCTTCCATGAGCTAACTATTTGGAAAAAGAAAAAATAGTGAAAGATGTAGAAAGCATTTTCCTTACAGTTATTGTGATTCATGAGCCTAAATAACAAGTTGTGATTAAATTATTGGATATCTTGCCCTCTTTCCTTTATGAGCTGCTATTTTGGTTAGTCGGCATCCTGATAATTTAATATTTAAAATGACGTGAAGCAAACAACCGATATAATTTTAAATAAAAAGATTGTGCTCTATGTATTATGTTCACTGGCAGCGATATATCATATTAAATGTTTTTATTGTTCATGAGTTTATAACCATTTGTGACATCAATTTTTTGTTTGAAGATAAGGAAGTTCTGGCACTGCACACTAAAGTTGACCTGGTAATAACGCTTGGCGGTGATGGAACTGTCCTATGGGTACGGTAAATCAATTTTATTTCATTTGCAACTAGTTGATTTTCATATTTCAATCTTGGTGAAACAGAACTGCTTCTGATCAAATCTAGCTCAGTTGCATTTTTCTATCAAATATTCTCACATATATGATCAGAGGCAAGGAAACCGTTTGCATAGATTTTAGCCAACAACTATTGTGGATAATAGAGGAATCAGTGCACCTTAAGAAACTTTTTCAGTTGTTTAATCTATACTATAAATGTGTTTTCTGATTTGTTGACTTGTTATATTGAGTGATACTTTATTCAACATGAATGATTACTTTGGCCATTGGTTATTCAGGATGAGAGAGTTTGGTAACTCTGAAATTTTGCATTGCATTACATATCCGAACATTCATAGTTATTTTGATGTGACATTGACTATAAATTGTGACGTTCTAAATGTGCAGGCGGCATCTATGTTCAAAGGGCCAGTACCGCCTATCGTCCCCTTCTCTTTAGGTTCTCTCGGCTTCATGACCCCTTTTTGTATCCTCCAACATTTTGGCTACATTTTGTATTATATATTCTTTTCATTGTCATATCTGTTTTCATTTATGATTTGAAAGCTAACTTAACCATCCTTCAGATAGCGAGCATTATAAAGAGTGCCTTGATTCAATTTTGAAGGGTCCCATTAGTATTGCGTTACGACACCGGCTGCAATGCCATGTCATACGAGATGCAGCTAAAAATGAATACGAAGCTGAAGAACCAATACTTGTCCTAAATGAGGTTACGATTGACCGTGGAATATCATCCTTTCTCACAAATCTCGAATGTTATTGTGACAACTCCTTCGTCACGTGTGTGCAAGGCGATGGGTTAATCTTATCTACAACATCTGGCAGCACTGCGTATTCATTGGCAGCTGGCGGTTCAATGGTCCATCCTCAGGTACTTTCCTTGAGAATTTCACATTCGTATGCCATGACGACATTAAATATTTTGTAATTGTACTATGAGCTTTCGCCTAGAAGTCTTTGTCATCCATATTTACTTTCCTTATTCTCTTTTCGCCTGCTTGTTACTACATTTGTCTTCTCTAAGATTGCGTTGGGTTTTGAAAACAGAACATGATACACTGGATGAGATACAAAAATTAGTATTTTGTATTTTGTTTTGTAATAAACTAAATATAAAATAGAACAAATTATGAAAAGTTCAACTTACCCTCATTTTCTTCTTTACACAATTTATGAAGCAAAATATAATGGTAAAAAATGTGATTATGAAAAAATAAGTTGTGTTTTTTGCTAGTGTTCTTTGTCTCTCCTCTCAAGAAGGATAAAAATACACTAATTTAGTATCGCACAACACTATTTGTGTGCATCTCTCACTTGCCAAATATGATTTTATCTCCATGTCTTTGCATTATTGTTCTGTGATTGTAAACAAATGCAGCCTAAGATGCTAGTTACAATGAACTACCTAGTTACATTTAAAACTGAGTCTGGGAAAATCTTGCAGGTTCCAGGTATTTTGTTCACACCAATATGCCCACATTCTCTATCATTTAGGCCATTGATATTACCTGAGCATGTAACTTTGAGGGTGCAAGTTCCATTCAATAGCAGAAGCCCTGCATGGGCCTCTTTTGATGGCAAGGACAGGAAGCAATTAGAACCAGGGGATGCCCTTGTGTGCAGCATGGCGCCTTGGCCAGTTCCCACGGCGTGCCTTGTTGATTCTACCAACGATTTCTTGCGCAGTATTCACGAGGGACTCCATTGGAACTTGAGAAAGACACAATCATTCGACGGTCCTCGTGAATCATAACTTCTAAATATCTATTGTTCCTGTTTTCGTAACATTTGTCACTCTGGAAATTCGATACTATATCGAATTTCCAGAGTGACAAACGGAATGGAGAGTATATTCTTTCTAGTAGGGCTTTAGGGGCCTTCACAGGGCCTACAGTGGGATGTTATAGAAAATTGCTAAGGTAACTTTTGTTTAGTGTAGTTTTCTTTCTTGTATCAATAGAAGGTTGTATTTATAATTTTCTGTTTTTCACTACAGTAGTGTCCACCGATGATGATGAAAATTGTAGAGAATTGAGTTGGGAGATTATGTTATTGTAAGAGCTGAACAACTATGGAATCAGTACTCAGAAACACTTTTTTTTTAGGAGAAAAAGATAATTAAACTCAATAGTTTGCCTATAATAGTTGACTATCCTCTACTGATAGAAATGTTATTAGAATGGTAAAATTGAAATGTTTGGTGTAAAACTAAAATTAACTAAAATTTTAAGAGCAAAATTAAAATCATATAGAAATGCTGAGAGTATAAACTATATAAAGTATATCTTTTCCTATTTTTTTCCACTTATTCAATAACATATTTTCTTCTTATTATTATATATCAATTTTGTCTTCGTTCATTTTAGATGAATTTATTATCCTGTATGACTATTTGTCATGGTTCAATTTAGGTGAATCTATCAATCTGCATACATTTAAAACTTGTACACTTTATCATTTTATGACTTCGATGTTATATTTGTAGTTTTACCCAAAACAAAAATATACATAAATGCCCTCGATTATAACCAAAGTTCTAAAAGCAACTGATGTAGAAGTAGAACCAACACAACTTGTAAAACTTTGGCTTTGAAAAATAGCTTATTAAAGCGAGTATTTTAAAAACATCTTTTAAAGTTATAGTAAATTACAAGGAAAAAAATTTCCAATAAGCATAAACTATAAAAATTGTGTTTGATAAAATTATTTTGAATACTATTTAAAATAATTTTAATAGACATAAATTCAATAAAAATAAAAAATATAAATATTCATAAACATATAAAATTATATTAACTCTTCTAATTTTGAAAAAGTACAAATCAACATTAAAAAATATTACGTACTCTTAAAAAGTGTTCCTAACTTTTCAAAACTAAAAACAAATACATGATATAAACACTAATATATAACTAATGCAAAGTAAAGTTTTAAAAAGACCATCAATAATCTATATATAACTAATGCATCATATAAACTGAATATAGAATTGGAAAAAAATATTAAAAACCATCAAAATGTTTTCGACCATCACTTAACTATTAACTCAATTCTTTTAATCTAGTTTCTTTAATCTAATAATTCAACAACATACTTTATTCCATACTTTTAAACATTGATGACTAAATAATAACCAAAAATAATAAATTTTCATGATCTTCTAACATTCCTTATTAGAATATAATTATAAGGATGCAATAAATATACAATGTGAAGTAATATGCAAAACCAGTACCTCATGCTAGATATTATTGAAAAAAGAAAAGAAATATTGTTCCTTCAATATCCTTCAATCTGTTTATGCTTGTGTTTAAAATTATGTGAACATCCTCTTATCATCAATTGAATGAGGAAAACAAGAGAGAAAAAAAAAATAACGTAGCGTGCTCAAACAATGAGCATATAAATAAAAATCTAATGGACTATTCCTATGACCAAACCTCCCAAGAAAAACAAATTGTTTTTGTGATGGCCACTATTGAAGCAAAATGACGGTCTTGAAACAAAAAACTTGGAAGTCAATCAACAAAGAGGGTATCCAAATTCCAAACCCTGTGCCGTTGGTGTTGCGCCCTACTGAACCCCGATAAATCGAGCATAATCCACCCACCTGTCGAAGGAAGAATTACAAACCATGAGCCATTGATAACCAGCAATGCTTAAACTTTTGTCTGGAAGTGACAGTATCAGATAAAAAAGAACCAAGAGTGTATTGTAAGAAAAAACAGCGAAGGAATCGAGTTTCTTACAATAATGAACCCAAGTAAGTGTTGCCGGTTCTAACAGCAAAGCAAAGCGCGCTGAGCATGAGTTTGTGCTGGTGCAGCAATGGTTCCAAAATCCTTTGTTCTATAATTCCAGCAAGTACTTGGTACCTGTCAACAAAATTAGATTCTAAATACTAGGTTTAAGACAAGAAAACCAATTATTGACAACCTTAATAGGCTAAGAACACTTTTTAATATGATCGGAAAGTTGGCACTGTATTTAAGTGACATTCACCCAAACTTACAAAAATGTTACCATGATGCATCAAATTTAATTAATGGTATACATATTCGTACCAAGGCGCGAGCAAGTTATAAGAAGTTCCACTCGCTTCAGGCACTAATAGATATTAGAACATAAATTTATTTTTCACAATAAAAAGGTGTTGCTAATTACATAATTTACCTGAGGTTGCTAGAAACTCCCATATAGACACCATAGGCAGCACTGGTAGATAATATTGGAACATTTTCGATTTCTCCAGAGGAAGACTTATCAACAGCCTTCTTTGCATTAATCAAGGCATTTGTCACAGCTGTCCCGACCTAAATATATACAGAACAGAGTATGTATCAAAGTCTAGACTCAATTGATACCATTTTCCTTTAAAATGGTGAGGAAGAACATTTGGTTGGATTAAATGTTTGAGCGCAATGTTATGGATATATATCACATTATCACGGATCCTTTTGCAAACATTATAAATCTTCAACATCTCACTACTTAGAAAATTGATCAGTGATTTTCATATTCATATTTGAAGAACATTTATGACAGCATTTCATCATTATATTAGATTTATAATTCATGGAGTTAAAAACAAGTTCAACGACGGAAGAAGCACAAGCAAACAACCACAATTTAGATTAGAACTGCATCATAGACAAACTTAACCATAGATACAGAAGCATAGAGATAACTAAACCATACCCCCGTAACAAAAAGATGAAAAAAGTTAATTAAATTACAACCATAATTATCAGGTGTCAAAAGGATCATTAATCACACTTATGAGAAACATATATTAACGTGAAGGAAAAAGTAGATTCAAAACTTATTAAAAGAAAGCATAAAATGTAAGAGGGTGAGAAGAATCGCAGAGGATGATGAGAACTAACCAGTGATGATGCAGATCCAACAGCAAAAAGCTTAGCCCCATTACGCTGTACAGTGTAACCGTTTGTATAACAATTAGTTGCATAAACTAAAAAAATATATGCCAAGAGAAGGCAACAAGAAGGAAGAAATTGAATCAGAATTATAAGGTGCAATAAGACAAAAGTTATGAAATTGTACACACCGCTATTGCACCAAACCTCTGTAACAAAGAATATGATGTCCCAGAGAGAGCAACCTGGAAAAGAAATTAAGAACAATATAAACACTTAGTAGGGAAACCAAAATAACAATAATAATTGCACAAGTAATCAACATCAATTAATAATCTACAAGATTATATAGAGACCTGGAATGCATTATCCGGGCAGTTGTGGAAGAACTTAGCAATGGGGCCTGCATTGATTGCAAGCGGCGGTCTAAGAGACACGGTAGGTGCAGGAAGATAAACCAACATGAAATCTGCAAGTATGGCCATCACCTAAGAACAACAGTATAGGGAAAAGGGGTGTTATGCCATTGAATTCCTCACTTGACTATATCCTTAACAAATAGTATTAATAGTCAAAATAGTCCTGAAAGATCAAATATCTCAAAAATTGGTCCTTGAATCTGCCAAAATAATTCACTACTGTATCATTTTAGAACTAATTGGAAGCATTTAATCTTGACGATGATGAGCATGTTTAAGAAATAAGTTGAATATAAAGAGCAGATATTCATACCACATCTGCGAAAACTATTTCCAGCTCGTCAAAGAATTTTTCTCTCCTGCGGTCATACTCAGCGGCAGTCTATTCAGCATGAAAATTTTTCAGAACAGAATTAGATTCTAAACATGAAATTTGAAAGCATGAAATCAGAAAGAGAAAGCAAACCTTGGTGAAGATGCCAACGCCACACTCCATGCCAACCTTAGCGAGGAAGAGATCATCGGCAAGAAGACGCTCCTTGAATCCACCAAACTGAAGAAGCCACCGGAAGAATGGATTCTTCTCAAGCTCCAAGAACCGTGACACCACGGAGGCGGGGATCTTTCCGTCCTTGATGGCGGCCGCCAAGTCTGAAGGCACGCTCTCCAACGACCTCCCTGCCTCCGCCAGCACCATCATCGCCTCCTTCTTCCTCCCGTGCTCGCCCGCATTGCCGTCGTCGTCTCCGCCGTGACCACCTCCTCCATGACCGCCGCCGATGGATCCGTGATCGCCGCCGCCGCCGGCGACTTCGACGGTGGAATGGAGAACGAAAGCGGGATCTGTGCGGCGGTTGATTCCGAAAGAGAAGGAAGAAAAGGAGGGAGGTGAAGCAAGACGAAGAGAAAATGAGGAAGAAGAAGAAGAAAAGGAAGCGAAGAAGGGAGGGTTAGTTTTGGAAGAAGAAAAAGGGGAATAGGTGGAGGAGGAGGAGGAGGGAGCTGGAGTGAAAGAGAAAGCGAACGACGACATTGTAATCGATGTCGTTTTAGAAGTTGGCTTTCTTTTTCTTCTTCTTCTTCTTGTTGTTGTGGTTTTTGTAAGGCGTAACAAAGTGTTTAATACTTTTAATGAGTAGGCAAATGTAGTTGTTGGTTTTTTGAGGTTTTGGTCAATTTCGTTGTTTTCCTCTCTGCTTTTGAAGCCGACAACGGAGGGCGTTACTTCTCATGTGCTTTCCCCACTCATCACTACACACTAGGTTTATAGCTTTCCTAACAGTCTAACACTACCTAGTACCTCCCCCTTGTTAAAATATCATACTGTACCTACTCTAAACAAAATATTAATTTACTCACATTTCAAAAGTATCATTTATAAAAAAAAAAAAAAAACGGTTCAGAGAGAATAATAATATTTTTATAATATACTAAAATTAAATATTATAATTTATCATCTAATAAAAAAAATATCTTCACATATAAATAATTAAGGAATTTTTACGGGAGAATCCAATATATTCAATGCGTTAAATGCATTGTAAGAATGGAAGGTTTGCATTCATGAGCTTATTGCTTATTATCATTTTTATATGGATAAATTTTACATAATATCAACATTTATTACTAAATTCTTCGATGTTACCTGAAGTATTAACGATTTTCATTATTTTTGTTATGGAAGTGGATAATTATTAGATATTTTCAACATTTCAACATTTATTACTTAAATTCCAAGATTCTAAAACCTGACGGATTATAAATTAGAAAATTTAGAGGTTTAAAGATTTAGAGATGTAATAGAAATTTAATGGAAGTTAAATCGATTATAATAAATAATATATTTGTCTGTAAAATAAAAAATATTTTTTATATTTTATTATTTTAAATTAGTTAATTATTAAAAAAATTAACTAATTTAAATTAGTACATTAATTTTTTACTTTTTTTAATTAATTTACCGACAATGATTTTTATCTTAAACTAAATTGATTAGTCTGTTCAAAAAGTGGTAAAAGCTTTTTTTTTTGAATTATAACAAATTATATTAATATTGTTTGGTATAATTTTTAAAAGGTATTTTTAATTTTTTAAAAAGTTATTTAAGAATTTTTGAAGAAGAAAAAAAAATATTTCTTCTTTCATTTTCAAAAGCAGTTTTATCATTTTCATTTATTAAACAAGTATTTTTATGACTAAAAATTTAAATACAAAATAACTTATTTATAAACTGGTTTTAATATAAATCTTTATGTGTTAAGTTTCTTTTTTTTTTTTTTCTAAAAGAGCTTAATTAAATTGTTTATTCAAACTGAGCCTAATAGTTAAATAAAAAAATTTATTGACAAAAAAATTTCTTCTACTAACTCTTTTGTACTCTAGATGTGTTACATGCACACTACTTTCAGCTATCATATTTGTATACATATAGGAATATCAAATTCAAAAATTAAAAATCAAACTCATTCTTTATACACGCTAAAACATACCTTTCTCTTTCTCCTTCCCTCAGTCTCACTCTCAAGTGCGATTCTCCTTCCTCATTCTCACTCAAACATGATTCTCCTTCCTTCTCTCTCTCCGACGGCACGATTCTCCTTCCCTCTCTCTTCGGCAGCATGATTTTTCATTGCTCTCTTTCCGACGTTGCACGATTCTCCTTCGCTCTCTCTCAAGCGCAGTTGCTAGATTATAATGTTGTCTTTAACTTCAAATGTTGTTTATGATAATGAGAAAGATGACATTATGGGGTTGATATCAAAACTTATGTCACCTATAATTTTATTTTTTTTCAAAAGTATGAATTTATTAAATAAATGAGGGTAAAAAAGTATAACTCTAATACTCTAAAAATTCAATCGTAGACATCAAACAGAAAAAATGGATAATTCAAAAGAAATAAAAAGACAACATTAGGAGAGAAAAGATTAAAAAAATAGTGAGTAAAGTTTCTGCTACCCTAATGTCATTGTTCATCTTTCAATCTTGATGTAGCATCAACAATTTTTTTGCAGGAAAACTTTTTAAGTCTTAAAAAATCTCTTTATTTCTTGCATTTCAAATTTTTGCATACACACTATGGTAATAAGACTTACTTTTTTTTTGCCAAGTTTTAGCTCAGCGAAGACTGTTCACCGTCTCCAGCCACTACTACTGTTAATTCTCCATTGTGCATCGTCTTGAGGTATGTGCGCATCTACCCGCTGCCAAATTCCATAAAAAATGGGAAAAATTTTATCAAGCAATGGGTCATCGATACTGGGCACTAATAATAACAAGGACAAGTCTCTGTTATAGCTTCAATTATGGTATGTAGCTTTTGTTTCATTGCCAAAACCTGTTTTTAGAAAAATACTTTTAATTTGAATGGGCTATTAACATTCTAAATCTCTTTTCATAGGTTTTTGTTCCTGAAGTAAGTGGGTAAAGGATCTATAGGGGGTGATAGAACTGGAAACCAATAAAGTAACCTGTGCGGACTGAGTAAGTACCATTTCTTTTTTTGCTCCATCTAATTCTATCTCTGCCTTTATGAATTAGAGTTTGTAAAATTGTTTGGGTTGTGCTGGGTTGAAACTGTTTTGAATAATTTGAGCATTTTAATTTTCTTCTTTTTCATTAGTTGACTAACTCATAGTAAATTAGTCCATAAGTGCAAATTTTAAGGTCTAAAATAACTGGATGGTTTTGTATCCAATTTTTTCTCAAATACTCACTGTCGACGGTCTCCCAATTCGCCAAACAATTTATTTCTCTAGCACATTTCTCCCCTCCAATAAGCTTTTCCATGCTCAAGATGGGTTCGAACCCGCTTCTGCTTTTAGGAATGAAGAAAAGCAAAAATACTTGCTTTTATATACCTTAAGGACTAAAGAATTAGTCTTTGTTATCAATCTCCATCTCTATTTTTCCAACATTGCTAAATTAAAGGTCTTTAAGTCCTTAAAACTTATATCGCCTTATCGTTTTTCCTTGCACAATGTATCTTGTTTAGTCCATTGTATCTTTTCTCATCCTGTTTTTGACCCCAACAACACTGCATCATATTCCTTTGAACATCATCAATGAGTGTTAGGTAATTTGAAACAAGCAAGTGTATAGATTGATATTGCAGATCCAGTTGACTTTATAAATGGTCTCTTTCGCTTGTTGAAAGTAAATTTCGCTTCCAATGTTGTAATTTTTTTATTATCTTGTCCTTGTTGTAGCAAAATGTCACCTTTTTTTTTTATATATATGCACCACTGATGGCAGCCCCAAATACTTGTCTTGTGAGTCAATGTGGAGACCCGTAGGATAGTAGATAAGACTATTCATTCCTCTTGAGGGATATTATTGCTAAAGAAAACAGATGATTTGTTCAAATTTACTTTCTGGCCACTTATCTCACTATAAACCCAAATAATTTTGAGTGAATATCCAACCCGATCCCTGACATATATCTCGAAAATACTATGAGGTCCTTAAAAAAATACTCCACTCGACCCATGAACTTTACTTTTATGGGATTGATTAGTTTCTGTGCCAAAATAAAAACAAAAAAAAATACTGACACAGAGACTAATCAGTCCCATAAAAGTAAAGCTCCGGAGCCAGATTGAGTATTTTTTTTGTTAAGAGCCTCGTTGTCTTTCGAATTAATTGTCAATGGCTGTTTAGAATTTTTCTCAATAATTTTCATTAATTTCTCGCTCTAGCTTTGCAAAACAAGATAAAATCATCTGTAAAAAAATGACTAATTATAAGATATTTACTGTTCAATTTAAGCATGTTAATCTCATTATTCTATTCTTTTGTAGAGCAAACGAAAGAATTCTTCTGCACAAATAAAAAAAAAATTCCCTTACTGGAATTTTCTTATAGTCACCTATAATTATTTGCCTATTTTATTGTTTTTTAAAAATATTATATGTACATAAAAATTAATTATTAAATTAAATTTATATATAAATATATATTATTTAATTTATTTTTAATATATATTTTATATAAATAAATAAATTTTTTATATACATAATACAGGTAATTATTGTTGGTTTTTTTTTCTTTTTTTTCTTTCATTTTATGCTCCACCTTATGCTTTGTTGAGCTCTTTTATTAAAAAAATAAAACATAAAATAAAATGTCTTTGACATTAGTTCGTTACAAATGTGATTTGCCATCCAATCCCCCCACTTTAAGGTACTCGGTTAAAAAACTAAAATTATATGGCAGTGCACTTAAAAAAATGGCTCAATTTTGTTCGTTATGGAACTCATGAATGTGATGTGCCTGAATATGGAAATAGGGCGTGCTAGACGAAATGGTAGGACAACTTGATGTGAGTGCCAGGGATTAGAACTCGCACGGTTCGAGTTCTATACTAGAAAAAAATGTGCAAACAAGTCAGAGGGTCTGATTTGGCAGGGGCTGAAATTTGAATTTCACAGCATGCAAATCAGACAGTGCCTTTTGTATATATATATATATGAATTTTTGTACTCCGAAAATGAAGTCGCACAGTCCGAATTGTATTTTTTAAATTTAATTTGAATCAGCTCTCCCTAATCGGTGGGTCCGATTTATGGATATTGTATATATAAAGTGTGTAACTCGTAGAAGAGTCTCAGATCCCGTCTTCTTCCTCATCTTGCTCGGCTTCTTCCTCTGGTTTCTTCCATTTGTGTTTTTCTCCTTCTTGGTATGTAGCCCAATAATCTAGTAGTGTAGTTTCTGTTGTTATTTAGTAGAGTGAGAGAAATGGATGACAGAGTTCTTTTAAAAGTGTATTATTTTGGTCAAATTTTATTACAAACATTTGAAGGAGTAAAATTCATTTGTGAAAATCCGTTAGATGTTTTTATTCCCTTCACAATATCATTTGAAGAGCTCAAAGGTGTGACCTGTGAGAAGATAGATTCTGAGATATCAAGGAAAATATCTTGTATTTTATACAGATATCCCATACTAGTGTTTGGTGGATTCGTCCAATTTCAAACCAAATATGTAACGGACGAAGCGAGTTTGCAAGAGATGTTTTCAATGTATATTGAAAGTCGTACTCAAATCTCGTTCATCGAGTTGTACGTTGAGTTTGAACAATCTGAGGCCGACCGGAATATTGTACGCGAAGATTACAATAGTGACAGTGAAGAAGAGTGATGAGCGGATAATTTATACGCTTTTTGGCATTGTTTTTACATAGTTTTCAGTATGATTTAGTTAGTTTTTAGTATATTTTTATTAGTTTTTAATTAAATTCATATTTCTGGACTTTACTATGAGTGTGTATTTTTCTATGATTTCAGGTATTTTCTGGCTGAAATTGAGGGACCTGAGCAAAAATCAGATTCAGAGGTTGAAGAAGGACTGCAGATGTTGTTGGATTTTGACCTCCCTGCACTCAAAGTGGATTTTCTGGAGTTACAGAACTCCAAATGGCGCGCTTCTAGTTGCGTTGGAAAGTAGACATCTAGGGCTTTCCAGCAATATATAATAGTCCATACTTTTCCTGAGTTTAGATGACGCAAACTGGTGTTGAACGCCAGTTTCATGTTGTAGTATGGCGTTCAGCGCCAGAAACAAGTTGCAAAGTGGAGTTCAACGCCAGAAACACGTTACAAACTGGCGTTCAACTCCAAGAATGACCTCTCCACGTGTAAATTTCAAGCTCAGCCCAAGCACACACCAAGTGGGCCCCGAAAGTGGATTTCTACATCATTTACTCATTTCTGTAAACCCTAGTAACTAGTTTAGTATAAATAGGACTTTTTACTATTGTATTTACATCTTTGATTAGTTTTATGCTATCTTAGACATTTGGGGGCTGGCCATTCGGCCATGCCTGGACCTCATCACTTATGTATTTTCAACGGTAGAGTTTCTACACACCATAGATTAAGGTGTGGAGCTCTGCTGTTCCTCAAAGATTAATGCAAAGTACTACTATTTTTCTATTCAATTCAACTTATTCCGCTTCTAAGATGTTCATTCGCACTTCAATATGATGGATGTGATGATCGTGACAATCATCATCATTCTCAACTTATGAACACGTGCCTGACAACCACTTCCGTTCTACCTTAGATTGAATGGATATCTCTTGGATATCTAATACAGGGGACTGAGTCCGAGTTATTAGTGTCTTCGTGGTATAAGTTAGAACCCATGGATGGCCATTTCTGAGATCTGGAAAGTCTAAACCTTGTCTATGGTATTCCGAGTAGGATCTGGGAAGGGATGGTTGTGACGAGCTTCAAACTCGCGAGTGTTGGGCGTAGTGACAGACGCAAAAGGATAGTAAATCCTATTCCAGTATGATCGAGAACCGACAGATGATTAGCCATGCAGTGACAGCGCATTGGACCATTTTCACAGGAGGATGGGATGTAGCCATTGATAACGGTGATGCCCTACATAAAACTTGCCATGGAAAGGAGTAGGATTGATTGGATGAAAACAACAGAAAAGCAGAGATCAGAGGAACGAAAGCATCTCCATACGCTTATCTGAAATTCTCACCAATGAATTACATAAGTACCACTATCCTATTTTATATTTTATTTATTTTCATCTACTATAATTTCTTAATACAATTTAATCCGCCTGACTGAGATTTACAAGGTAACTATAGCTTGCTTCAAGCCGACAATCTCCGTGGGATCGACCCTTACTCACGTAAGGTTTATTACTTGGACGACCCAGTGTACTTGCTGGTTAGTTGTACGAAGTTGTAAAACAGATATAAGATCATGAACGTGCGTATTGAGTTTTTAGCGCCGTTACCAAGGAATGGAATGATCACGATTTTGCACACCAAGTTTTTGGCGCCGTTGCTGGGGATTGTTCGAGTTTGGACAACTGACGGTTCATCTTGTTGCTCAGATTAGGTAATTTTATTTTAATTTTAAGTTTTTTATTTCTTATTTTCGAAAATAATACAAAAAAAATTATTTTTCGTTTTTCCCAATTAATTTTCGAAAAATACAAAAAAAAATTTACAAAATCATAAAATCAAAAATAATTTTTGTGTTTCTTGTTTGAGTCTTGAGTCAATTTTTAAGTTTGGTGTCAATTGCATATTTTTATTTTTCTAAAAATTTTCGAAAATTCATGCATTCATAGTGTTCTTCATGATCTTCAAGTTGTTCTTGGCCAGTCTTCTTGTTTGATCTTCATATTTTCTTGTTTTGTGTCTTTCCTTGTTTTTCATATGCATTCTTCAAAGTGTTCTTGGTGTTCATCTTGATATTCATAGTGTTCTTGCATGCATCACATGTTTTGATCCAAAATTTTCATGCATTGAGTCTTTTTGATGTTTTTCTCTTTCATCATTAAAAATTCAAAAATAAAAAAAATATCTTTCCCTTTTTCACTCATAAGTTTTCGAAAATTTGAGTTGACTTTTTCAAACTTTTTTAAATTTAATTGTTTCTTATGAATCAAATCAAATTTTCAATTTAAAAATCTTATCTTTTCAAAATCTTTTTCAAAAATCAAATCTTTTTCATTTTACCTTCATATTTTCGAAAACTTTTTAAATTTGATTTTCAAAATCTTTTTCTTATTTTATTTCTTAATTTTCAAAATCTTTACTAACATTTAATATGATTGATTGAAAAATTTCAAGTTGTTACTTGCTTATTAAGAAAGATTCAATCTTTAAACTCTAGAATCATATCTTTTTAGTTTCTTGTTAGTCAAGTAATCAACTTTAGTTTTCAAAATCAAATCTTTTTAATTTTCTTTTCAAATCTTTTTCAAATTCAATTTCAAAATCTTTTCTAACTTCTTATCTTTTTAAAATTGATTTTCAAATCTTATCTTTTTGTTTCAATCATATCTTTTTAAATTTTAATCATATCTTTTTCAAAAATAAATTTCAAAACTTTTTCAATCAATCTTATCTTTTTGTTTCAATCATATCTTTTTCAAAACTACTTAACTAATCCTCTCTCTCTTATTTTCGAAAATTCTCTCTCTCCTTTTTCAAAATTTTTTTTAATTAACTAATTGTTTTAATTTTAATTTAATTTCAACTTTAATTTTTGAAATCTAACTTTCAATTTTAATTTTTATTTTAATTAAATTTCGAAATTCTCTCTCTCATCTCCTTCTATTTATTTATTTATCTACTAATATTTCTCTCCCATCCAAAAATTCGAACACCACCTCCCTCTCTGTGTTCGAGTTTTTCCTCTTCTCTTCTTTACATTACATTCTTTTCTTCTTCTACTCACACAAAGGAACCTCTCTCTACTGAGGCAAAGAGGATCCCTATTATTTTTTGTTTTCTTCTTTTTCATATGAGCAGGAGCAAGGACAAGAACATTCTTGTTGAAGCAAATCCTGAACCTGAAAGAACTCTAAAAAGAAAACTAAGAGAAGCCAAAATACAACAATCCAAAGACATCCTTACAGGAATTTTTGAACAGGAAGAGGAGATGGCAGCCGAAAATATAATAATGCAAGGAAGATGCTTGGTGACTTCACTGCACCTAATTCCAATTTACATGGAAGAAGCATCTCAATTCCTGCCATTGAAGCAAACAACTTTGAGCTGAAACCTCAATTAGTTTCTCTGATGCAGCAGAACTGCAAGTTTTATGGACTTCCATCTGAAGATCCTTTTTAATTCTTAACTGAATTCTTGCAGATCTGTGATACTATTAAGACCAATGGGGTTGATCCCAAGGTCTACAGGCTTATGCTTTTCCCGTTTGCTGTAAGAGATAGAGCTAGAGTATGGTTGGACTCTCAACCTAAAGATAGTCTGAACTCTTGGGATAAGCTGGTCACGGCTTTCTTAGCCAAGTTCTTTCCTCCTCAAAAGTTGAGTAAGCTTAGAGTGGACGTTCAAACCTTCAGACAGAAAGAAGGTGAATCCCTCTATGAAGCTTGGGAGAGATATAAGCAACTGACTAGAAAGTGTCCTTCTGACATGCTTTCAGAATGGACCATCCTAGACATATTCTATGATGGTCTGTCTGAATTAGCTAAGATGTCATTGGATACTTCTGCATGTGGATCCATTCACCTAAAGAAAACGCCTGCAGAAGCTCAAGAACTCATTGACATGGTTGCTAATAACCAGTTCATGTACACTTCTGAGAGAAATCCTGTGAGTAATGGGACGCTTCAGAAGAAGGGAGTTCTTAAAATTGATACTCTGAATGCCATATTGGCTCAGAACAAAATATTGACTCAGCAAGTCAATATGATTTCTCAGAGTCTGAATAGAATGCAAGCTGCATCCAACAGTACTCAAGAGGCATCTTCTGAAGAAGAAGCTTATGATCCTGAGAACCCTGCAATAGCAGAGGTGAATTACATGGGGAAACCCTATGGAAACACCTATAATCTCTCATGGAGAAATCATCCAAATCTCTCATGGAAGGATCAACAAAAGCCTTAACAAGGCTTTAACAATGGTGGAAGAAACAGGTTTAATAGCAAGCCTTTTCCATCATCCACTCAACAACAGACAGAGAGTTCTGAGCAGAATCCATCTAGCTTGGCAAATATAGTCTCTGATTTATCTAAGGCCACTCTAAGTTTCATGAATGAGACAAGGTCCTCCATTAGAAATTTGGAGGCACAAGTGGGCCAGCTGAGTAAAAGGGTCACTGAAATCCCTCCTAGTACTCTCCCAAGCAATACAGAAGAAAATCCAAAAGGAGAGTGCAAGGCCATTGAATTGACCATCATGGCCGAACCACAAGAGAGGAGGAAGACGTGAATCCCAGTGAGGAAGACCTCCTGGGATGTCCAATGATCAATAAGGAGTTTCCCTCTAAGGAACCAAAGGAATTTGAGACTCATCTAGAAACCATAGAGATTCCATTGAACCTCCTTATGCCATTCATGAGCTCTGATGAGTATTCTTCCTCTGAAGAGAATGAAGATGTTATTGAAGAGCAAGTTGCCAAGTACCTTGGTGCAATCATGAAGCTAAATGCCAAATTATTTGGTAATGAGACTTGGGAAGAAGAACCTCCCTTGCTCACCAATGAACTAAGTGATCTGGATCAACTGACATTGCCTCAGAAGAAACAGGATCCTGGAAAGTTCTTAATACCTTGTACCATAGGCACCATGACCTTTGAGAAGGCTCTATGTGACCTTGGGTCAGGGATAAACCTCATGCCACTCTCTGTAATGGAGAAACTGGGAATCTTTGAGGTGCAAGTTGCCAGAATCTCATTAGAGATGGCAGACAACTCAAGAAAACAGGCTTATGGACAAATAGAAGACGTGCTAGTAAAGGTTGAAGGCCTTTACATCCCTGCTGATTTCATAATCCTGGATACTGGGAAGGAGGAGGATGAATCTATCATCCTTGGAAGACCCTTCCTAGCCACAGCAAGAGCTGTGATTGATGTGGACAGAGGAGAATTGATCCTTCAACTGAATGAGGATAACCTTTTGTTTAAAACTCAAGGATCTCCTTCTGCACCCATGAAGAGGAAGCATGAAAAGCTTCTCTCAGTACAGAGTCAAACAAAGCCCCCACAATCAAACTCTAAGTTTGGTGTTGGGAGTTTATAAAATTGACCTAATCACCTGTGTGGCTCCATGAGAGCCCACTGTCAAGCTATTGACATTAAAGAAGCGCTTGTTGGGAGGCAACCCAATGTTATTTAATCATTTTTATTTTATTTTCTCTTTGCTATTTCATGTTTTATTAGGTTGATGATCATGTGGAGTCACAAAAACTACTGAAAAATCAAAAACAGAATGAAAAATAGCATTGAAAACAGAACACCCTGGAGGAAGGGCTTACTGGCATTTAAACGCCAGTAAGGAGCATCTGGCTGGCGTTTAACGCCAGAACAGAGTATGAAACTGGTGTTAAATGCCAGAAACAAGCAGCATTCTAGCGTTTAAACGCCAGGAATGCACCCCAAAGGAAAACTGGCGTTCAACGCCAGAAACATGCTATAGACTGGCGTTGAACGCCCAAAACAAGCATGGAAGTGGCGTTTAACGCCAGAAACATGCTGCAATCTGGCGTTAAACGCCAGGATTACCTACAGAGGGCGTTTACACGCCTAATTGGAGCAGGGATGATTAAGTTATTGGCCCCACTGGATCTGTGGATCCCATAGGATCTCCTCAGGATCTGTGGACCCCACAGGATCTCCACCTACTTCTTCTCTCCTCTTCACACATTTTCATAACTCTCTTCCCCAAATACCCCTCACCAATCAACTCAATCACTCTTTCCCA
Organism: Arachis ipaensis; assembly: GCF_059453495.1. Classification (NCBI taxonomy): domain Eukaryota; kingdom Viridiplantae; phylum Streptophyta; class Magnoliopsida; order Fabales; family Fabaceae; genus Arachis; species Arachis ipaensis. The sequence goes on from NC_142438.1 coordinate 11,472,312, forward strand.
TCACCTCTTCACCAATCACATCCATCCTCTCTTCCCCAAAAACCCCACCTACCTTTAAATTCAAAATAATTTCCCTCCCAAACCCCACCCTAAATGGCCGAACCCTAAACCCCTCCCCACTCCTATATAAACCCCTCATTCCTTCTTCATTTTCACACAACACAACCCTATCTTCACCCCTTGGCCGAAACCACTTCTCCCTCCATCTCCTTCATTCTCTTCTTCTTCTACTTCTTTCTTTCTTCTTTTGCTCGGGGACGAGCAAACATTTTAAGTTTGGTGTGGTAAAAGCATAGCTTTTTATTTTTTCATAACCATTCATGGCATCTAAAGCCAGAGAAACCTCTAGAAAGAGGAAAGGGAAGGTAATTGCTTCCACCTCTGAGTCATGGGAGATGGAGAGATTCATCTCTAAGGTCCATCAAGACCACTTCTATAAAGTTATGGCCAAGAAGAAAGTGATCCCTGAGGTTCCTTTCAAACTCAAAAAGAATGAGTATCCGGAGATCCGACTTGAGATCCAAAAAAGAGGTTGGGAAGTCCTCACCAACCCCATTCAACAGGTCGGGATATTAATGGTTCAAGAATTCTATGCAAACGCATGGGTCACTAGAAACCATGATCAAAGTGTGAACCCGAACCCAAAGCATTGGCTCACCATGGTTCGGGGAAAATACTTAGATTTCAGTCCAGAGAATGTAAGGTTGGCGTTCACCCTACCAATGATGGAAGAGAACGCACGCCCCTACACTAGAAGAGTCAACTTTGATCAAAGGTTGGACCAAGTCCTCATGGACATATGTGTGGAAGGAGTTCAATGGAAAATTGACTCAAGGGGCAAGCCGGTTCAACTAAGAAGGCTTGACCTCAAACTAGTGGCTAGAGGATGGTTGGAGTTCATTCAACGCTCAATCATTCCTACTAGAAACCGGTCTAAAGTTACTATAGACCTGGCCATCATGATCCATAGTATCATGATTGGAGAGGAGGTGGAAGTTCATGAGATTATACCTCAAGAACTCTACAAGGTGGCTGACAAGTCCTCTAATTTGGCAAGGTTAGCCTTTCCTCATCTCATTTGCCACCTCTGCAATTCGGCTGGAATTGACATAGAGGGAGACATCCTCAATGAAGAAGATAAGCCCATCACTAAGAAAAGGATGGAGCAAACAAGATAGCATGGACCTCAACATGAGCATGAGGAAATTCCTCACCATGAAATCCCTGAGATGCCTCAAGGGATGAACTTTCCTCCACAAAACTATTGGGAACAAATCAACACTTTCCTAGGTGAATTAAGTTCCAACATGGGACAACTAATGATGGAGCACCAAGAGCATTCCATCATCCTCCATGAAATTAGAGAAGATCAAAGAGCTATGAGGGAGGAACAACAAAGACAAGAAAGAGACATAGAGGAGCTCAAAAGCACCATTGGTTCTTCAAGAAGAGGAAGACGCCACCCTCACTAAGGTGGACTCATTCCTTAATCTCCTTGTCTATTTATTTTTACTGTTTTTCGTTTATTATGCTTTATGTTTGTGTCTTCATGATCATTAGTATTTAAATGTTTATGCCTTAAAGTTATGAATGTCCTATGAATCCATCACCTCTCTTAAATGAAAAATGTTTTAATTACAAAAGAACAAGAAGTACATGGTTTCGAATTCATCCTTAAAACTAGTTTAATTATCTTGATGTGGTGACAATACTTTTTGTTTTCTGAATGAATGCTTGAACAGTGCATATGTCTTTTGAAGTTGTTGCTTAAGAATGTTAAATATGTTGGCTCTTGAAAGAATGATGATAAGGAAAACTGTTATTTGATAATATGAAAAATCATAAAATTGATTCTTGAAGCAAGAAAAAGTAATGAATACAGAAAGCTTGTGAAAAAAAAAACAAAAAAACAAAAAAAAGAAGAGAAAAAGCAAGCAGAAAAAGCCAAAAGCTCTTAAAACCAAAAGGCAAGAGCAAAAAAGCCAATAGCCCTTAAAACCAAAAGGCAAGGGTAATAAATAGGATCCCAAGGCTTTGAGCATCAGTGGATAGGAGGGCCTAAAGGAATAAAATCCTGGCCTAAGCGGCTGAACCAAGCTATCCCTAACCATGTGCTTGTGGCGTGAAGGTGTCAAGTGAAAACTTGAGACTGAGCGGTTAAAGTCAAGGTCCAAAGCAAAAGAAGAGTGTGCTTAAGAACACTGGACACCTCTAATTGGGGACTTTAGCAAAGCTGAGTCACAATCTGAAAAGGTTCACCCAGTTATGTGTCTGTAGCATTTATGTATCCGGTGGTAATACTGGAAAACAAAGTGCTTAGGGCCACGGCCAAGACTCATAAAGTAGCTGTGTTCAAGAATCAACATACTGAACTAGGAGAATCAATAACACTATCTGAACTCTGAGTTCCTATAGATGCCAATCATTCTGAACTTCAATGGATAAAGTGAGATGCCAAAACTATTCAAGAGGCAAAAAGCTACAAGTCCCGCTTATCTGATTGGAGCTATGTTTCATTGATATATTGGAATTTATAGTATAGTCTCTTCTTTTTATCCTATTTGATTTTCAGTTGCTTGGGGACAAGCAACAATTTAAGTTTGGTGTTGTGATGAGCGGATAATTTATACGCTTTTTGGCATTGTTTTTACATAGTTTTCAGTATGATTTAGTTAGTTTTTAGTATATTTTTATTAGTTTTTAATTAAAATTTATATTTCTGGACTTTACTATGAGTTTGTGTGTTTTTGTGTGATTTCAGGTATTTTTTGGCTGAAATTGAGGGACCTGAGCAAAAATCAGATTCAGAGGTTGAAGAAGGACTGCAGATGCTGTTGGATTCTGACCTCCCTGAACTCAAAGTAGATTTTCTGGAGCTACAGAACTCCAAATGGCGTGCTTCTAATTGCGTTGGAAAGTCGACATCCAGGGCTTTCCAGCAATATATAATAGTACATACTTTGCCCGAGTTTAGATGACACAAACTGGCGTTGAACGCCAGTTCCATGTTGCAGTCTGGCGTTCAGCGCCAGAAACAAGTTGCAAAGTGGAGTTCAACGCCAGAAACACGTTACAAACTGGCGTTCAACTCCAAGAATGACCTCTCCACGTGTAAACTTCAAGCTCAGCCCAAGCACACACTAAGTGGGCACTGGAAGTGGATTTCTACATCATTTACTCATTTCTGTAAACCCTAGTAACTAGTTTAATATAAATAGGACTTTTTACTATTGTATTTACATCTTTGATTAGTTTTATGCTATCTTAGACGTTTGGGGGCTGGCCATTCGGCCATGCCTGGACCTCATCACTTATGTATTTTCAACGGTAGAGTTTTTACACACCATAGATTAAGGTGTGGAGCTCTGCTGTTCCTCAAAGATTAATGCAAAGTACTACTGTTTTTCTATTCAATTCAACTTATTCCGCTTCTAAGATGTTCATTCGCACTTCAATATGATGGATGTGATGATCGTGACAATCATCATCATTCTCAACTTATGAACGCGTGCCTGACAACCACTTCCGTTCTACCTTATATTGAATGGATATCTCTTGGATATCGAATACAGGGGACCGAGTCCGAGTTATTAGTGTCTTCGTGGTATAAGTTAAAACCCATGGATGGCCATTCCTGAGATCCGGAAAGTCTAAACCTTGTATGTGGTATTCCGAGTAGGATCTGGGAAGGGATGGCTGTGACGAGCTTCAAACTCGCGAGTGCTGGGCGTAGTGACAGACGCAAAAGGATAGTAAATCCTATTCCAGTATGATCGAGAACCGACAGATGATTAGCCATGCAGTGACAGCGCATTGGACCATTTTCACAGGAGGATGGGATGTAGCCATTGACAATGGTGATGCCCTACATAAAGCTTGCCATGGAAAGGAGTAGGATTGATTGGATGAAGACAGCAGGAAAGCAGAGATCAGAGGAACGAAAGCATCTCCATACGCTTATCTGAAATTCTCACCAATGAATTACATAAGTACCACTATCCTATTTTATATTTTATTTATTTTCAGCCACTATAATTTCTTAATACAATTTAATCCGCCTGACTGAGATTTACAAGGTGACTATAGCTTGCTTCAAGCCGACAATCTCCGTGGGATCGACCCTTACTCACGTAAGGTTTATTACTTGGACGACCCACTGCACTTGCTGGTTAGTTGTACGAAGTTGTGAAACAGATATAAGATCATGAACGTGCGTATTGAGTTTTTAGCGCCGTTACCAAGGAATGGAATGATCACGATTTCGCACACCAAACAGTTCGAAAGCAATTACGAAGTTGTTGGTCCAGACGGTGATGAATATCAAGGTGACGGCATCATGGCTCCAAATGTGATAGACGTGGTAAATGCACTCGCAAACGAAGTGCCGTTTGAGGAGCCATCTTTTATGCGAATTTTGGATTTGGATGCTATGCATGTTCCAGAGTTTCCGGAATATATGAGTGCAAGTACGTGGTTGCCTATATTTATAAATAGGATTAGAAGCTTGTAATAATTTAGATTGATCGATGGACCAAATAGTTAAGTGAAGTGTGAAAATATACTCAACTAGCATTTGTTTATCGGTGTATTTAGTTAAGTTTAAGATAATAATGCTTTTAGTTAGTTCTTGATTTAGTTAAAAAAATTAGTATTTATTAATCAGTATTTAATTATGTGTTTATGTTGTTATTTTGTTTAAAATGAGATAATGATCAGATGTACAGTTTATTTATATCATAATTGATACTGTGAGTATTGATTTACTTCTAGTTTTTTTTATTAAATATTCGTGTATTAAGTATTTTCTGTTCGGCTGCGTTCGCCGCAGAAATTCCTGTTGTCGTAGATGGTGAATTTGCCGTTGGGATGGAATTCAGTTCCAGGAAAGCTGTTATTAAGGCAATGAAAGAGTATACCATCCAAAGAAGTGTAGACTACCGGGTGTATGAGTCGGAGTCGTTGACATTTTATGCCAAGTGTACACAGTATGGGTTAGAGTGTGATTGGCTTGTCAGGGTTAGCATGATCAGCAGGAAGTACTGTTGGGTTATAAGGAGGTATAATGCTAGTCACACCTATACCAAAGCCACCATTTCTCAGGATCATTCTAAGCTGGATTCGATCACAATTGCAGAAGCCATCAAGCCGTTGGTCGAGGCTGACCCCTCGTTAAAGGTAAAATCAGTTATTGCAGAAGTGCAATCGAAATTCAACTACACCGTCAGTTATCGAAAAGCATGCTTGTCTAAGCAAAAGGCAGTATAAAAAATATACGGAGGTTGGGAAGCATCGTACGAAGCATTGCCTATATGGTTTGAGGTCATGTGTCATAAGGAGCCATCAGCTGTCGTCTATTTTGAGATTATGCCTGCATATTAAGGCGATGACTTGGTGACTGATATTCGGGTATTGCATCTAGTATTTTGGAGTTATTACCATTGCATTAGAGCATTCAGACATTGTAAGCCAATTGTCCAGGTGGATGAGACTCACTTGTACGGAAAGTATAAGGGTTGTCTGTTAGTGGCAGTTTCACAGGATGGCAACAACAATATCGTCCCAATTGCATTTGCTATCGTGGAGGGAGACTTCTGATGCGTGGCACTTTTTCCTCAGTAATCTGGGACAACATGTTGTCACTCGGGATGGTGTGAGGCTGATATCCGACTGACACGAATCCATCAATGCAGCTGTGGCACACAGTAACGGAGCTTGGTCATCTCCCAGAGCTTTCCACATGTTTTACATCAGGCATATAAAGTCAAATTTTTTGAGAAAATTCAAGGCACCGTACCTACAAAAACTGGTCGTCAATATAGGTAACGTTGAGTAATTCTAAGTTCGTTGCTAACAGAGTAACCTTCAACAAGTGCTTGTCATCCATTTTTTACGATTGTTTTTTGTTATCGTGCAGGTGACTGTGGCTCCTGCTCTTGATTGTCAACATCCATATCCTGATTACCCTCATCATTCTCTTGAACCACAAGATTGGACAAGTTCAAACGGTCCCCAAATTTTTTCCGGTACCAGTACTTGAAAGTATCCAAGGAATGCTGTGAAGGCATGGGAAGCTTAGTGAGAATGTGATTATACATGTTTGTCCACTGCATCACCCAAAATGAATGAGTCGTGACCGTGGTCCAGTTAAGATTCTTAGGACCAATCAGGACTTCTCCGTGTGCCTTGTTTAGATTCTGTTCCTGATGAGGAACTCCCTGAACAAAACCGAACTATCGCCTATACCTATCGGTTGCATGCCACTCAATGCATTCAAAACAGACCAACGACACCGTAGCGCTCCAACAAACCGAGTGCATGTAGATGTCTGGAGGAATTATGTCCGGATCCACGCGATCGACAGCATAAGCAACCCACACAAACTGGGAAAGATAAAGTAAACTCATGATTACAATCCACTTCACAATTATAATGACAAGAACAATAACAATAACAATAAGATTAACACTAACACTAAACCCGAAATAAATACTTCTTTAATGAAAACACACCTGGCCTTCCTGAAGATCATCCAAGGTCTTCCTAAAGTGAGCAAGCGTAAGATATCTATAGCGTCGGTCTCCACGCTCCTAATTACGCCACCTAATATGACTTATTTCATTAACACAATTGTATTCTAAATAATAAGATACGGGGTGACTATAAGATAATATTACATGTTTGCAAGCGAAAAACTGCGGGGTTCCCTAGGAAGTGGCTCTAGATATGGCAGTCGGATCCAAGCCCAACCCAGCAGAAGTGTTAGCGGACCATCGATCTCCTTACAGTCATAACGAGATGTCCTACATAACGCCCTGTATAGGTGTGCTAGGTATGTCGATCTCCAATTGTACTGTCCAATACTCTCAAAATCACAAAGCAGAGGTAGAAACTTCCAATGCACACCTGCGCCAGACTTGTCCCCAAACAAGATCGTTCCGATCAACAACATAATGTGGCATTTCACGTACCTTTGTATACTGTTTTCATTAGTCAACTGTAAATTTTCTTTTAGATCCCGCAGCCAGGTCAGTTTTATGCAGCTTCCTCTACAGTCTGACTTACTGGGTGCAACTCCAAATTGGTGTAAACACTCCGCCTCCAAGGCTTCAAAACTACTCACTGTCATCCCTGTGACTGGAAGACCGTCCGTCGGAAGACCAAGAATTATTGCCACATCTTCAAGCGTCACAGCACATTCACCCATCGGAAGGTGAAAGGTATGTGTACCTGGGTGCCACCTTTCGATTATAGTATTCACCTTTCTGACATTGGACTACCCCAATCTGAAATACATGATAAAAATCAGTTAATCGTAAATGCTCCTCCACCCTTTCATTGTATCGATTCGGAGGGACTGGATGATCACATGTCAACATCTTTAAACTCTACAAAAATATAACAAATTATTATTAGTCAACTCGTTAACATTTACTAATTTACTACTAGAGCAACTAAAATATCAAACTCGTGCTAAACTTTTTCCTAATTACAATATTTAATAGTTACCATGTACTAACCCACTAATTTATTAACTCTCATTAGTAAGAAATCTGCACAACTAACTCAACAACATATTAATTGAAACCACACAATTATCATAAATTATCTTACTAAATCCAACTAAAACAAATAATTCAAACTTCTAAATTTACTTAATAATCCTAAAAAATTTTCATAACTAACTATTAACAATAACAACTAATACATAATTTCAATTCTTATTAAACTAATAATGCTCTTATTTAATTAACAATTCTAGATTAGTTGTTTATTTATTCACGGTTACAAAAAAATGTTATAATATCTAAAATTATAATCTCTAAAATTAATTATAAAATTTAATTAACTAATTATAACTTTAAAAATTATTACAAAAAATATTCTAAGTTTCTAACTACATTTAAACAAATATTCTAACTATTATTTTTCCATATATTCTTAATTTTTTTTAAAAAATAATCATTTTATTTATATTCCTAAATTCAATTTCTAACGACAATAATAATTAACTTCTAACAATAATAATTATAATTATAAAAAACTAAAAAAATTTCCAAAAAAAAAATAACATAATCAGGTAAAAATAATAATAATCATTTACATTCCTAAATTCAATTCTAACAACAACAATAATAATTAACTTCCTAACAATAATAATTATAATTATAAAATATTAAAAAAATAAAAAAAAATGTAATCACATAAAAATAATAAACATTCCTATTCAAGTTCTAATAACAATAATAATAATTAACTTCCTAACAATAATAATTTTAATTATAAAATATTAAAAAAAAAAAAACTTACATAATCAGGTAAAAATAATAATAATTCCTAAATTCAATTTCTAACCACAACAATAATAATTAACTTCCTAACAATAATAATTATAATTATAAATATTAAAAAAATAAAAAAAAAAACTTACATATTTTAGATGACTGAGATAATGTATAATATGAAGTTCAGGACGATCAACATCTTAAAAAATTTTTTTTTGGCATTTTGAGTTTTCTTCCACCATGCAAACCAAGAACGAAGAAAGAAAGAATAAGAAGTAGTGGCTGTTCTTTGGTAAAAAGATGAAAGTGAAAATGGACGGTGGGTGTGGGTTCAGCATGGGATAATGTTGGATATAAGGGCACTGTTGCGGGGAGACATTTGCGTGCGACACGTGGTTGGGGAACCACAACACGCACCATCCGTTTTTTACCTACAACTCGGACCGTCCGAGTTGCTATGAGGAACATGCATGGTCTGATTTGTGGTGTTCTGACACCACACACAGGTTAAGCACTCCTCTTCTCCATAATCGCATCCAACCCAAACTTTACCTCCATATTGAAATTAAAAAGTGTAAAAAAAATACTATACTTTTATTGCATTTTATTTATTATATTAGTTTCTATAATTTTACTAAATTTTAATTAAATTTTTATATTTTTTAATTAAATTCTTACACTATTTTTAATTTTATATTTAGAATATTTTATATAAAAAATATTAAAATTATCAGAATATTTCTTTTAAAATATATGTAGTCAAATATCTAATTAAATTTTTAATTATATATACTCTCAATTTATAAAAAAATATTCAATTAACTCTAACATTTTTTATACTAAAAAAGATCTAATTATAAAGTTAAAAATAACGTAAGAATCTAATAAAAAAATATAAAAATCTAATTACAAAGTTAGTAAAACTACATACAGTAACCAATAGATAATTAAACCTTTTATTACTACATCAATACTTTTATTATTTTTGACTCAATTTAAATATTCATTTTTATTTATTTTCTCCATTTTAATTTATTATCGACATAAAAAATTATATAAAACTTCTAGTTTTAAATTACTACGATAATAACAAAATATTTAATGTTTTCAATGTTATGGCAAATTATATTTGGCAAATCATATTATTGATAATAAGTAGGTAATATAAAATACTTTAGACTATTGGAATGTAAAAACTAATCCGCTTTAAATTTACCTTTCTTTAGTAATCACTTTATCTTTTGATTCGTTCATTCGGTCATTCCTTTTTTTTTTTTTTTCAAAGGGGAAGTGGAAGCATCAAGAATAAAATGCCCACTTTCTTATATATATAAACCTCTTTACCTTTTTTTTTCCCCTTCTCCTTATAATTAAAAATAAGAACCACTGAATAACTTTAAATCATAAAACTTGAACAATTTATTTTTTATATATGTTTGTCATTTTGGTAAATATTTTGCATCTAATTATTAATTTTAACGTTTAAATCATATCTACCTGAAATTCAGCAAACTAACACATGCAGTTTTAAATTATGGGTGAAATTACAACTTGTAGAAATAACATGTAGCAAATAAAAGTAATGAACCTCTCGTTTTCAAAACAACTAAAGAAAACAAAAGAATAGATTCTCTCATGTATGTATAGTATTCACATAGCATTATAATGCTCACAAAGAGACAAATACAAGCATGTTTTAGATAGGAATTTATCACTTGCAAATCATTTATTAAGACTTAAGAGAGTCATTACAGCATAAATAAAAGTATGGATCAGCAAATTCGATTAGTTTTATATTTGCATTAAAGAAATAAAATATTATGTTTACAATTATTCTCCATATACAAGTTATTTTACTATACAAATCATTTCTTTTTAAATCATCATCACGCGTGTACGGTGCATCTTACGCACCCATATTTCACGTGCCTCTTAATTTAACAGATTTCAATCAATGCATGCACGTTCTTCTTCGTGCTGTTACTGCACGTTTCTTCTTCTTCTTCTTTTTCGTTATCGTCGTCACCAACACTACCTCCTCCTCCTCTTCCTCTTTATCCTTCCTTTTTCATTAGAATTTCTTCTCCTCCTTCCTTTTCTTCCTTCTCCTCATTATCTCATTGTTGAAGATAATAAATAATTCAAGTTCAAATTGTCAATTGAACCAGAACGAAATTTAATTATTGTTTTGAATTTAATCAAGTGGTTGAGGTGTAGTTCGATTCTAGTTAATTTTTTGGTTAGTAGTTTATGATTCTATAGGTGAATAATGTTTCATTATTGATGGTTTGAATTGAATGTAATATAAAAGTTCTACATTAAAAAACTATTTTTCTGTATTTGCAGCAAATTTGGGTATAAGACGAAGATATTTGGGTGTATTCTTCAAAAATTTTCGGTCTATGTGTGCTGATAAATTCTGCATAATTCAAAACTCTTCTTCTCCCTCCTCCTCATCTTCTACTTCTTCTTTTCCATCATCATCATCATCATCTTTTTTTTATTATTCATCTTTTTTTTTGTTTTATCTTTTTAAGTTTCTTCTTGTTTTACTCTTTTAACAAGAATAAAAAATCAAACAAAGAAGAAGAAACACATAATGGTACAAAATTATTTGGAAGATGATGAACTTACATTCATTCAACTAAAAGAAAGAAAGAAATAAGGAAAAAAAGAAGAAAAAAATGCAGCATTAGATGAAACATTTTTATGTATTTGCAGCAAATTTGGGGGTAATACGAAGATATTTGGGTGTAACGCGAAGATATTTGGATATATTGTTTAAAAATTTTCTATGTATGTATGTGTACTGATAAGTTCTGCATAATTCAAAACTTTTTCTCTTCTTCCTCCTCATTTTCTGCTGTTTTTTCTTCTTTTTTTCATCATCATCACCATCTTCTTCTTTTTTTCTTATTCATCTTTTCCTTTTTGTTTTACCTTCTCAATTTTCTTCTTATTTTACTCTCTCACCAACACCACCATCTCCTCCTCCTCCTCATCTTCCTCCTTCTTTTTTCATTGGAATTTCTTCTCCTCCTTCCTTTTTCTCCTTCTCCTCCATCGTCAGTTATATCGTTGTTGAAGATAATGAATAATTCAAGTTTAGATTGTCAATTGAACCAGAACAAAATTGATTATTTTGAATCTAATCAAGTAGCTGAGGTGTGGTTTGATTCTAGTTAATATTTTTGTTAGTAGTTTATGATTCTGTAAGTGAATAATATTGTTTTTGTTTGTGAAAATTGTTGTTCATCATTGATGGTTTGAATTGAATGTAATTTAAAAGTTCTGCATTAAAGAAAATATTTTTCTGTCTTTGGGTGTAACACGAAGATATTTGAGTGTATTGTTTAAGAATTTTCGGTATATGTGTGCTAATAAGTTCTGCATAATTCAAAACTCTTATTTTCCCTCATCCTCATCTTCTGCTTCATCATAATCATCATCATCATCATCATCCTCCTCCTCCTCCTCCTCCTCCTCCTCCTCCTCCTCCTCCTCCTCCTCCTCCTCCTCCTCGTCATTGTCGTCTTCTTTTGTTTCCTTATTCATATTTTTTTAACTTGTTTTACTCATTTAATAAGAATAAAAACAAACAAACAAAAAAGAAGAAAAAACACATAATGGTACAAAATTATTTGGAAGATGATGAACTTACATTCGTTCAACTAAGAGAAAGAAAGAAATAAGGAAAAAAAAAGAACAAAAAAATGCAGCATTAGAGAAATATTTTTCTGTATTTGCAGTAAATTTAGGTGTAACACGAACATATTTGGGTGTAACACGAATATATTTGGGTGTATTGTTTGAGAATTTTCGGTGTATGTGTGTTGATAAGTTTTGCATAATTCAAAATTCTTCATCTTCCTCCTCCTCATCTTCTACTGTTTCTTCTTCTTCATCTTCTTATTTCATATTCTCGTCATTCTTCTTGGGAGAAAAAAATCAAACAAAGAAGAAAAAAATACATAATATTGCAAAATCAATAGAAAGAGAAGGAGGAAAAAAATGCAGCAACAACAACAGTAATAAAAAAAGACAACGAAGATGAAACACGCAAAGAAAAAGAAGGAGAAACGTAAATAAAAAGGAGAAGAAGAAGAAAGAGGAGGATGAAGAGGAGGAACACGAAGGAAAAACGACAGTTGTGGTTTTGATCGAGGAAGAAGAAGAAGCGTCTTTCGTAATGGTGAGTGAGCGTGCTATAAAAACCATTGAGTAGTGCGCGTGTTAACACGCTCGTATGAGTGAGCATCCTTTTTGTTGGGTTTGGCCCAAGTTATATGACTTATAAGCCAAAAACGCATGTATGTATAGCAGGTCTGTTATCTTTATTACTCTAACTCTGATTTTTTCGTCAATTCTTAAATGATATTTATTTAAATATAAATTTAATGATATATTATAATTTGTAATTCACCTGTGCTATCTTTTTTTTTTTCGCCGTCACATATTTACTAATTTAGATATCTGGGTATTTAAGTCGATCCAACTGGCTTAATCAATTTGGATTGGTGCTATCTTTTTTTTTTTCGCCGTCACATATTTACTAATTTAGATATCTGGGTATTTAAGTCGATCCAACTGGCTTAATCAATTTGGATTGATTTAGATCCATTTAAAAATATGTTTATTCGATCCAATTTAAATTGACTAAATTTCATCCATTCGATTCTATTTTTTTTCTAAACACAAATCAATTTGACTAGGGAAACTAGCATCTATTTAAAGTAACATCTACTCGAATAAAATTATGAGTAAAATGACAACTAAGATTTCAAAGATTTTGACTTCAAACTAATTAGTCTTTTAAGAAAAAGAAGTATCAATTTGATTTTTTTCGATAGCAAACAGTGAACATGTTATGTTCTTCTATTAATTTAATACGTAAAATTTAACGATAGTACTTTTATGTACTATTAACTATTGTAACGTGTTTATTTATAAAAAATTATTATATAAATAACAACTTCATCTATTTTGGTAAGACTCGTAATAAATAAAGAACAGTTGATATAAATTATATGAAAATTTAAAAGATAATAAATAATTTATTATCTAAAATTAGATCATTTTTAATAAAATACATACTACTATAAATAACAAAATATATAAATAATTCTATTTTATTTCGTATTACCTGTTAAAAGAGTAAACATATCTACTAATTATTATTGTAAATAATCTAATTGATATTTTTTTTTTGGTTAAAAAATTAATTAATTCTAGGTCGAAATCCTAGCTAATCTAAATGACAGTCTACTCTAAACTATTTATTCCGTGAAGGAAAAAAAAAGGTGCGAACACATGTGACTATGGGAGAGGCCGGCCCTTGGTCCAAGCTCCAAGGAGTTGGTCACAGCTTAAACTGTCCACTATTTACGCCTATTTTATTTGTGGGCTCCATTTCATTTTGGTGCTATTCCCACTCACCTGAATCTTCAATATTAGCCTCACTAAAGTTCAAGAGAATATTATTACATTATTACAAATACCAAAGGAATCTTTATCAATTCCTTTTTCTTCTTTTGACAAAAAAATTATACACGACAGAATCTCCAACATGCCAAGAAAAATCATATCCAACCTGTTTGGAAAATTTTCCTCAGACTGTAATACTTTTGTTTTTAAATAAAGCCCAAAATAGTTTTATCTATAGAATACACTTTTAGCATTTTCTTTCCTTCCCTTTTATTACTCATTTTGTTCTTTTGTTAAATTAAATTTATCGCTTGTGGGTTGTGGTTCACTTTCAATGTGTCACTGTGTGATTTGAAGTTTGTCACTTGTTCCATTTTGAGAATTATTATGTTGTGTCACAAAATCTACTTTTGCCTTTTCGTGCATGCTTGCATCTTCGTACAAGTTTGTTTAATTAGGTTTTCCTAATAGTTGGTGAAAAACTTTTCTTTTCTTTTTAATGTGCTGCGTTTTGATCTGTTCTTATACGTTGAACTCTTGTGAATATTTGGTTTGAGAATTTATACTGGTATTGGTAATTCCTCTTGTTTTGAACTATTATTATATCTATGCCTTAATGTTATGTGGACATGCCTTAAAGGACACTGTGTTTTTGGCAGCTGTATTATATCTTTATATTTATTTCAGTCAATTCTCAATTCAAACAATTACATGTTTACTTTTTTGCTCTAAGTGAATAATTAAAATTTTAAATTTTATACTCATATTAAGATTTAAAAAAAATCCAGATGTCATTACTTAATTTGAGAATTAGATGTAAAAAAGACTTGATCTAAGATATTTTTTTCTTGAAAACAACTTTAATTACTTTCAATAATTTCAAGCTTAGTATCAGATTCTAATTCATATCAATATTATGTATACATTAAAAATTAATTATTACACTAAATATTTATATAAATACACATTACAATATAAAATATATATTAAAAATAAATTAAATAATATATATTTATATATAAATATATAGTGAACAATTTAATGATTAATTTTTATTATTTATATGACATTTTTAAATTCCTAATTGACAATTTGTCATATTCTAAGCTGTAAGCAACTAAGCATGTATACAAATACAACGATCACTACTTTTTCACTTTTTGTCGTTTCTTTTTCTTTTTTAAGTTTATAGTGTCAGGTTTTTGAAAAAAAAAAAAGGGTTAATTCTTTTGCTATTGCTTATAGCCCAATTGTTAAAATTTTCTAAGAATGCTACCCAAAAATGTTCATATGACTGGTCATGAATTCATTATCAAAGTCATTGTGGAACTTTACCCTAAAAAAAGAAACTAGCATGGCCAAAATGAATAGTTCGCACTCACAAAACGAATTAAGAGGCATAGGAATAGGGTTTATTTTTTTGTAATGGGCATAGGAATAGGTTGGGGACCAGGTTTGCGGATTGGGTTTTACTTGTAGGGCTTGGCCCATGTTCAAAAAATAAAAGAATTACGAGTTAAAAATTGTAAACCAAAAATCACAAAATTGAAAAATAAAACGGGTAAACATTTTGTTGTGCTACGTGGGATGGAAAGTTCTAGACTATGGCTTAAACCTTAAAGTGGTCTTTAAAGTTGCATTTAAGTTTTAAAGTGATTCTTAAAATTAATAATTTTTTAATTTTATCTTTAAATTTACACTTCGAAACTTATACTAATCCCTAAGGCGTTTTCCCTTCGGAACATTAAAAACAATGTTGTTTTATATTTATTAAAAAAAAAAAAAAACAAAACAAAAAGCCAAAGCGCCTTCCTTTCCCCGAGTCTCCCCTTTTCCTTTCCTAACCCTTCTCCTTTTCCTTCTTCTTCTCCTTCTCCAACTTGAGGTCCTTTTCCTTTCCCGTCCTCTCATCTTTTCCAAACTGAGACTCCCAATATGAGATCCTTTCCCTTTCCCTCCTCCAAAATTTTGCATGCATTTATTCTTGGAACATGATTGCACTTTGGAGCTAAACTGAAGATGTTAAAGTCCTCCATCTCATTAGAATAGAGATACCGATAATTTTATTCCTTGTTCAATCATTAAAGCAAGTGTTAAAATCCTCTAAATTGATGTTACTTGTTTTTCCAGTTTGTAGCATTAACACAACCCCTGAACTCATTGGCATTTGTATTTGATGGTGTCAACTTTGGAGCATTTGATTTTGCATACTCAGCCTTCTCTATGGTGGGTTTTTCTTCCATGTTATAGTGGATTTTTTTCTTTTTCCGTCATGATGTCACGCTGCTCGCCTCCTTTCTTAACCTAGTCTCTCTTCTCTGTCTTTTTTTTTTGTATGGGTTCTTTTCCTTTCAATTTTTTTATTGTAATAGAGTTTGTTCTGGATGTCTGGATGTATTGATTTTGGCATTTGTGTTTGTCCATGTTTTTACAATTCATTTCTTGTTTGACTGGAATTTTTGTTTCACTAATTTACTTCATTAGTTTACTGTCTCTATGCATTTGTTATTCTGCACGGGGTGTATGAAGAAAAATAAAATGAGGTAATAGAGGAATTAATTTTGAGATCAAGGAGGTAGAGGAAGACAAAAAAGAGACAAGAGAAGGAGAGGCAAAGAGAGATAGAAAAGAGACAAGAGTGTAAGAGAGTAGGTTGGGGAAGGGGGCGTGCGGCGCGGCGACGTGACGGAGGCCGGCGAGATGCAGCAAGAGAGAAAAGGGAAGGGAAGGGGAAGGGGAAAGGGAAAGGGAGGAACGGAAAGCGCATTAGAGATTAGTATGAGTTCCGGAGTACAAATTCGAGGATAAAGTTGAGTAACTTGTTGAATATCATATTAGAGATATAGGCTGTATATAAGTTATTCTGAGAGATATAGGCTTTATATAAGTTATTCTGTTTTGATATAGTTTCTGTTTTTAGATATCTGATTCTGTTGTATCTCCTAGTATTAAGGGATTTTATTTTTGTACCTATATATATATATATATATATATATATATATATATATATATATATATATATATATATATATATATATATATATTGACGCTGAGAGATGATTCTCTCAAGGAATTCATCCAAAACACAATCCTTGTCTCACTCCATTCGTGTATTTCAAGTTGGTATCAGAGCGGGTTCCGACCCGGCTCTGGTTTCTATTTGTTTTTCTTCTTTTCCGGCTGCAATCTCTCAGCCGTGTTCCCTTTTCCCACCAGCTGACACTATCAGCTGTGTCTCTTTGTCAGAAACTGTTTTTCCGGTCAGAACCTTGTCAAACATCAGACCCACTCCGAAGCAACCCCAGAATCAGAGCCGGAAAGCCAAGTTCGGCCTGTCCCCAAAATTTCACCGCTGTCAACTGCCGCACGCGCTGACACGCGCCGCCCCTTTTTCCTGCGCGTGGTCCTCACGCGCCTCCGCTCCAGACGCGCGTGAACGTCACGCTCCGCTGCCCAGGTTTTTTTTTTCCGGCCCTCGTTTTCCTTCTGCAGGTGTTTTCTGGCCGTTTCTGAGTGTCTGCCATCATGTCTTCTGAGGTAACCCCCGACACCAACTCCAATAGTGGCAAACCGGCTATTCTAACATCTGTTGTTTCTGGAACCGCTACAATGACCTCTGAAAAATTGATGGGTGCCAAAAATTACCTTTCTTGGGCTGATTCTGTGGAACTTTGGTTCATGGGCCAAGGCTATGAAGACCACCTTACTAAATCTGTTGATGATGTTCGCGCCGCTGACAAAACCACTTGGAAGAAGATTGATGCCCAGCTATGTAACCTTATGTGGCAGACCATTGATCCACCAAAGCTGACTATGTTTCGGGCTTACAAAACTTGTAAAAAGGTGTGGGACCGTGCTAAAGCTTTATACACTAATGACATTGCAAGACTTTACGATGTTGCTAAGAAGCTGTGTAGTTTACAGCTTCAAGGAACTGATATGGAATCTTATGTTGGGGCTGTGGAAGCTGTCAAGGGAGAGTTTTTGACTCTCCTTCCCTATGTGTCTAATGCTGATGACCATCATGCTCAACAGGGAAAGCTGTTTTTGGTACTTACGTTACTTGGGTTGCCAGCTGAACTTGAATCTCTTCGGCAACAAATATTGGGCACCTCACCCGTTCCTTCCCTTCAGGACGTATTTGCATGACTCTTGCAATCCGGCCCCTCTCTTGAGACCCATACTTTCGACCAAACTGCATTGGCATCCCAATCTTCTTCTCAAGTGTCCTTTCAAGTGCCCACTCAGGGCGGCCGTGGGGGTCGTGGTAATGGTCGTGGTAATCGTACTCACCTTAGTTGTACCTATTGCCATAGGATTGGTCATACTTAGGATAAATGTTATGCTCTCCATGGTCGTCCTACCAAGGTAGCTAATGTTGTCCAAACTAATGAGCCATCTGACGTTTACTCTGCCGCACAACCACAAAGGATATTTGTCTCTGGCAATGATTATGATGAGTTTCTCCAGTACCAAGTTTCAAAGTAGGCATCTACTCCCGTTGCTTCGGTGGCCCACTCTGGTAATTCTGTTGCTTGTATCTCTCATTCCTCTTCTTTTGGACCATGGGTCCTTGACTCAGGTGTTTCTGATCACATTTCTGGTACTTCTTCTGTCCTCTCTAAACTTGAACATCCTGCATTTCTTCCTTCTATCACTTTGGCTGATGGTTCTAAAATTGGTGCTAAGGGAATAGGTCAAGCTACTCCTCTTCCTACATTACCTTTGAAATCTGTTCTTTACATGCCCAATTGTCCTTTCAAATTGATTTCTATTAGCCAACTTTCTATTTTGTCACCTTTATTGATGACTTTTCTCATTGCACTTGGTTATATTTAATAAAGGATAGATCTGAATTATTTGCACATTTCAAGTCTTTCTGTTCTGAAATTCAAAACCAATTCAAAACTTCAATTAAAATTTTACGAAGTAATAATGCTCGTGAGTATTTTTCAGCACCCTTTTCGTCTTACTTGTCCTCCTAAGGCATTCTACATCGGTCGTCTTGTCCTCATACCCCTCAACAGAATGGTGTGGCTGAATGTAAACATCGTCACTTGATTGAAACTGCTCGCACTCTTCTTCTCCATACTCATGTTCCCCTTAAGTTTTGGGGTGAGGCTGTTCTGACTGCATGTTATTTAATTAATCGTATGCCTTCTTCTGTTTTGTAAAATCAAGTTCCTCATTCCATTTTATTCCCTCATGAGCACATTTTTTTTCTTCCACTACGAGTCTTTGGTTGTACTTATTTCATCCATGATATTACCCCATGCAAAGACAAGTTAACTGCTCGCTCTATCAAATGTGTTTTCTTAGGGTACACTCGATTTCAAAAGGGTTATCGTTGTTATTCTTCAGCTCTTAATCGTTTCTTCATGTCTGCAGATGTCACTTTTTCTTGAGAATACCCCTTTTTTCTCTGCACCCGACATCACTTCACCTTCAATTACGGAGGTGCTTCCTGTTCATTACTTAGATGGGCCTCCTATTCCCACAAAGCCTCTCCAGGTTTATCATCGCCGCCCACGGCCTGCAGTCCAAGATAACTCATCTCCTGAACCCGTGGTTGAACCGTCCTTGGATCCTTCTTCGGGAGTTAGCAGTAGTCCTCCTATTGCTCTCAGACAAGGTACTCGTTCCACCCGTAATCCTAATCCTATTTATAATTTTCTTAGTTACCATCATTTATCATCTTTGCACTATACTTTTACCTCCTCTTTGTCTTCTGTTTCTATACCTAAAACAACAGCAGAAGCTCTTTCACATCCAGGGTGGCGCCAGGCTATGATTGAGGAGATGTCTGCCTTACATTCTACTGGTACTTGAAATCTTGTTTCATTGCCACCGGGCAAATCTACTGTGGGTTGTCGTTGGATCTATACTATTAAGGTCGGCCCAGACGGAACCATTGATCGATTAAAAGCCCGCCTTGTGGCTAAGGGCTACACTCAAATCTTTGGTTTGGACTATGGTGATACCTTCTCTCCTGTTGCGAAGATCGCCTCTGTTCGTCTTTTTCTTTCTATGGCTGCCATTCGCCATTGGCCTCTTCATCAACTTGATATTAAAAATGCTTTCTTACATGGTGATCTCGAGGAGGAAGTATACATGGAGCAACCTCCCGGGTTTGTTGCTCAGGGGGAGTCTTCCAGCTTAGTATGTCATTTACGCCGATCTTTATATGGCTTGAAACAATCCCCTCGAGATTGGTTTAGTCGCTTTAGTGCTGTTATTTCTAAATTTGGCATGATTCAGAGTGAAGCAGATCATTCAGTTTTCTCTCATCATTCTTCCTCCACGACCTCCATATATCTGGTTGTTTATGTGGATGATATTGTCATTACTGGAGATGATCATGAGAGAATCACTCAATTAAAACAGCACTTATTTGATCACTTTCAGACTAAGGATATAGGGAAATTAAAATATTTCCTAGGAATTGAAGTGGCACAATCTAATGATGGGATCTGTATCTCACAGAGAAAATATGCTCTGGATATTCTTGAAGAAAATGGAATGTTGAATTCTAGACCTGTAGATATACCAATGGATCCCAACACAAAACTTAGTCCAGATCAAGGAGAACCTCTTGCAGATCCTGGTAGATATCGTAAATTAATTGGCCGATTGAATTATTTGACAGTCACTCGGTCAGATATTTCATTTGCCACAAGTATCCTAAGTCAGTTTCTTGACTCCCCATGTGATAGTCATTGGGACATAGCTGTTAGAGTCCTTAGATATATCAAAGGTGCTCCAGAAAAAGGTTTGTTGTATGAAGATAAAGGACATAACCAGATGATTGGGTATACTGATGCAGATTGGGCAGGATCTCCATCTGATAGACGTTCTACATCTGGTTATTGTGTTTTTATTGGTGGAAACTTGATATCTTGAAAGAGTAAGAAGCAAAATGTTGTAGCAAGATTTAGTACGGAAGCTGAATATAGAGCTATGGCACTTGCCACATGTGAACTTATATGGTTGAAGCAATTAGTTAAGGAACTTAAGTTTTGTGAGCCAAGTAAGATGGAACTGGTGTGCGATAATCAAGCTGCCTTACATATTGCTTCCAACCCTGTGTTTCATGAACGGACCAAGCACATAGAGATTGATTGCCATTTCATAAGGGAGAAGTTGCAAAGTGGAAAAATAGTAACAGCCTTTGTCAACTCTAACGATCAACTTGCAGATATTTTCACCAAAGTTCTCCGGAGTCCTCGGATACAATACATATGTAACAAGCTTGGTGCATATGATTTATATGCTCCATCTTGAGGGGGAGTGTTGAATATTAGATTAGAGATATAGGCTGTATATAAGTTATTTTGAGAGATATATGCTTTATATAAATTATTTTGTTTTGATATAGTTTCTGTTTTTAGATATCTGATTCTGTTGTATCTCCTAGTATTAAGGGAATTTATCTCCTAGTATTAAGGGATTTTATTTCTGTACCTATGTATGTCGTGTATTTCAAGTTAATTATTAACTTCAATGATCATTTTAAGACTCGAGTGCAACTTTAGAGACTACCTTAAAACTTAACTATATCGACTATTGGAAAAGTTACATCCAATTCAAACCTTACGATATTGAGACCAATTTTATATTCCAGTATCAAGACAAAACAACAAGACAAAACAAGTGAACAAATATTATCAGATATTAAATTCAATTCAAAATCTTAAGTGTTAAATTAATGATTTCTCATTTTATAAATTCTACATTTTTTGTGTTTTTTTAAATGTGGGACTAATTTTAAATTCCTCCTCACCTCCAACTTTAACACATTTATTATTCTAGCTAAACAAATAAGTACACATTAACAAATCAGATTTATAAAAAAAGGGAGCACACATTATTTTAGAATGGAGTTTGCTATCTTGTGCCTTAAGGACATTGGTTAAGCATATCATAAAAAAAAGGTTCTAAGAAAAAGTTTAAGGAGTTAACTACAATATAAGCTAACTTAAGTCAATTCTTACCTTCTTTGTATCTTTAGTTTTGAAATTCGAAAAATTAAAATAGTAAAGAGTTGTTTTGTCTTTTCTATAATATACCTCCTGTTTTCTAATTAGTTGGCTTTAGTTAACTACTCTCTTAATTAGTTTTCTAGAATGCTATTTATTGCAATTTTTTTTTTACGTTTTTAATATATTAAATATATCAAAAGCATTAAAATATTTCTTTCTATAGTATGCTTAATCAATACCTTAAGGCACAGATAGTAAAATCCTTTTAGAAATTAAATTCTCTTGTTGATAGAGTTTTATCTAAAATTCTTGAGAATTAAAAAATATAATCAATAGAAAAATAGTAGAATTTGAATTCTTCTAATAAAATGATTCTAAATTCACTTTAATCCGAATACTATAGCTTTTTACAATACATATTACTTTAAAAAGAAATTCTAAATTGCTCACCAAACTTTTGGTTCTCTTACAGCCTTTTTATCTATATATGAGCTCATAATAGTAATATGTATTGGGAAAGAGGGATTACGCACGTGTAGAATGCTTTGGTGTATGTCCTTTCTCATTCTCATTTGAGTCGTGTTTATGGTGGATTAATCTTTCATTTTCCATCGGAGTGGGGTTGGATAGGGTCTAAAATTTGGCAATATATATTCCAATTTCATTATCATGATGATAAAAGTTTTCACTTCGTAATGAACACCAGGACCACTACTATACTTTACGAGTTAGTGGATACAATTATACATACGAGCAACAAAAAGGACATTTTTTTTTTAAGAAACAAAAAAAGAAAAGCACACACACTAACACCACCACCACAACCAACAACAACAACAAAAAGGACCACTATCTCTTGGACAGTCTAATCCTATACCACTAAAAATTTACACAATTATTAAGAAGAATAATGGCAGATTGGTAGTTAGTTATGTTAGTTTGAAAAGAAAAGAAAACTACCATAGAAAAGATAAAAATTGATGAATTTGGATAAGTAAACTTAGTAGTATAATATATGGACAGACAACTTTGGCAGTAAAATCTGACAAAATAGAGGTTATGTAATTCAAAAGTGTTTGATCCACCGCTATAATGTATATGTGCATAATTATATATGTGTTGTTGTTTAACATATTTTTATTATATATGAGGGTCATTTATTTATTTAAATTATTACATTATTAAAACTATCAAATTGTCTTAAAAATAAAATGATTATACTTTTACCTTTATTTTTAATATAAATTGTAGAATTCATACAAGTTTTTAACTAAAATGTAAAATCAGGACATAAGCCACGTTTTATATTAACCGGATCTATGTTTAAATTCTAGTTTCTACTTAGGTTTTAAGGGTTTTAAAATTGTAAGCTAAAACCCAATCAATCACCACAATTTAGGTGAAAAGTTTGTTGCAGCGTGAAACACTAGTAAAACCAACGCAGTGGTGGAGCTTAGTTCAGACAAAGGGGGCCATGGCCCCCCCAAATTTTTTATAAAAAATTTAGTAGTACTTTTTCAAAAGATAAAAAATAGTTCAATTGACTTAAATACTTTACTATGACTTAAAGTATCTAATAAGTTCAATAAACAACACTATCTCTATCTTTAAGTTCAAATATAAAAAATTAGATATTTTTTATTTATTTAATTTAATATTATTTTATATTTTACTATTTATTTAATTTAATTTTTTATATGGTAAAAAATAATAGAACATTCAATAAGTATTAATATTATTGTATTTGTATAAATTGATAAAAAAAATTCAATAAATATTATAAATTTTAATATTTGTCCTTCTAACTTCTTCTTTACATATTTTACAGGATATATATTCAAATTTTTATATAAAATAATAATGAAAATCAAATAATTGATACATTTTTTAAGAGGAAGACTAATATTTAAGAAGGAGAACATATAACTTTTACAATATCAACACCTGTAGATAGTTCTTCTACTTTAATGAATCACGAATAAAATGAGATATAACCTTCAAAAGTTCAAAAAGTTACATCTGATAACTTTAATCTTAACTTTTTGGAACGAGATCTTGAAAAACGACATTAAATTTGGCAATATCACCCAAACCAGAGAGATGAGATTAGACGAGCTTATCTTAAATGAGGTCCATATCAAAAATATTTTGACAATTATTTTCTATCTGGCCCCCCAAAATTTTGTTTCAAGTTCCGCCACTGAACCAACGATTTATGTGGAGATGGCATAAAACCAATATAAATACTACGATTTAGCAATGTAAGGAGACAAAACTCGACGAAAAGCAACGATTTAGTATATGGATCAGAACATTTTGATGGTACAAATAAACTAGAGTAACGTAAAAGAGTATAGTATAGTTAAAAAATTGGTGATAATTTCTTAACACTTGTTCATTGTAATGGAGAAATTAAAGAAATTAGGGAGGGTGTAACTTTTACTGGGAAGAAGAAGCCAACTGCTATATTTATCAAGCCGTCCACAACATTTAGAGAGTTATTACATAAAAATAGTGTACATGGGAAAAAGGCAAGTGACTCAACTCTAATATAGGATTTCCATTGTAGTTGGGCAAGGATTTGTGAAGTTCAATTCTTTTGAGTTACGGAATGATGATGATTTACAAGTAATATTTTATTGTTATAAAAGCTTTCCGAAGATTCGTACAACAAAATTGTATGCGAAACTTGAAGATGTAGTAGCAAGTTTTGGAGGATCGGCTCCAAATCCTCATTCTGTGAGCACAATGGGAGTTTCAAGCTCAACGCCGGTAAATTTACCTCTGGCAGCATTGGTGGCATCTGCTTATTTCGCCAGGAATTTCAATCATGAAGTGAATTATGCATGCGATATAGGGAATAATCGCACATTTGGTGAGCTTGCACTTGCAATATCATCACTTATTGGGGTGGTTGAAAACTCCATGAATGTTAGAGAGCCAAATCCAAGATAAGAAGAGCTCAAATCCGCGAAATTTATCCGCATCCGATCATATTTTGCGGATATTATTCGACCCGATCTGCACTCTGATGGGATCGGATAGCGGATATTGCATTGATACCCGCGGATCTAATCTACAGATCTACGAATCCTCACCTATAATATAAATACCATAGTTAAGAAAACGCAAATCCTAACTCAGACACCCCTTCTATACGGCGCATGCTCTCCCTCTCGGCCTCTCCTCTGTCCTCTCTCACACAGACCCAATCCCGCTCATTGTCCCAAATTCATCTCACTTCTATCCTCATCCACCACTGCCGTTCACCTCAGTCATTGGCGGCTCGCTCATCGTCGCGTTTCCTCCGTCGTTTTCTCAGACCGCGACTCCTAAGGTCGTCTCCTCCATTGGGGTGGTCGTCGTCTCACTGCATCTCTATCGTCCGTTCTTGTTACTACTTTGCCTTGCTATCATTTTGTCTGTTCGTCATCTCTATTCGTTGTTTTGTTTGTCAGCTCAGACGGATCTCTTAATCGTTACTGTCATTCTGCTTCAATCTCTAATCTGCTTCTGCAGTCTTTTATTTTTTAAAAATTTAAATAATATAAGTCTTTTTTAGTTGATGTTAAAATTCGTGCTTCAGTGATTGCTTGCCTTAGGGTTAGGTTGTGGTGAAAAGAATTTTGATTTTTTTGAATTGTGCTTCAGTGACTATTTGGCTTAGGGTTTGGTTTTGATGAATTTTTTTTTTCTAAATTTTTGAATTTTAAGAATATATTTTTTGATTGGGTATGTCCGATATCCGAAATTTAGTTTCTTAGCCTTGCGAGTTGCGACGACAATTTTTTTGTTGGTGACTAAAAGTAATGCACAACTAAACAGAAAAAGGAAACAAATTTCTAAGAGACTGTTAAGACAGGACAGTCCCTTTAAATATTATTCTCAAACTCCTTCTAAGGCAACGAAAACTCTATTTGTTGAGAATAAGACCTCAATGCTGTCTTTGCCATGATGTCTGCCACTATGTTTGCCTTTCTCAAGATCAATCAACACGTAATTTCTAAGTCATGATATCTCTGATTTTAAACACCAAAAGATATGCAAAACTCGAATCATCTTGAAAATTTTCAACAAAATTAAAAACTTTCACACAATCCGTTTCACAAATCACACCTCTTTACTCCAAGTCACATACTAGAAGATATCCTTTCCAAATAATAAACAACTATCTATATAAAATATTATTACTCTCGATTATTCTCAAATAACCGCTTTGTTAATTTTCATTCCAATCTCTGCTAACAAATATAAAATCAATTCGATCACCAATATTCACAATAATTGCATGTTTTTAGTTTTTAAAACATTTTTTTGTCAACAGTTTCCCTCCCGCGAAGGTGTTAGGTTGTGTGCATGAGAAGGATTCCGAATAAACTTCTTGAGAGATCCTTGCCGTCCAATTGCATTTTAACGCTTCTTTAATTATACATTATGTATATATACTTCTCTCATGCCTCTGTTAGGGATCAGATTCCACAACTTATTTCTTTTGCTACTCATAATTAAAACAAAAAAGTGATATCTATACCAACATCATCATCCACTTATACTGCAAAATAGTATAAAGAATCTCGATGCATCGTCTAGCTATAAGATTAAGAGTTATGTTAGATATAAATTCTTTTAGAAACTCTACGTGTTACTCCTATTATAATGAATATGAATATTAACATTATTTTCTCCAAGATTGATAGGTGGTATACATGTGACGATTATTAATAACTACTAAAATATCTTTATAATTACTTTAGATTGGATAGTTCGCGCATATGTTTGTACAGTAATAAATTTTATGTGCAAGATATATTCGAAGTGGGAAATTAAGAATGTATCAGAAAATGTATTTTGTGTGTATATATATGAAATTTTTTATTTTTTATTAATTTATTTTAATACTAAAATAAAAATTTTAAAAAACATTCATAAAATATAAAATAATATTACATATTTAAATTTTTTTATTAATTAAGTTCAATTAAATTAACCTATTATAACAAAAAATAATTATGATTAATATTAATTCAAATTTTATTATTTAACTTAGTTAGATTTAATTTATAAAAAAAAACTTTTCTTTTAAATATACTTTTTATTGCATAAAAAAGAGGTTTACACCTGCAGCATATTATGTCAAGATAAAAGGATTTTTTTTTTAGTTGAGATGGTAAAAAAAACATTATCTAATGGATAAAATGAAGAAAGTAGTTTATAAAAAATTTTGGATGTATAATATTCTAAAATATATAACATTATTGGAAGGGCATCACTTTGCAAAAAGAATGTTTCCATTATTTCTCAACAACATACATATACAAGACAAGTCCATGCTTTTCATCATAACTTAGCTTCCACTCCATTTTAGTGGCTTCTCCCTCTTTATTTCTTAGTGCCATCTCCCTCACATTTAAGTAATTACATTGATCTCTCTTCTTCAATTCATGCCATATATGGCTTCTTTTCTTGTTTCTCCAATCCACAACCACCCTACCACTACCTTCCCATGCCTAATTTTCCATCCAACAACACCTATCTTCCACAACCCACTCTCTCTTCAAAACAACAAACTCTCTTCCCCACAATCCTTCATCAAATGTTCTATCTCAAGCCTACGCCCCCGAGACCAGGAGTATCTGCACCAAAAATCAAGAGACGAGGACGGAGAGGAGGAGGAAGAAGAAGAACTTGAAGAAGAAATTCTTCTCTCCCATGAACCTCCCTTGAACCAAGTGTGGAAACAAATCCAAGGCTCCAACGACTGGGAAGGCCTACTAGACCCCATGAACCCACACCTAAGAAGGGAAATTATCCGCTGCGGCGAGCTAGCACAAGCATGCTACGACTCCTTTGACTTTGACCCTCACTCCAAATACTGCGGCACCTGCAAGTACCATCCCTCACACTTCTTCGAGAAGCTTCTCATGGAAGAAAAAGGGTACACCATAAGCCGCTACCTCTACGCCACATCCAACATCAACCTTCCAAACTTCTTCCAAAAATCTTCCATTGCCAGCGTGTGGAGCCCACACGCCAACTGGATGGGATACGTGGCAGTCTCCACCGACGAGGACGAGATCCAGCGTCTCGGACGCCGAGACATCGTCATCGCCTGGAGAGGCACCGTCACGTACATCGAGTGGATCTACGACCTCAAGGACATTCTCACGCCCGCAAACTTCACCAACGACCCAACCATCAAGATCGAGTCCGGTTTCTATGACTTGTACACCAAGAAAGAAGACGCGTGCAGCTACTGCTACTTCTCGGCGCGTGAACAAATCTTATCTGAGGTGAAACGTCTTGTACAGTATTACGAAGACGAAGAACTCAGCATAACCATAACAGGGCATAGTCTGGGTGCTGCTTTGGCCGTACTAAGCGCTTATGACATAGCGGAACTCAAACTGAACGTTATCGAAAACGGTGATGTAACGGCCAAGATTCCCGTAACGGTTTTCTCGTTTGCGGGGCCCAGGGTTGGGAATCTGAAATTCAAAGAACGGTGCGAGGAGCTTGGGGTGAAAGTTTTGAGGGTGATAAACGTGCATGACATGGTTCCAACCGTTCCAGGGATAATAACGAACGAGAAGTTTCAGTTTCAGAAGTACATAGAAGACGCGTTGAGTTTTCCGTGGAGCTACGCGCATGTTGGTGTGGAACTTGCATTGGATCATAGAGAGAGTCCGTTTTTGAAGGCGACGGGTGATTTAGGGTGCGCACATAACTTGGAGGCGCACCTGCACCTTGTTGATGGCTACCATGGGAAGAAGAGGAGGTTTAGGTTGGCTTCCAAGAGGGACATAGCGTTGGTGAATAAGAGTTGTGATTTCTTGAGGAGTGAGTATGGTGTGCCGCCGCACTGGCGACAGGACGAGAACAAGGGAATGGTCAGGAGCCGAGACGGCCGGTGGATCCTGCCCGAGCGGCCTAGGATGATGGCTCATCCACCGGACACGGCGCTTCATCTTGAGCAGGTCCTCAAGAGCCACCTTAATAATAGAGGTGCGCATATAGAAGCCACATAGTTTCAATGTATTTCTGGTTTTTTTTTTTTTAAAAAGATAAATATTATTTTATTAATATAAAATAAAAGTGTTTTCATAAGGAAATACAAAAGAATTGGGTATTTCCATTTATCATCAACTGTGACTAACTAAGAGCTTAAAGAAGAGTAAAATAAGAGAATGAAAGAATACTCAATCAGATTTCTATTTCAGATTCTATCAAGATTTAGTAACGCACTAACGTAATACACTTATAGATTTGGCGGGATTGTGAGTGCATTTTGAGGGACATTAAAGATAACTGGTGGTGGAAACCAGGAGTCATGAAAGATGCGAACATTAGTGCCAGAGCCTATTTTCATAAAGAAAAATAACTTACTTATAGAAATTACGAGCATGTACGTGTACATTAAAATCAACCACTAAAATTAGTTATCAGTATAAAATATATGTTAAAATATAAATATACATTAAAAAATAAATTAAACCACACATATATTTATACATAATATATTAATAACTAATTTTAATAATTAATTTTAATATACAAATAGTATTTTTATAAAAATTATTACCTGAATAAAATAAAGGTGATTATTGGCGTTAAAATAATTAGAGTAATTTTTATATAAAATATTTAATATAATTATATTATTTTTTTAGATGATATTTATTCGTATAATTAATATAAAAGATAATTATTTTTATTTATGATACTAATAGAATGTCCATTATAAAACTGTAAATAAAAAGTAAATTTCAATTTAAAATCTTTAACTAAATTAATTTAAGATTATTCTAATCGTTTTTGTTTGAGTAGCAATTATGAAAATTGGGAATGTGGATTATGACTTGCATTCCATTACCTAATGGAATTAGCTAATCTCATCAAGTCATCATCACTAGCAACTAGCCACTAGTTACAGAGTAGTGTGCCCTTGTACTCTCTATAATGTGTGTGTATATAAGTAGAAAGTACGTGGAACAATGCTTTTTTTTAATAATTTAAATAATAAGTTAAAAAAAAAAGTTCATTTTAATTTTAAAATTAAATTTTAAATTAAGTAGATATAATTTTTATTTTAAATAATTAATAAACCTGAAATGTAACTCGTTGTTCGTATTTTTTATTGTTCATCTAATAAAATTGGTATATAATGAGATTACTTTTTATTATAAGTTGTGATTATCTTCTAGATCTCTATTATTTAATGTTTATTTTTTTAATTTACTTTTTATAATAAATTTTAACTATTTATTTTTTTTAATTTTTTTTTGACAAATTAAATAGCATTTTCAAACACCATAGCTATATTATCTATCTTTTAAGTCATAACTGCATTGTTCCCAATTTTTTTGGGTTGCCGACAACATTATTGTTTCTTAATTATGTCTATATATATTTGGGGCTAGTGATACTTGATGAAACCCATTTTTTGGAGTCAAATATAAAAATCTTCTATGAAAACTAAATTTGTACACCCTACAGTATAAATTGATGGCATATATGGATTTGTATGAGACCATATCCGATCAAATTGACTTTGGTGCTTTATATGCCAACTTCTTGGGGTCATATATAAAACTTTGAGAATTTAGTTCTATATGGATATCTGATTACCATAAATACATTAATAAATTATTATTCAAATATATATATAAAATTGAATATAATATATTAAAATTAAACTCAAATTTTAAACTCTAAATCTCATTTGCTTTTGGCTAATCTTGAACCGTAAGCTATTTAAATTCTGTTTTTAAGCTGAATAAATGAATAATATATCTTATTCTAGATGCTTTTGATAGAAAAAGAGACTTTTTAATGAATTGAATCTCAATCACCCCTATATAGCTAGCAAGCGAAAATTAAATAATATGTTAATAAATAATATGCTAATAAAGTTGTAATTTGAATATACCTGACTGATATCGAACATTATCACCTATATATGTATGGCATTTAGTATAGGAGTGATGTCAAATACAACGTAAACGAAATCACACAAAAAACAGTGGGAAAAAAATTGAATAAAACGAAATGCACGAGTGGGAATGGAATAACAGGAAACAACTGCGTCATGTTCTTGTATTATCATTGTTAGATTAAAACAATACCAAACCTACGTAATATACGTCTCACATTTTTATTCTTTCACAAAATTAAATGAAGAAATAAATGAACCCTTAATTTAATTTGTTTTCTTTTAATTTGGTTCATGTTGTTAATTAAGTACTTATTTTAATCTATGATTGGAATGGAGCATCTACCGCACTGTTCTTATGCTTCATTCGGCCTTCACTAGCTGGTTGTTGGGACCAAAAGGAGACAATATCTATTTTAATTTATCACAAGACAACTAGAATAAATGGATTCTAATTACACTATTGGAATACCTGTTAAATGCGATTAAATAGTTCATAATAGAAAATATAGCGTTAACATGTATTCTATAACCACCTAGTTTAAGAATATCATAAAACCTCTCTCAGTGGTTAACGTATAATGAGAAGCCAAATTAGAATTATTCAATAGTAGCAACAGAGTTTGGCAGGAAAAACTAACATCTACTACATTATCTCATTTTTTTTTCTTTAGTATCCGCCGTCACTACGTTTATTCAATTCAATATAGGTCCGTTTTATAAAATATATTAGGAAAATTAGTAACCAAGAATTCTTTGAAGCAAGCTAAGCAATAATAGCAGCAGCTAAAGAAGAAGAAGATGAGCAGCACGGAGAATGTGATGTGTGTGAAAGGTGCCAATGGCTTCATAGCATCATGAATAGTGAAGTTCTAGCACGGAAGAAGAAGGCTCATTTGACTCTGTTGTTGAAGGGTGTGATGGTGTTTGAAATTTTCTCTGTTTCATCTCTTGTATGTCTCTTTTCTTTCTTCTTCACTTTGAACTGCTAGTTTTTGGTGTTTTTTTTTATTCCATATTGATGCTTTGCTTAGGCATGAATACTAATTTTAATCAATCAAGAGGAGCATATATTCCATCTCTTTTGTATAGTTTGATTAATTATTAAGGTGACTAAAAAAGTGAAGAACAGAGAACCAATATGAAAATCCAACCTTTTTCTTGTTTCTTCTATAGCATTTTGCACAATGGAACAAGAAGATTATTATACTACAAATTATTCTCTGATTGGACACCTCTAACAGAAACTTTTCACTGTTGGTGCATCCAGGTTCTGAAACATTTCTGAAACTTTTCATATGGCTAATGCACATATTCAGGCATATGAGATTGATTCAGCTAGTGGAAGATATTTTATTGTTGAGAGAGTAGTGCACTTCTCTCTAGTCACAAAGATTTTGTGTTAAATATACCCAACAATCAAAATTCCACACAAGTAAATATAATTTCACTTTTTGTCCATTTCACACATATGCATTTTTTTTAAAAATTATCCTTTTTAATTTTTTATTTTTTCAAAATGTTATCAGGTGTGCAGATGATAAATCATATGTGCCAAAATTCCAGGTTTCCAAAAAAGAAAAAAAAAAGCAAAGAGTTTAGGAGTTGAGTTTATTCCTTTTTAAGTGAGCCTCAAGGAAACTATGGAAAGTTTGAAAGTAAAGAAGTTAATTAATTAAAGAGGAGTCTTAGGAGCCACCGAGCCAGCACTTTTGTTAAATTCTGGCCAGCACTTAACCATTAAAAAGAAATTGAATGATTTCACACCATTAAAAACATTATTGATGACTAAAAACTACAAAATCTATTAACCCTTAGACTTTCTCTTAATTAAATTATACTAGTTCACGGTATTTTCTACATAAAAATATTTGAGGTTAAAGTTTAGAAATTACAAGTAAGCCATATTTTTTTACTTTTGCTTATGTTTATTAATTGTTATTAAATATTACACGCATAAAATTATAAATATTAAATTAAATAAAATAATTTTAATTTATTACCTACCTAATATTACTCTTTCTAAAAACTTATGGTATTCTTCTTGCTGTGATATTTTATATACTCCTTACTCAAGGAGTAATTATTAATGGGTGACTAGTCACATAAATCTTTACATTTATATGACGAAAATAATTAAAAATTATTAAATAATTTATTATATTCAACTAACTCGTTTAATATAATATGTCTCAACATGTTAATTATAATAAGATATTTACACCAGACTAATTAAACTTAAAATTGAGGTTGTATCAAATGATTCAAATCAAATAAATACAGGGTCAAACCAATAAAAACGAGAAAGACAAGTATGGTCCTAAATATGGTGTCAGTCCTACCTATCAATTCTTGCATGTACACGTTATTATTATCAACTAATAACTATTTCTAAATAGAAACTACTTTAAAACTACTAATTATTTACTATCAGTAGTTGTTGTACACACAATCGTAGTTACTCCCCTACAAAATTTATACAAAAAAAAAAAAAAATTCATGTACATAATCTTTTTTTTTTTCACAATTATAAGTGATAACAACATAAACATAAAATAGATGTATATTATAAAGAGAAAATTTAAAAAACCAGCAATATTATTAAAATTTGACCAGCACTTAACTAACAAAAAAAAAGCAATATTACACCATTAGATATAAATTCACACAATTAAAAATACTAATGATAATTAAGGCTCCATTTGTTTTTAGAGACAGGACAGAACATAACACTGAAACGGAGACAATAGGATAGAGACACTAAAAATTATCTTTTGTGTATTGTGTTTGGATACGATGGACAAGACACTAATGTAATGTCTAATATTATGTTTGGATATACATGGATAAGACTAAAATATTATATGAAATGACTAAAATAGCCCTGTGATTCTAAATTTTCTACATCAATACAAATTAATTTAATAAAAAATGAGAGTACGTAGGAGTACAAACGGAACTTTAAAAAAATATTTGAAGAGGCAAAAAATTTTAATAAAAAAATATATTAATATTTATATTAAAATAAAATTTATAAATATAATTATTTTATTTTAAAATTTATTATTAATATATAGGAATACATATGGTTAAGATTAACAAAAAAAATAAATTTGAGTTTGATTAATAAAAATTTTTGTTTAAGTTAATAAGCTAAATTAATTTTAAATAAAAAATTAATTTTAAAAAAATCTATTTTTACATGAGAAAATAATTAGTTTTTGCATATAAAAATATCTTTTTATTTAAAAAAAAAACTAATTTTTTTATCTAAAAACTGATTTTTCTTTAAATTATATAAAATCAATTACAATTTATAAATTATTTTTTAACATTTTAAAAGATTAATTTTACTTTTGCTAATATTTATCTTTCAAAAGTTTTAAGATTAATTATTTTTATTACAAATCAAATAATATAATATAAGGTTAAAATGGTATTGAAGTAAAACGATAAAAAGAAAAGAATTATCTACCCCCAATAAAAAATTCTACAGAAAAGAGAGAGTACCTGAAAAAGAAAGAGATAGAGGAAGAACAGCAAGAAAAAAGTATCTCTGAATAACGCAATAGGAAAAATAAGAAGGGGTAATAGTGGAAAAAAAATGGAAAACAAAATTTATAAAATTGTCCGTGTCCACTCTTCCAAATTCCGTGTCCATCATTGTCCTTCGTGAAAGAGTGGACACAAAAGTATAAAAAACTGTCTCGGAGACAATATGTCCACTGTCCATGTCTCTGCTTCCAAACACTTTTTAAACAAGTGTTGTTCATATCTCTGTGTCCTGCCCCCGAAAACAAACGCTACCTAATTTATGGTTACAAATTATAAAATTTACTGGTCACCTAACACTCCTCTGTTATAAATTACATAATTTATCATAAAATTCACCTCAAGCCATGGATAACATAACCTAAATTTAATTATATTTCACATTGACCTATGAATCACGGACACTTTGCTGAGTTACCGTATCTACGTGTCAGACACATTTTTTATATGACACTTACTGACTCTCGTCCGGCGTGTCTGATGTGTCCAAATCGTGTCTCATTAAAAAATAAAAAATTCTTCTCTGGACACACTTGGACACACCTAAATACCATCACGTGTCAGCGTGTCCGGTCTTATTCTTAATATATATTCTTAAAATAAATTTAGATATAGTATATATTATTATTTATTAAAACAAAAAATATTTTAAATACTTGATATAATTAAAATAAGACATTAAAAATAATTTAAAAAATTAATTTATATTTTAATATCAATAAAATATTAAAATATCATTATGATTTATCTAAAAAATATTTTATATGTTATATGTATGCGTGTCTCCGTGTCATGTAAGATTTTAAAATTTGAGTGTCGGCGTGTCCTGTATCGTATCGTGTCTCGTGTCCGTGTTAGTGTCCGTGCATCATAGACATTGATAATAGGCATTTGTAGTAATTTTGTGAGAAATATCCGAATTCAAATTAAGATCTGGACATTGACAAGTCAGTTTGAAAATTATAGTGTTAGACTTTTAGTACTAAGTAGTAATGACTATAAGAAATGAATGATGCACTTGCTGTCGTCATTAGCAAACACAATTAAGAAATCTTAGATTAGATGAATTAGTCCAAAACTTTGAAGCAATCAATAGAAAAACAAGGAAGATGAGCAGCGGGGCACAAAATAAGGTGGTGTGTGTGACGGGTGGTTCTGGTTACATAGCTTCATGGATAATCAAGTTCCTCCTGCAACGTGATTACACTGTTAGAGCCACCGTTCGTGATCCAAGTAAGTGTCTTCTTTTTCTACTTAATTGGGGCTTAATTATAAATTAATTAGTATAGCGTTTTGTGAATGTAATTTGATTTATTTTAATTGGAGTAGGTAATCCGAAGAAGGTTGAGCACTTGCTGAAACTTGAAAGTGCAAAGGAGAGGTTGCAACTCTTTAAGGCAGATCTTCTAGAAGAAGGTTCTTTTGACTCTGTTGTTGAGGGATGTCACGGTGTCTTTCATACTGCTTCACCTGTTTTATCTACCGTTAAAGATCCACAGGTATGTAACAAATTCTAACTAACTTTACCCCACAACTAACAGCTCTAACTAATTTTAACTAATTTATTTTATTTCAGGCAGAATTAATCGATCCAGCAATAAAGGGAACGATTAACGTTCTTGAATCATGTGCAAAATCAGCATCAGTGAAACGAGTAGTTTTAACATCATCTTTTGCAACACTTATACATAATGGAAAGCCTAAACATCCGAATGTAATTGTTGACGAGACATGGTTTGCAGATCTAGATTACTGCAAGGAACAACGCGTACGTCCCCTCCCTTAATAATTTTCCCTAAAACTTGGTCTATAATCATACTCCATAACCATAAGAGAAAGTCTAGGAGGTCAGCAGATTTTGTGGTTTTTAGCCATCAATTAGCTATCAATGATGTTTTTAGTGATGTGAGATTGTATCTAATGGTGTAGAATCATTTAATTTCCTTTTGATAGTTAAGTATTGGCCAAAATTTAACAAAAATGCTGGCTCGCTAGCACTCCTCTACTCATAATGCATATTTATATGTGTGCTTTTCCTTCCTTAACTACAGAAGTGGTATTCATTTGGGAAAACTTCGGCCGAGAATGTTGCAAGGAAATTCCTGAGTGAAAATAATATTGACTTGGTTGTAATTAACCAAGCAATGACCATAGGCCCATTATTGCAACCAGAGCTTAATGCAAGTGTTTCTACAATTTTAGACCTACTTAGCGGTAAGAATGTTACTACATGCACACTAAAATTAATCACTATATATTTGTGTATAAATATATGTGTAATTTATCTCATTTTTAATATATATTTTATACTAGTGACTGAATTTAATGTACAGCTAATATAATTATTTATTTTTTATATTTAAACTAATAGTGACTGAATTTAATGTACAGCTAATATAATTATTTATTTTTTATATTTAAACTAATACTAGTTAACTCTCTATTTTTCATTAAACATATTGGTTCTCTAACATCTTTTACATTATTAAAAATTCTGTGTAAAAAACATTTTAAAGTAAGATTGTTAATAGAAGTAAAAGTCTTATGCTTTTACAAGTACAAAGTTTGATTCTTTTGTATGAAATTGTTGACTTGACATGAAAAGGTAGGCAAAAAACAGAGGACCAATATAAAACTTAAATCCATATGAAAACTAAAACCTATTCAAGTGGTAGATGAGGACTTTGATTTTTTTTTTTTTTTCTACGAGCTCTTATATATACTTGGTTGGTGGTGCAAGCAGGGTCAGAAACATTTCCAAATAAAACCTTTGGATGGATAAATGTGAAAGATGTGGCTAATGCACGTATTCAGGCATATGAGATTGCCTCAGCCAGTGGAAGATACTGTTTGGTGGAGAGAGTCTCACATTTCTCTGAAGTAGCCATGATCTTGCATGATAACTACCCAACAATAAAAATTCCAGACAAGTGAGTTTAACAACTTTGTTAGGAAAACAATAAAATTCAATAAAAAAAAATTACATATTTGAAATTTATGTTAGCTAATTATTTTGGTTTTGTTTTTCCCTTGATCATAGTAAGTGACTATGAATTGTATGTACAAGGACTAATGAACTAATTAAGAGATAATTAAGTTGCTATTTTTAATATCTTTCATTTTTTTTTCTAACAAGGTTTTCACAATATTATTACTTATCAGGTGTGCAGATGATAAGCCTTATGAGCCAACATTTCAGGTTTCCAAAGAAAAGGCAAAGAGCTTAGGAATTGAGTTTATTCCTTTGGAAGTGAGCCTTAAAGAAACTGTAGAAAGCTTGAAAGAAAAGAACTTCATTATATTCTAGCTAGTTCATTAGGGGAGTACATCTCAACCTTAAATTAGGCTTGCATATCAAGAACTAATTCACTACAAATTTGATTTTCATTTAAAGATTTTGTAATTATTTAATAAATTACTACATACACAAATTACTATTAGAATTTTTCACAATTATTTAGACTTAAATTATTAGATTGGATTTGTCAATTTTTTTTTATCTTATAATTTTTTTTTTTATAATCTACTTCTTTTGGGTCTGGATATTCCTTATTTTTAAATAAAATTTTATTAGATTGGGATAGAAAAAGACAATATTTTACGATAAGAATAATAAAATGAATAATAACTATAACGTTTTGGCTAAAAATAAGGATTTTGAAACAAATGAACTCATTAATTCTCTTGATTAGATTCTTTTTAGAATTATCTTTTACATTGTTAATTTTTCTCTTATAACCTATCATTTAATAACCTAAATAGAAAAATAAAAAGATTTAGTATCACTATCTAAATTAAAAGGTTAAGTACGATTTTAGTCTCTAAAGTAGGAGTTGAAAATTTTTTTCGTCTCTAACCTTTTTGTTGCTACAAAATGGTTTCTAAAATTTAATTTAGTTTTAAAATCGTCCTTCGAACTAAAATACCCTTCCCCTTTCCTTTCCCATTCCTCTTTCCCTTCTTCAAAATCAACGAGAAGCAAAGCAAAAGCAGAGCAACAATGAAACAACAGAACCAGAAGAACAACAACAACACCAACAACAATAATAATAAAATCAGAAGCAAAATCAATGTAATCAGAAGTATAAATAGAATTAGAATCAGAGTGAAACAGAAGCATAATCCACTGGTGGTACACGACAGCAAGAGCAGCTCCAATGAAAGGCCCAATTCAAAAAATTCACTGCAATGAAGAAAAGAACATGTGAAATTCAGAAAGAAATGAGTGAGAAAAAAAAGACAAACGAAGAAGACATACTTGATCATTCTATGCATGGTCTCTATTGAAGATGATGGCAGCACCAAAGTTCCTAGCTGGGTTAATCCCAGTTCTAGTGATAGGAATGATTGCCAAGTGGACCAAGAAGACAGCAAATCCGATCGGAAGCAGCGACGACCGGCGAGGAGCAGCGACGACCGGCGACCGAATGAGGAGGAGAAGCAGATCTAGAAACGGCGAGCGGCGAGCGGCGTGCGACGTCCACTCTCGCGGATTTGTTGGTGTCGACGTCGAAGAGCAGCGGCGAGATCCAGGGACCGAACGACGAAGAGCAGCGGTGGCGGCGAGGAGTAGCAGCAACGGCGGATTCTCTTTCCCCCACCTTTCCTTCCGCTTACATGATTTTAAAACAAAGTTAAATTTTAGGGACTATTTTATAGCAAAAAAAATTGTCGAAAACAAAAAAATTTTCAACCCCTACTTTAAGGACCAAAATCATACTTAACCCTAAAGTAAACATGAATGAAGAAAAATATTAAACTTCACTATTATGATGCTGTGGCAGTATTTAAAAACACTATCTACAAACATACACATAATGAAGGTAATTTTAATTGAGGGAAGAGGAGAAAATGTAAATTATATAGCGAAATATGGAAAAAAAAAATTATACTTTTTCTTAACTAGCAGAATACTTTTTTTTATGAGGGCAATACTTGATATGAAATCAGAGTTAATATTACATTCTTTAAGTATAATAGACTAAATTATACTAACAATTTCTTTTAGCTATCCAATTAAAATCAACGTTACAAGTATATTTAGAAAGCAGTTATGTTAAGAAGGCAAAAAAATTAGTTAAAATTTATTTTATTTAGTATTTATTAATTATTATAATAATTTAAATATTAAATAAAATAAATTTTAATTATTTTTAATTAATTTATTTTGATTACTAAATATTTCTGTTAATAAACATATATACAATATAGTTTTTAGTCTTTTAAAATGTGTGAAAAGAATAATTCTAGAATTAGTTTCAATTAAATGTAGATAAAAATTCAATTGTAATCAACTTTACTTGATAACTAAGAATTGTTCAATAATTTAATTAATTTGACTAAATTTTTATCTAACAACTCTTAATTATTAATTTAAGGTACTTTAAGTTTCTACCTATAAATTAATATATTAGTGTTGGAAGGGAAAAACGGAGTGAATTTTATGAATGACCCTATTGTGGAACCGAAGTTGGAAGAGGAAAAACATATATAAATAACAGAAATTTAACTTTTAAAAAGTTAATGGATCCAATAATTTGTAATCTTTCATATTAAAAATAAACAATAAAAAAGAAAGAATATTAACTCATGGGCCTTGCATGCTAACAACAGTTGTTATCTATCGACACTGGAAGTTGATTTTGGCCCATCCCATGTACTTATCTATTGAAGTTTCTTGTACATGTTCACGTGTCCACCTTACCATCTAGGGAAAACCTGCCAAATATTTGGTGTTGGAACTTATATACAAACAGGATTAGGTATTCTCACAAGTTTGGACCATTAAATAGTTTTATAATAAAATATATTTTTTAAGTTTTTTTAATAATTGTTAAATAATTTTTTTTTTAAATTTAATTACAAATTAATTTTATATATTTTATTTAATTATAAAAACGATTTTTTATTTTATAAATAATTATTTTATTATAAATCTATCATATTTATTAACAATCAAGAACAAAAACAATAACGAATTAGATCTTCCATGGATCCTAATAAATTTTTTGGCTATTTCAATTGATTAAAATATTAAATTTGATTCGTCACGTTCGCGAGGAATCATAAAATTGTGTTTTCTTGAAAACCAATCGATTGGACTATCAAACCAATCGATTGAATTATAACTCAATCGATTGGATTATAGTTTACCACTAAACAATCGATTGAAAATTGCTGGACAACATGGTTTTCGCAAAAATCAATCGATTGGTCATATTACCCAATCGATTGAATGGTGTCTAAAAATGTGTTTCTTACAATTCAATCGATTGTTTAGAATTTTCAATCGATTGAATGCTTCAAAACAACCTGGGTCTCACAATTCAATCGATTGCTTTTGATACCCAATCGATTGGCATGTCCATATTGTTTTCATGAATTCAATCGATTGGGTATCAAAAGCAATCGATTGAATTGTAAGAAACACACATTTTTAGTCATCGTTCAATCGATTGGGTAATATGATCAATCGATTGATTTTTGCGAAAACCATGCTGCCCAGCAATTTTCTAATCGATTGTTTAGTGATAAACTGTAATTCAATCGATTGAGTTATAATTCAATCGATTGGTTTGATAGTCCAATCGATTTAATCTTTTAATCGATTGGAATAGCCAAAAAAATTATTAGGATCAATGGAAGATCTAATTCATTCGTTATTGTTTTTGTTCTTGATTGTTAATAAACAGGATAGATTTATGATAAAATAATTATTTATAAAATAAAAAATTGTGTTTATAATTAAATAAAATATATGGGATTAATTTATAATTAAATTAAAAAAAAGACTATTTAGCAGTTATTAAAAAAACTTAAAAAACATGTTTTATTATGAGACTATTTAATGGTCTAAACGTTCTGAGACCACCGAATTCGGTGCCTATCAACAGATATGTTCTGTAACAAAAAAAATAATTTTTTTTTTAATTTTTTTAACATTATTGATAGAAAAATATTTAAAATTATAAAATAAAATATGTTATTAAATTAATAACCAACTAATAAGTAAAAACAATAAATTTTAATTATTCCTAACAATTCTCTTGGCGATATATAAATGAGGAGGCGAGGCAACATGCAAAGGGAAAGAGAAAGTGAAGGATAGAAGAATGGAGAGAAATGGAAATGGAAAGGTGGTGTGTGTGACTGGTGGTTCTGGTTACATAGCTTCATGGATTGTCAAGCTTCTCCTTCACCGTGGTTACACCGTTAAAACCACCCTTCGCGACCCAAGTAATTTAATTATATTGCCCTCTCCCTTTAATTAGCTTTCCTTCCACATTTATGTTTGTCTTAGCTCCTCCATTTTAGAGTATCGATTTGTTTGGTGAACACGCATGCAGGTAATCCGAAGAAGGTTGAACACTTGTTGAAGCTTGATGGTGCAGAAGAGAGGTTGCACCTCTTTAAGGCAGATCTCTTGGAAGAAGGTTCATTTGATTCTGCTATTAGGGACTGTCATGGTGTCTTTCATGTTGCTTCACCTGTTCTTTTGGATGTGCAAGATCCACAGGTTCGCCCATTAAAAAAAAATGAAAAAGTTTAAAGGACCAGGAAATTTAATCAATAATCCAACATTTTTAATTTAGTAGCTCGTTATCTCATACTTTTAACTAACACTTTTAAATATTATTAGCTAACTATTAACTAAAATTAATAACTGAACTGGTCCTATAATATTACTCATATTTAAAAAAAAAAATATTAGTTAAACAAATTATTTCGTAACTAATTTTAACCAAATCTTTCTTTTTCTTTATGTCTCTTATCCTTCTCTTCTTTTTTTTTAACTAAAATTTTTTGTTATCAATTCTTAAGTTACTAAACCAATTTAGTTGAACTTAATTATTAAAATAATTTAGTCATATAATATTATCGAAAAATAAAAATAATAGGTGAAAATATTTGGTTATATAGCATCACTGTATTGAAAATATAATTTTTTTTAAGTTTTTAATATATTGTAATAAAGTTACAATTTTTTGTTTTAATTTTTCTTTTAAAATCCTATTCTAAAACAGATGAATTGAGCCTTTAGTTTTATCCGGGGTTAATAAATATATAACAACTTTTGTGTCCACAATTTCTAATTTCAGAAAGAACTAATTGATCCAGCAGTGAAGGGAACAATTAATGTTCTTAAATCATGTGCAAAAACACCATCAGTGAAGCGAGTGGTGTTAACATCTTCCATGGCTACAAATCTATATAGTGGAAAGAATAGAACTACTCCCGAAGATGTTGTTGATGAGACACTCTTCTCTCTTCCAGATATCTGTAGGGAATCACAGGTAGTTTCAAATCAAATCAATAATTGGAAGCTTATTTTATTATATTAGCCTTATCAGTGGAAACACATGATGATTAATTAATTAATTATATTAATCAAGTGCGCATTATTAGTTAATTAATTAAGTGTATTATTATTTGTTTTCAAACTTTTCTAATTTTCTTATTTTGTGTTGCGTACTTGCGATATGTGTTCACAATGCAAAGATGTGGTACTGTCTTTCAAAAACATTGGCTGAGGATGCTGCATGGAAGTTTGCAAAGAACAACAACATTGACATGGTTTGCATTAACCCAGGAATGGTGGCTGGCCCTCTCTTACAACCACTCATTAATTATAGCGTTACACCAATTTTAAACCTAATTAATGGTAGTAATCAAATATTTTTATTTACTCCTCAAATTGAGTTATTTCTATTTTAGTCTCACTAGCTATGTCTACATTTCTTACAATATATATTATTTTGACATTAGTAGTTTTTTAACAATTAAACACATATTTTTCTTGCTTTAGTATTTAAACAAAAGTAAATGCATAATTATTAGTTAATAACAACTGTATTTTTATATAAGTGTAAAAAGTTTTTTTTTTTGGACTGAACTATAATAATATAGACAATTAACAAAATATATATTGGATTAAATGTAAAATTTTTAATTGAGAACCGTTAGATAAACATTTAGTCAAACATAAAAATTATTTAATGATTTTTAACTAACAACTTTACATAAAAATAATTGTACGTGAGTTTTCATAAAAATATATATTCATAAAAACTCACGTACAATTATTTTTATGTAAAGTTGTTAGTTAAAAATCATTAAATAATTTAATATGTTTGACTAAATGTTTATCTAACGGTTCTCAATTAAAAATTTTACATTTAATCCAATATATATTTTATTAATTGTCTATATTATTATAGTTCAGTCCAAAAAAAAAAATATATATATATATATATATATAGGTGAACTCTACCATACCTTCTCTAAAATAAAGGGTAAATTACCCCTTGTGATATATACAATAATTATTGATAAATTATCCTTTCATTAAAAGGAATTAGAATTTTAAAATTGGAGAAGAAGAAATGTATTTGGTGGAATAATGAAAATGACATTGTTATCAATAATCAAGAGAAACATAGCGTCAATTAAAAAAGAAAGAGAAGATAACGTGGATCTTAAAACTCTAATAGAAAGATAATTATCAATAATCACTGTATATATCACAAGGGGTAATTTACCCTTTATTTTAGAGAGGGTACGGTAGAATTCACCATATATATATATATATATATATATATATAATTTAATTGGAACTTAGAGTAGAATCATATCAATTGTTAATGGTTATAATAAAAGTGCTAGAATATGAGTGTGTTACTTGTAAATATATCTGTGGTGATAGATTTAGTTTCATGATTTTGTCCATGTGTTTAGTTCCATCATGTGAAAGTAAAATTACATTTTTGCCCCTAGAAAAGAGTTATTTATATA
Source organism: Arachis ipaensis (assembly GCF_059453495.1). Classification (NCBI taxonomy): domain Eukaryota; kingdom Viridiplantae; phylum Streptophyta; class Magnoliopsida; order Fabales; family Fabaceae; genus Arachis; species Arachis ipaensis. The sequence goes on from NC_142438.1 coordinate 11,516,270, forward strand.
TTGCTTATAATTGGAAGCGTTTGACGTAAGTGTTCAGGTACAAAGACATTTCCAAATTTGTGTTATCCATGGGTGAACGTGAAAGATGTTGCAAACTTTCATATTTTAGCATATGAAGTTGCTTCAGCTACTGGAAGATATTGTTTGGCCGAGAGAGTGGTGCATTTCTCTGAACTTGCCAACATGTTACGTAATCTCTACCCGACATTACAAATTGCAAATAAGTACGTAAACCATTTAATTTCTCCAACTCCAACCATATTTATAATCAGTGATTTTCATATATATCGTATGTGTATTTTGTTAAAAGAGTTTTGTGTTGAAGGTGATGTAAATCTAATTATGTATTATAGTATATGAAAAGCGAAATTAAAGATGTTTTATAATTATTTCTAAATATTATATTTTTATTCCATATTTCTTTTCAAAGTGGCATAGCTTTAGTTTATTATAATATCTTAGAATTTTTCTTACTCTTTCATTTTACTCATCTTCGCGTGCGTTTATTATTTTTAGTTACTTTATACTTTTTTATTTTATTATGTTTAACAGATATAATTGAATTATATATAAACCTAATTTTTGGACAGGTGTGAGAACGATGAGCCATATGTGGCAACATATCGGGTTTCAGAAAAGGCTAAGAACTTGGGAATTAGATTTACTCCTTTGGAGGTGACCCTTAAGGAGACCGTGGAAAGCTTTAGAAAAAATAAGATATTCAACTTCTAAATTCGTCATTTCCTCCGTTTGAAGAATAAATGTTGATAAAATGCCATTATGTACTGTATATGTGTGTGCTTCATGTTGATTTTTTTTTTAATAATCGATACATCCATCGTCAAATAAGATCAGATAACTAAAAACTCTGTTGCTAATATCAAACTATAAGGCTTGATTCGAAATCAAAACATGTTAATATAAAAAATATTATTTGTATATTAAAATTAATTATTAATATATTTGTATATAAATATATATATAATTTATTTTATTTTAATATATATTTTATATTAATAATTAATTTTAATAGTTAATTTTAATGTATATGTATCATAGTTGGGTCAAATATATATACTGCTTGATAAGCTATCTGATTATATGTAGGTACGGCTATTAGATGTTAGTATGAATGAATCCTTAATTACGGTAACTTGACTACTTAAGACATAAGAATGACGGTCTTTTAACTGATGTATCATTTTTTTTAAATTTAATACTAAAATATATTTCTTTTAAAATTAATTATTCAAATATTATGTTTTTATAGAATAAAGTATTATTTTAATATTAAGTATTTGAAATAAATTCTAATTTGATAACATTTTTAATATTTTATTTTTATTCTAAAAATGTTTAAACAAATTTTAATATTCTTTTACTATTAAATTTGATATGAATAGTTAATAAAATGGGTGATATTTTTTGTTTTATCAAGGATAAAGTCGTTTTATTTTATTAGAAATAAATTTATGGTCCATATTTAGACACTAATTGAAGAATAATATTGGAAATGTTCCACCAAAAAATAATTAAGCTTACAATAGAAGAGTAAAGGTCTCAGGAGAGGGAGAGACATCTCTAAGCTTGAGATTCATTAACCGCAAAGCTTCTTCCGCAATTAGGAGGGGAGAACTTCTGTTTTCCTTCAAAAACAAATTCATTTCTAACCGTCCAATTCAACCAAGTTGTAATAGCTGTCAAGTTCCTCTTCTTTCCGTTAGCGTCACTGAACCATTCGAGCAATTTCAACCACCATTGCCATGGGAAGTCCGTGTGAGATAGAATAGGGAGGCCGCAAGCATACCAAGCTTCAACTGCGTTCAGACAAGCCCAGAGACAATGAAAGATCGATTTTTCTTCACTGTGGCATCTTGGACAAATCGATACTACTGTTTGAATTCTTTGGCCCAATTTCTGTTTTACAGATAAACCGTCATGCATGACTTTTCATATAAAATTTTTAATCTTTGGTTGACATCTGAGTTTCTAAATGGCTGTCCATAGTTCTTTCTTTCTACAGTGTTCTGGAAAAAAATCTGTTGGAGGATAAAAAAATTGAAAGCCCACACCATAACCAGAAGCTATTGTATATGTCCTAGATTTTTCTTTCATCCAGGTAATTCTATCCTCCTCCTGGTGAATTGTTGAATTTAGAATAGCATTTGCAATTGCTGGATTGAATGCCTCACGAATTAGTATCTGATTCTATGTTTTGTCTGGTAGCATCAAATTTGAGACCCATTCTAGTCTTCGACCCTCTGGGTTATTAGGATTAGGAGTAATTTTTTGAAAGTCTCTTAACTATAGGTCTTGCTGAATCCTAATTGTACTACCTCTACCAATTTGCCATAAGATTTCTTTTTTTAGCACTTTTCGACCCTCCAAAACACTTCACCAGCTCCAAGATGGGTTGTTCCCAATCTCCGCATTTAAAAAATTTGAGAACTTAAAATATTTACTCTTGTACACCTTATAATACAGAGAGTGTGGCTTAGTTATCAGTCTCCACCCTTACTTTGTTAACATTGCAAGGTTAAAGGCTTTAAGATCTTTGAAGTTAAGACCCCTTGAGATTTAGATCTACAAGAAATTCTCTATCCTATCCAGTGCATCATTCTTTCCGAGCCTCGCTATCCCCACCAAAATTGGAGCATGAGCTTTTGAATTTCATCAACCAGTGTCTCTGGCAGTTTAAAAGAACCACTACAAGAAAATGGAACATTTGTAACAAAAAAATTGTATCAAATTTAAAATTGTTATAAAAAATTAATATTTTTTAATAATAATTTTTTATTGTTACAAAAGAATAATGTTTTGTAACAACCTGTTTTATTTTGTTACAAATTATGTTAGTTTTTGTAACGATATAGTATTTTATTACAGAATATTGTAATATTTTGTAACAAAAAAAAAAACAAGTTACAAAAATTTAAAATATTTTGTAACAATTTTTTTTTTGTTTAAAAAACTCCAATTATTTTGTAACAAAATTTAATATTGTTTGTAACAAGTTAATTATTTGTCACAAAATATAAGTATATTTTATAACATTTTTTTTCAAAATGTTAAACACTTTAAGAGTAAAAAAATTGTGTATATATTTTTTTAAAATAATTTTATTTTATTTCAAAAATTAAAATTTTTTATATAATGTATGTATTCATTAATTTTTAAAAATTATAAATATTATTTTACTTTCTTCTAAATAATTAATATATAATTTTTATTAATAATTAGATTTTTATACTACAAATTTTTTAATAATTAGTGGAGATTTTTTAGTGAGAATTTTTAAAAACTTACACAAAATATTTTATTTGTGTCAAATTATAAAACTCCTCTGCATAATTCTAAAAATTCTCCCACTATTACACATAATTAAAATTTTTAACTCCCTCCAAACAAACCCTAAAGCTCTCAGCCGTCGCAGTGTGAGAGAGAAGATCTCGTGAAAATGTGCAAGAGGCTAGCTTTAACCCTAAAGCTCGCAGCCGTCGCCGCCTCCATCGCCGCCGCCATCACCACCACCATATCTGTAAGACCCGGAACTTTTGAAAAATCTTATTATGATCAAGTCTCAAATCATATAGTTATTTATAGTCTTAATTTCAGAATATTATTTTATTAAAGATAATTAGAGCAAATTTTGATTAATTAAATTTGAAATAAATTAGGATTATTATCTAATTTTATAATTATTAGATTATTTCCTATATTTAAATTATAAAGTTGGTAATTATGAAATAATAAGAATTTTATATGGTTTGGACTAAATAATTAATATTTAAAATATTAATACCGCTGCTTTGGAAAATAGAGAAATTAATTATATTATTTCTAATTTTTGGATTTGAACATTTTATTGAAAGTCATTTATAAAATTGATGAACAAATAGTATTTTTATACATTATTATTGTTGGAGTAAAATTTATTCCTAATTATTATATTATCCCCACTTTTATTTGAAATTACAAAACTAACCCTAGACCTATTTTTACTCAAAATCCTAATCCACCCTCACTCATCTCCCAGCCGCAGCCCTTCCCCAGCAAACTCATCAAGCTTGAAACACACACAACATCACCGAACTCAAGAAACATAAAGGGTAGAAAGGAGAGGGATTCACAGGAAAAAGGGGAGGGGAGAGTGAGGACGGTGCCGGCGGGCGTCACTGCCGCCACGCCGTTGTGTCGCTCAGAGAAGAGAGAGGTGCGAGCCGAGGAAGGACAAGGAGGAGAAGGCCGCGCTGTTGCCACCGTCGTTCGGTCTGTCCATGAGCTGCTGCCAGAACCGCACGAGGAGGAGCGTCGCCGTTCTGTGGAGCCGTGTTGTCGCTGTTCAACCCACTGCCGGAGCAGAGACGCACGAGGGAGGAAGCCGTCGCGAGGAGGATGTCATCAGTGCGAGCTCGCGGAGGGAGAGAGGGAGCCCGCAAAGTCGCTGCTGAGCTACCGTTGATGCGAGGAACAGAACACGCGAGAGGGATTTGAGGCTGCGCTGTTAGATGCTTTTGAATCCGAGGAACAGAACCTCTTCTGCTTCTGCTGTCATGCCGTTGTCTGCCCCTCTGGACGTCGCTGCTTTTGAATCGTGTCCTGTCACTCGGATACCACTGCTATGAAGAGGCATTGATGAGGAAGAAGCACAAACCCTCCACCAGCAATACCACTGCTATGAAGAGGATGATGAGGAATCCTTATGAGTATCACCACGATCTGGGTTAGTTTCCTCTTTTTTTCCTATTTGTTAGTTATGACTGCCAACTGTTTAATATAATGATGGGTTTCCTTTGTTAATTTCTTGCATTTTGTATAAGTTGCTAGAAAGAACAGTTAGTGCTGTATTAATTTGTGTCTATTATATAAAATGCATAGCACAGTAATATGATTTCTGCTGCTAATGCAATCCGTGATTGATTTATTTCATGTATGAATTACACACTTATAACTGATAATCTCATTGTGGGATTCCAACCACAGAAGCCTGAAGACATCAATCACCTCAAGAAGGAAGAAGGTGTGACATACATTCTGAATTTGCAGCAAGATAAGGATGTAGAATATTAAGGAATAGACTTGAAGTCGATAAAAAGGAGGTGTGACGAACTCGATGTTCGACATATGAGGAGGCCGGTAAGTAAGAAAGCTACAAACCTGTATTTCAGTCAATTTTGTTGAGAAAATAGACTCCCACTCTCTGAATTTTATAAAAGTATATACAACAATGCCAACTTATCTTGCTTAATGGCATTGTCATGAGATAGAAATTTTAATTTTTCCTATCTGGCTAATACAATGTATGGCTAAGTCAAGGATCCATATACTTTTGGTGCAATTGACATTGCACTTTAAAAGTGTTAGAAAACCTTTTTCTAAAAGAGTTGTGAGTTTGTTAAATGCTTTGCTTGCTTTTCTGAGACTGGATTATAATTCATAACTTGATATATTTTATAAATCTATTCTATAAGGCAATAGACTTTGATCCAAACTTCTTGCGAAATATTCTACCTAAAGCAGTCTGATCATTGGAATGGGCAATCTCAGAGGGAAAAGGAAGAGTTTATGTGCATTGTACTGCTGGACTTGGGAGAGCACCAGGGGTGACAATAGCTTATTTGTTCTGATTCTATGACATGAATGTGAGTTCTAAACTTCCACCTATCTTTGATTCAAGAAATGATTATCAAATTTGATATTGTTAAGTGTAATGTTATGGTTGCACTAATTTTCTAGCTCATGTTATGGAAAAACAGTATTTTTAATATGTATGACAGATTAGTTCACAATTTCTTAAAAAGTCTTAATTATCAAGAAAAGAATGTGTTGTCTTTCTTGTGAATGAATTGTTATGGAATCCATGCCTGATGAGATAACAGCTTCCCTTATACAATGCTTGATAATGTAGCTTAGTGTATTCAATTGATGGTGGAGTAATGTGTGACCGTGACTTATATGGAAAGAGGGATATAGAGTGTTGATCTTGTTGTGGCCCTGAAATCAGGAATAGGCTTTGAACTTTTGGGATAATTTTGGACTCAGATACATAATGGGGATAGAATAGAATAGGATTCTATCTTTTAACACCAAAAGTTGCATTCTTATTCAATGCAAAAGCTGATGGATGATGCTGCAGCAGCAACACTAAGCTCTGAGGTGTTGCTTATTAAGCTAATTAATGTGGCAAAGTTATTATGAACATACAAAAATTGTGCTGCATCTTACTCACTATGCTTCACCAACTCTGATGGTTTTCAGTGGCTAAGAGAAGGGGGGTTGAATCTTAGCCCCTTTTTCTTTCAGTAACACTTGCTGGTCGTGAAACAACTTTTGGAGACTTTTTGCCTTTTTGTCTCGTCACCAGCCACGAGACTTTTTTTTTTGTCTCGTACCCAGCCACGAGACTTTTCTTTTTGTCTCGTTGTTCAGCACGAGATATTTTTTTCAATTTTATCTCCAGTGCAGCAGAAACAGAAATGGAGTAGAAGGGAGAGAAAATTACACTCAGATATATCCTAGTTTAGCTGCTAAGTGCAGTGCAGCCTACATCCAGTCTCCATCACAACAATGATAGAATTTCACTATAATCATCTTTGATTACAAACACCGATTCTCCCTAGGAACTATCCTTCCTATCCGGGACAAGTCCAGAATCTAAACCCCAATCCTGAACTTGACTTGGTCACTGCCAAGCTTTCCAACTGCTAAGTGCTAACCCAACTTGCAAGGGAATTCCCACAGAATCATGAAACACAACATATATGTACAAAGGACCTCTAAGGACATCTATGGCTTTTTCTTTTAATTTTGCACTCTCTGCCTTTTTTCACTCTATGGCTTTTTCTTTACAAACCTCACTGTTTGCCTTTTTTCATGAGACTCAAGATAGACAAAATTAAACAGAAAAATTACAAAATAAAGAACATTAAAGGAGAAGAACTTCTGTTATCTTAGGTAGCTATGAGAACTCTGTGCCTTGCACTCTCACTCCTTGCTCCTTGCCCTGGCTGTTCACCCTTACTTATAGGGAGAAGCCTCCACGGTTGGAACTAAACAAACCAAGCTAATCTTCTTCTTCTTCAAACCAGAACCGGTTCGGCCAGAGAGAGAGAAGAGATAACCCATGCAAAACCCAACATGTAATTACCTCTAGTCCTTCCTTGGTCACCAATCTTCATCAATCCGAGCCCTCCATCCTTGCCTTGCTCTCCAAGATGGATTCTTAGCCCTTGATGCATGCTTGATGATGATGGCTTCATCTGCTCCAATCTCTGCCTCTTCCATCACGTAGCCACTGTAGCTACCTCCTGTGGTGGTTGAGCAAGATCAGAATCAAGCCATCCTCTCCAAGGATCTTCTTCTCTGACCGGGATCTTCTCTTCCATTTTTGGGTATGGAGAAGCCAAGATCTCTTCACTAAATCTTACCATAAGTGATGAGAATCTTAGTCACAACATACTTTTAGTTTTCTTTTTCTTGCCATCATTGTGATGGTCTTGTTGCTTGCACTTTCTTCTTTTCGGTGACTCAATATTTCTTCCATAGTTTGCTGTGTAATGACTGAAAACAAGAAGCAAGGTGAGAAAGAGAGGAAAGAGAAATTTGAACACTAACTAATAGATTTTGACAAAGTAAATTAAATTTTCACTTCCCTTGCATTAGGTAGCCTGTAGCATTGATGATGTCCATCAAATGAATAGCTAACTCTCTCTCATATTTCCAATGTAAGTTTAATTCAAGTTAAATGAATTTGAAATCCATATGATGAAAGAGTGAGATCCGTTGGAAGCAATGGAATTTTGCTTTCTTTGCTTAATGGTTTCGGACCATGCAAGCTTGCCTTCAAGCAATTTAGTTTTGGGCTTAGTTCAACATGGTTCTGGCCCAATTAATCACAAATTGCTTCAGCCACTTAATATAACATACTTTGAACAAGGCTAAAAAGCACATTGGGCTTGCAGTAATAAATCAAGCTGGCCCAATAAAATAATTCAGCCAACATAATCATATTTAACATCAAGGCTAAAGGTAAGATGCATATATGGGCTTGCAACTTTTTTTCTATATTTTCGGCCCAATTAAAATCTGTATGAACAAAATTATCAATCAATACATATGAATTAAAAAATAAATTGACAATTTTGTAATTTAATCAAATTAATAATATTTGTTCATCATCAAAATAAATTTAGAGTTTTCCAAACTCATCAAACTCTATCTCAGTATATATCTTCTCTTTTTTATTTTTCATTATATTTAAATATATATGTTGTCAATTAGTGAACATAACTTAAGTGAATTATGATATTTTATTGCATGGACTTGATTCATTGTAGGGTGTTTTGTTTTCCTTTTTCTTTTTCTCCTTGATTTGAAAGAAAAAAAATTGATGTTGTATATATCAAACTCCATCCTTAGGTGAGACCTTGAATCTTTGTTTTACCTTAGGATGGATTCTTTACCAGTATTTCATTTATTATTTATTTTTTGGTCATTATTGGCAGTCTTCAGAAGACATGGGGTGACATGTACTGCCACTGAGAATGATGTAGATGTTTTGATAGCTGCATATGCATTTCGTCTTAAAATTTTGCATGAAAGGGGACTTAATCTGTTAAACAAGGAAGGTATGGGCTTCCACTACTTATATGAATTTGATGACTTATTGAAAATCTTACTTCAATTCTACTTATCAAACCATTTAACATGCAGCAGAAAATGATAAAGCAAAGCGTGTTCATTCTACTGACAAGAAACTCTCTCTTCATAGTCAGCATGCAACCATGATCAATGGTTTACAAGGTCGTCACCCAAATTAGAGGATACATTAACTTGTTTGGTAGATACAATGAACTGAATTTATTTATTGAATTTTTAATTAAATTTTGCTTGTGTAATAGATGTGCTCAAAGAAAAACTTGAAGAGCAACAAATACGGAAAGAGGAAGAATTAGCTAGAGTGAAAGCTCAACAAGTCGTACTCTTTCATAGCGCGTTTTGACGATGAACGAAACTAGACAATTAAAGGTACTCCTAAAATTGCTTATAGTTTTAATACATATTCTTAGATGATTCATATATTATTAGTATAGCTTAATTGTATATGGATCTATTTATTATATTTTACTTGTGTCATGTTGATAAATGATAAATGTTCTATTATTTGGTTTGATAAATTTAGTTGTGTATTGGATGAGACATAATTGGTTGCTTTTGTTGGAACCGTAGACAGTGGAAATATCCAAGTTTTAGGGGAGGTTCTGCCAAAATTTTTCTAAACATTTTGGATAAAAGTTAATGGAAAAAATTATAATTAGTGTTATATCTTGTTTCTAATTTTTTGTTTCGATTTTTCTTATTTACAGGAGTGCTGAAATGGTGACCACATGCTACCTTAAGGGCTCAAGAATATTTTGATTCATAGAGACACTAATCTATGTTAGAACTTTTAACTTTTGGTTGAAATTATGCAAGACATATAACTTGTAGAACTAATCAATATACTCACTAATGTTATTTTGTTTTAAAACAATTTTAGCTAAAAAGATCTTGTTTGAATTATCTATGTTTTTGCATATTATATAGATGTAGACTTCGCTTATTAAAATAGTTAATATATTAGTTAATTTAAAAAATAATTTAGTAAATTATGCATGCAATTTGTATTAAAAAAATTGTTACAAAATAATTAATTTACTTTTGTAACTAAAGAAAAAAAATGTTACAAAATTATGTTACATTTTGTAACAAAATTTTATGATAGAAAAAAATAGATTGTCACCAAAAATACCTTGAATATCAAAATTTGTTACCACTTTTGTAACGGCCTCTGGTTTTTTGTATCAGAAAAATTTGTTACAAAATATCATTTTGAATTGTAACAGTTCCATTTTTTGTTACAAAAACTTTTTGTAACGGGACATACTGCAACGGCTCCTTAGTTTGTTAGTCTTTAAGATTGGTTGCTATTTTAGTAATTTTTTTATAGTGTTTGTTGTTCTCTTCTCTTTTTCACTTCAAATGTAATTTTTCAATTGTGATTAAAAATTCTATTATATTATTGTCATGTCATTAAATTTTGTGCACTACAAGAAAGTTGTCAGATACTGGTAAATTTATCAAAAAATTTGCCGTAATCTGTTTATCGTCAGATTTAACGACAGAATAAATTCGACAGTATAAATCTCGCTGGTAATTATTTACCGGCAAATTTAGGGACGAATATAAACTTTTAGTTGCAAAATTCTGGAGTTTGTTACTGTCGGATTTTCTTTTGGTAAATTCGATGGTAATATATTATTTAATATTAATAATTAAATTATTACTTATTAGTAGATTTAACCGACGGTAAACTTAAATTTTAATCTTTTTTAAAAATTTATTTGAAAATTTAATATATAATTTTAAATAGAAACAGCGACAACTTATTTATTACTTTAGGTGACACAACTGAAAAACAGAAGATTAACTAAACAAGTTTCTTTTATCTCTTTTCTTCTACTTTAAAACTACTTCATTCATAAATGGAATCTACAACTTATATGGGAGCTAAACAATAACAATGATAAATAAAAAAACTAAAGATCCAAAAAATAATTCCTATATAATTTACAATTCCAATTCAACAAATCACAAAATCATCAAATTGAATAAACTCTTACATCCTAAACAAATTACAAAATCATAGAGAAGCTAAAAACAAAAAATAACAAAACATAAAGAAGTTAAAGTCGAAGTATTTCCTATACCTTGCTATAATACTATTCAAATTAACAAATCAAGAGATCAATCAAAATGCACTAAAACCCCAGTAACTTACTCACAATTTTGTTGAAGTTACTTACTTACTCCGCTGGCAATGATGACACCAACGATAATCAGAACAAGTGTGAGATATGTGAGTCAAATCTCCCTCTTAAACGTCATTAGGTAAGTAAAAACGACAATGAAAAAAGATGTTGTGGCAACAATTGCTTGGTTAAACGACACAAAAAGGTACCTCAACAACACATTTTCAAACACAATAAAGACACAGAAAATAAGACTCAAAGTAGAATCTTGAAGAACTGAATAAATATTAGCAAAAAATTTAACAAATCAACAAGAACCATAACAACAATAACTACAAGAACTGAACACTTATTAGCAAAAAATTTAAGTAATCAAGAACAATAACAGCAAATAAATTTAATAACTACAAGAACTGAACATCTATGCAACAACAACATAACAATTAACAAGAAGAATCAGCAACAAGAAAAACAACTAACAGAGGCTGAAGAAGAACAATCAGCGACGAGATGTTGAAGACTTGAATCGAATAACAGAGTCATGCACTATACCTAAAAGCCAGAAAGAATGGAGCTAGAGGCGAGTAGGTCTGAAAGGGACGGCGACAAGAGGCATAAGACGACAACAAAGTGACTATAGAGCTCGCAGAATAGCAGACAGAGGAACTCGCAGTTTGAAGCTCTGGGAGAGGAAGGAGATACACCGTTGGAGAGGAGAAACACAACTCCAGCAACAGAGAGAGCTGCAGCAGTAGCTCTTCTAATGGTGGCGAAGATAGAGGGAGCAACTCCATTTGAGGCAACGAAACATGATATAGACGACTTAACGCATACTTTGGAGGAGAATGGAGGTGGACATCATTGGCGGAGGGGCTATCGGAGATAGTTGCAAGGGAGAGAGAAGAGAAAGGAGAATGAGGAAGAGAAAAGAGTGTTCTCAAAAGTGAGGGGAGAGGGCCGCGCATTTTGAATTTTAATTAGATTTATCGTTGGATTTACCAGTGGATAAATCTGACGGTAATGCATTGCGTATGACCAAAACAAAGCGTTCCATTAATTGACCTTTACCGGAGGATAAATCCGTCGATAATTGTGACGGTAATGCTCGCGCCAATTTTTCTTTTTCTCTTCAAAATATTACCGGCAGATTTACTGTCGAAAAATTTAATCCGTCGACAACTTTTGTACCCAACAAATTTATTGTCATATCCAACGATAAATTTGACAGTATTCAGCATTTCTTGTAGTGGTGAAGAACGTGATACAATTGTTGATTTATTTATTTATTATTTAAAAATAAAAATTTAAACTCTCAACCAAATAATCAAATAATAACTTATATTTGCTTTTATTCTTAGTATATATCTTCTCTTTTTAATCACTCTTAATAATTTCTTTCGTAAATTATTAATCATAGTTGTAAATTTCTTGTAATAATTATAAATTCGTGGAGACAATAGAAAAATTAATATATTGTATGTTAAAATAAGTAATTAATGATTGGATAATATTAAGAATATAAATAAAATAATAGTGATTAATAATAAACTCTATTTTGAAGGGAAATAGAAGTTATGAAAGTGTAAACATTCACTTTTAGTATATTAAGGTTGATGATTTCACAACGTTTATATATATATATATATATATATATATATATATTATAATGGCTTATTAAATTTAATTTTTAAAAGATAATTTTTTATTATTGTAATATTTATATTTGATAAATTAAAATAAAAATAATTTTCAAAAAATACAAACAATAATAACTAATCAACTGTACGAAAAACTCAATTATTTGGTGGGCTGTGATTAATAACCAAGTATAATTGACATGTTACCAATTAGATATTATATTTCTATAATACGACTAAATTATAAAGGATGCTTGAAGGCTAAAGCATTATTTTTTTTTGAAGGAATTTGATTCGTTTAATTATATGTTACATTTTTAAATAGATTTTGAAAAAGTGTAAGAACCAACTATATCATAAGCCAATTTAAATAAATTTTTTTGTGTTTTTAGTTTTAAATTTTGAAAAATTAGAAGTAGTGTGATTTTTTTTTTATATAACAAATTTTCGATTTTAAAATTAGTTAGTTCTAGTTAGTTATACTCTTAATTAACTTTTTAGCAAAATTCAATAAAAATTTAAGTACGGTTAATTTTATACGAATAACTTAAAAACAGTTAGATATAACAATTTAATCAAATATATTAAATTATTTAATAATTTTTAACTATCAATTTCAAATAAAATTAAATGAGTTTTCACATTTATTTTAACTTATTAGTGAAATCTGAAATCTCACCAAAATTAGAAGGGGACAAGAAAAGAAGACAGCAGCAAAATCCGGAAAGAGCTGAACAACAAAGGAAGAGACTGAGAAAATGAGCAACAGCATCGCTGGAATTGGAACTGGAAATGGAAATGGGAAAGTGGTGTGCGTTACCGGCGCTTCTGGTTACATAGCGTCATGGATAGTCAACCTCCTCCTTCAACGTGGCTACACTGTTAGGGCCACCCTTCGTGATCCAAGTCAGCCTTATTAGTTACTAATTCACTCTCACTTATTAAT